>NC_133777.1:48277859-48584566 GCF_003597395.2 Chelonoidis abingdonii | reverse complement strand
GAGTGTGTGTTTGCCTGTTTGTACTTCTGTGTTTGTGTGTGGTACTGCTTTTTTTGTTAGTTCGTTTTTGATTTATTTGATTTGGTTTCGTTGTGTTGTTTGGCTATGTTCTGTATGTTTTGTTTCGTGCTGTTGCGTGTTTGTTGTGTGTGTCGTCATTCACCTCAGCAGTTTTTGATTGTTGTTGTGATGTGTAACAAACACACCTGACAGAGACAGCAGGAACAAATATTTCAAACTCAAGAGGAAGTTTTGGGTGTGGTCCTTGTTCTGTGTCATGCTTAGCTCTGAGGTACACACTTCTCCAGGCTCTCTAAATCTTTATTCCATTGTAAGTACAGTAGAACAATATAGGCTTACATGTTTCTGTATTTGCAAGTGTGTAGTTTGCTGGAAATGTTTAAATTGTATTTTTTCTGAATAAGGCTGTTTATTCATTTTTTATAAGTTAACAGACCCTGTAATATTTTCATCTTGATTACAGAGACGATTTTTATGTCTTTTCTTTCTTTTTATTAAAAGCTTTCTTTTTAAGACCTGTTTGATTTTCTTTTCTAGTTGAGGCTCAAGGGGATAGGAATCTCTGTGCCAGGATTACTGTCTCTCAGGGAAAGACTGGGAGGGGGAAAAAGGAGGAGGGGGGAAGGTGAATTGTCCTCTCTGTTTTTGTAATTCAAGGAGTTTAAGTACAGTAATCTTCCAGGGTAACCCAGGGAGGGGAAGCCTGGGAGGAGGTAAAGAGGGGGGAAGGGAAGGGAAGTGGGTTATTTCCCTTTGTTGTGAGACTCAAGGCATCTGAGTCTTGGGGTCCCCAGGGAAAGTTTTGGGGAGACCAGAGTGTACCAGGCACTGGAATTCCTGGTTGGCTACAGGATCTAAGCTGGTAATTAAGCTTAGAGGGATTCATGCAGGTACCCAAATTTTGGACGCTAAGGTTCAGATTTGGGAATTATACCTTATGACAGGCCCTCACCAGCTTGGCCAGTCAAAGGTGGGCAACAGCAGTTTTACTGGAGTGGGTTAGCCTTGGCGGGCTTCACACTATAATACTGATGGGGCACACTGGTGGGTGAGCCAGCATGCCAGCACAGCAGGGCAGAGACAACAAGAGGACTTGCAAGGAGTCCACTTAATCCATGCAAAGCAGTAGACCAGGAAAGCCCTGCCATCCTTTCCCATGTTGAGCGATAGGACACAGAATGGAGTGAGACTGGAAGGGAAGAGGTAGCTTGAAGTGAGGGGTGTGAGATGTTGGGGTGCTGGAATGTTTTGGTTGATGTGGGCCCCACTTCGTCCGAGTTCAGCCCAGCAGAGATCACCTTTAGTCAGCGTTTACATATACAGACTACTGCAGGACCATCATGTAAGATACAGTGTGAATACGCACTCAGTCTTCTAGGATTCCTTTCAGTGTTGAATAGAGGTTTGGGAAATATTACATATGGACAGGCCAGTGGCCCATTACTCTAGTTGTCAGCTAGGTGATCACAGGCAAGAAATTTCCCACAAATATTCCTCTGAATTTCCTAAACTTATTCACTTTGCTCACATGAAAACCGTAACTTTCAGGACAGGGGGTGACTTTGACATGCACCCTCTCACATACAGGCCCCACATCAGAAGTGGGCATCTTTCCTGTTGCTAGTTTTAAAAGCCCAGAAATGTGCTGTAACAGCGCTTTCCCTCATCTTTTCCTTTCTCTACAGGGAGGTCATTCCCATATGTAAACATCCTCTTTTTGCTCTGCGCTATCATTAGGTTTAGTTACTCTGCAAAGTAAATAACTCTCTGTGTTAGCCAGAACTCCTCATTACAGTCTATGCTATTAATAAAACCAATGTTGATACTTAAAATATACTATAAGAACTTCTGTGGGTTAAAAATGTACCTAGATTTCATTTACCTGCCTTCCAGTAGTTTCTAAATATCAACTAACTTTGGACATTTGGTATTAGAAACTCTGCCATTCATAGAAATTGGAGCATTTCCAACAACATTTCTGTGTTTTTTAAAAACTCAGATGCTTTTCCTTTTTTTAATAAAGTGATTTTTCATTTTGAAAGTTGAGCCAAGTCCCTCTCTGGCTGAAATCGACAAGTCCTACAATTGATAGGAAAGTGGCCAGGTTTAATACACTTCATGTGTAATTTGCTACTGCACTTTGTATAACAAATGGAAAACAAATACAGAGACTAGGTAGCTGTGGAACAGCATCTGTAAGGGAAGGTTTGAAATAAGCTGTCTCTGGAAAGGTTACAGATGACATCAACTCGTTCAACACAGGTAAAGCCGGGCTCCTGCTTCTTTGACTTTTCAAAATGCTCCGTTTGTTTTTTATCTAAACCTTGCTCCTTTGCAAGGTCCTGAGGGGAACTGCATAACACTTTGCCTTCTGATCTTTGAAAAGGTCCTCCCAAGCCTAGCTCTTAGGGACATCCTTACTGCTATGATGATTGAGAGGCATCCCGGCTTTTATTTAAATCATCGTGTCAATTACTGAATTGAAGTTTCCAGTTTCCATCCATCAAAACGTATCTAGGCAGAACGGAAGATGCCCGCACAGTTTCCCTTTGAAGATTACACACACATGCAATAATAGTGGTAACAGCCCATTTTCCATGGCACAGAAATTGTTGCACCTACATGGGTGCCCACTTCTGTGCTCGTTTTAAATGCCATGGGGGAGGAATCCTTGGCACAGGTGTGAGTCAAGAAAAGCCTTAACAAAGTCAGTGGCCGTACTGGCACAGAACTCCTGCACATAACGGGAAGATCAGACCCTCAATATTTTTCTATATTGCTTCAAAAAATCCTAGAACTAACAGTTGTAAATTTCTGAACCCGACCATTGAGATACAGTGAATCAGAGTGAATATCCCATCAATAGTCTATAATCACTGGGGCTGTGTTGTGCCAAACAGTACACTTATTGGGCCTCATCCTGTACTCAGCGCACTGGTGTGAATCTGTTCACTAGTGTTACTCCATTGTAGGAAAGTGAACAAACATACAACGCAGTGCTGAATAACAAACAGATGCTTCAACACTAGCTGGTAATTTGACCAAAGGAAACCACAAGCACTTACCAGTGAAGAAATCCTGCCAGGACCTTCTGCTGCAACTAAAGACCTGCAAAAGAGCAGAGAGATGAGATTCAGCAGGCAGATCATTCACAGCAAGAAGCATTGGAGGGCTGGGGGTTTATAGTGGATCACAAATTAGATAAGAGTCAATACCGTGATGCAGTTGCAAAAAAAGCTAATATGGTTCTGGGGTGTATTAACAGGTGTGTCATATATAAGATACAAGTAACTGTCCCACTCAACTTGGCACCTTTGGGGCCTCAGCTGCAATATGGTGTCCACTTTTGGGCACCACACTTTAAGAAAGATGGACAATTTGGAGAGAGTCCAGAGGAGAGCAACTAAAATGGTAAAAAAAGGCTTAGAAAACCTAGCCTATGAAGAAAGGTTGAAAAACTGGGCATGTTTAGTCTCGAGAAAAGACAAGTGACGGGAGAGCTGAGAACAGTCTTCCTACACACTAAAGGGTGTTATAAAGTGAATGATGATTGATTGTGGGCCACATCCACTAAACATAGGACAAGTAATGGGCTTAATCTGCAGCAACGGAAATTTAGGTTAGATACTAGAAAAAACTTTCTAACTATCAGGGTAGCTAAGCCCTGGAATAGGCTTCCAAGGGAGGCTATGGAATCCCGTCATTGGAGGTTTTTAAGAACAGGTCAGACAAACACCTGTCAGGGATGGTCTAGGTCAGGGGTTGGCAATCTTTGGAACGTGGCCCATCAGGGTAATCTGCTGGTGGGCTGCAAGACATTTTGTTTACATTGACCATTCGCAGGCATGGTCCTCCACAGCTCCCAGAGTCCGTGGTTTGCCATTGCCGGGCAATGGTAGCTGCGGGGGGCCGTGCCTGCGGACGGTCAATGTAAACAAAGTGTCTTGTGGCCCACCAACGGATTACCCTGATGGGCCACGTGCTGAAGGTCTAGGGTTACTTGGTCCTTCTTCCACACAGCGGACTGGACGTGATGACCTCTTGAGGTCCCTTCCAGCCCGACATTTCTATCCTTCTAAGGTTCAGAAATGGGTAGCACAGGATTATTGTTTCAATAATATTCCACCCTGATGGGTGGGGCGCATTTGCCCCCCGACACATCTGAACATGCCATAGTGCACTGTCACTGGTGGTGGGGTGACCCCACTTTGGATAGACTGTCGAAGTAGATCCCAGAGCTGGACAGTGTCATTGCCAGCTCAACTAGAACTATCTGCATGACTTCTGACTAAGCTAGTATGCTAAAAGGAGAAATGTAGCCACAGCAGCGCAATGGGCTAGTCGCCTCAAGTACAACTGTGTCTGAAACTGTAGGTATGCCCTCAGGTGGCTAGCCCATCCCACTGCTTGGGCCACTGAGGCTATACTGCTATTTTTAGCACACTAGCTCATGCAAAACTAGCACTGATGTGTCTACCCCAACTGGAAATGACACCACCATACTCTGAGTAACCATGAATTAGATACACACACGCACCCTTAGCTAATTCTACTCCAAAAGACAAATACAGTCATTGAAGATGGCTGGAGAGAACCAGCACTGTCCTTTAATTGCTAAGTACGTACTCTGCAAAGACACTGGGATCTCTTATGATAAGCAATAGATTCTTATGGAGTTTTACAGAATTTCTATGCATGTCTTAAATAATTAAAGCTGGTTAAGATCCCAGACATAGCAGAACGTGCTTAGTTTTAAATACCAATGGCCGTCTTTTCAGCCATGACTTCCCATTTTGCACACTTTTGTGAACCTAACCGAGGACTCTCAGAAATGGACAGGTCTCCATTTTGCATCCATCTTGGGTTTTCAGCCTGGGGGTTATAATCTTCATGGGATGGAAAGTGGATACAAGCAGGTTCCATGGGGCTGTAACTACTTTCCTTTTATTTATGGCTAGACAAGAGGAGATCCTGATATCTTTTTCAATTTTACAGGTGGTCAGAGGGTGGGGGAGCCATTGACATACCAGACAACTGGGATCCCCATTGTAGGATATATGCACTCCAATACCAGGATTTGCCTGCCTGTTTTTGTAGCCTGCAGGTGAGCAGAGTCAGAACCCAGCTAGACATGCAGCCGCAAAAACCCTAGCTTCACCTATTACTCACACAAAGAGTCCTATTGACTTCAACTGGGCTGCCTGTGTGTGTGTGGACTGCAGTAGTGGGTCCTATGTTTAGAAGCTAGAACGTTGCTGAAAATAATTTCCTCCTTTGTTTACCTATCAGGGCACATGGCTCGGGATTCCGAGATGCCAGCCTCAGCCCACAATAAGTAGAAGGCAGTGGGCGGCATTCACTCATTGTTTCTCCTGTGACAGCTGATGAGTTGGCTAACATCTAGTGCAGTATTGGAAAGGTAACTCAGCCCACTCCCGTGCGATGCTTTAGGCCAAGGGTCGGCAACCTTTCAGCAGTAGTGTGCCAAGTCTTCATGTAGACACTCTAATTTAAGGCTTCACGTGCCAGTAATACATTTTAACATTTTTTAGAAGGTCTCTCTCTAAGTCTATAATATATAACCAAACTACCGTTATATGTAAAGTAAACAAGATTTTCAAAATGTTTCTGAAGCTTTATTTTAAATTAAATTAAAATGCAGATCTTATCAGTTTAGTGTGATGCTTGCCCTTGCTTTTCCTTGCTGAGTTTTCCAGTGTCTGGTGGCACGTATTTGGATTCTTTAAGCTGCAGACAGGCTTCTGAGTGATCAGTTGTTAACCGGCAGGAACCCCAGATTGGCAGCTGAGGTGAGTGGAGCTGGTGACTGGTAGGACTGAGCAGGGCCGGAGGCCTGGACTCTGGTTCTTGGCAGGGGCCTGCGCTGGAAATCCAACCAGAAGCAAGTTGAGTGGGGCTGCGGTGGGACTCGAGTGACAAGGCCAGCAGCCAGAAACCCAGAGCAGCGACAGGCTGAGCGGGTCAGCCTGCCGAGCTCTGGGGTTTCAGCAGTGGGCTGAGCATCTTCCACCCGCCCCTACTCTGGAGTTTCAGCTGCCGGCTCCTGCCAGCTGGGTCTCAGCTCGCTGCCAGCCTGGGTTCCTTCCCCCAGGCCCAGCGCGGTGCTGAGCGGACCCCATGCTGGCAAGGGGCCAGCAGCAGGACCCCAGAGTGGTGGTGGGCTGAGAGGTTCAGCCCGCCCCGCTTGCCCATCAAAAATCAGCTTGCGTGCCACCTTTGGCACACGTGCCGTAGGTTGCCGACCTCTGGCAGTAGCAAGGTCTTTGGCTATTGCAGGAGAATTCTGAACCCTGAACTCCAACCACTGCAGGTAAAAAGCCTCCTAGGAGAGTGAAAATTATTTAGAAAAACAAACAAACAAACAAACGTTGGTACGTTGTGTGCTGTGTGTGTGTGGCTTGTGCCTGGTTGTTTTTTTGGGTTTGGGTTTGTTGTTGTTGGTTGTTTTTTGTTGTTTTGTGTGTGTGTGTGTGTGTGTGTGTGTGTGTGTGTGTGTGTGTGTGTGTGTGTGTGTGTGTGTGTGTAAGAGCAGCACTGTGGCCTCCAAAACATGTCCTCTATATAGCCACTGTTTTTTTTAAATCTATAAGAAGAGCATCTCAGTTCTCTGAATAAAGAGCAAGACAGTGTATTTGTCATTTGCAATCTGGCACTACTTCAAAATGCTTCTGTTTTCTGCTGTTAGAAAAAAAAAAATCCCTCTCTCCAATGTGGAGAAGTTTAGTTTGTTCTGAAGCTTAGAATATCAAAAAAAGTGTCACTGCAAGAACAATCAAAACAGAGGCCCACAGGCTGAGCAATCATTTAAAGAACAGCTTTTGCTCCCTGCATGCAAGATCTGCTTCCTAAACAGCCACTCGATTATGCCATCAGCCTTGTGGTAAGAAATGGTGCCTGGTACCCCAGAAGGTTCTGGAGATCAGGCCCAGAAGCCCCCAACATTCCTCAGCAGAGGACTGCATCATTAACGGATGTCCTGGCAGTTCTGTATGGAAAAGCATCTAAGGGATGCTGATCAGAGAGCAAACCAGTCCTGCCTTTGAGCATCACGTGAGGATACATGTTGTTTTGGTCACGTGTGGTGCCAGTTAGCTGTACTATGAGAAAGAGCCACCCTCTCAGCTGGGTACTGGCATGCATGGGGCGGTGTAACTGATTGCCTTTCTTTTGAGTACTGCACTTTTCCAAATTCTGGGAATCTGCTGCCATTGTGTGGGACAGCCATGGCAGCAAATTCTTACAGAGACACACTGAGCTCCCTCAGGGATACCGCTTTTCTCCTCTCTTGCTCTGTTGCTTTCTCCACGTTTCTCCTACTATTCTAGCACTACAGCTAGCTTGGGCAGGTGTGACAGAGTAGGCCAGCCACTGGCCTTTTTGCCACTAATTCATTGAAACTGGGTCACCACCTGCAGAGATCCTCCTTGTGACATGGGGTGGCCCTGCCTCAGTTTCCCCTCACCAGAGTTTTTCTGACTCTCCCAGGGATTCACAGGGCTTAGGCCTCTGGCTGGGTCACTCTCAGAGTTCAATCCCCCTTCAGGGTACTCCTGTCCAAAATACACACCATCTTCAACAACAGTCCCAAATTAATGTAAACCAATGGTCTGCCACCCCTCCTGGGCTCAACTTGTAGTTCTTCTCCCTCTTATCAGAGTGCTGACTCTCCGGGCTATTCCCCACTCAGAGCCCAAGTACAACACAAACCAAAAGGGTCTTGTCTCTGTCCTCCACACTCTACTTAAAGTCTGCCTCACTCTTTATCAGAGCTCAGACTCCCAGGGCTTTTCCCGGAGTTTGGTCTCTCTTCTGCCTTGGCAGGTCACCCCAGCTCTACCTCATGCAGTCCTTTTCACCCTGCTATCTAGGGGATCCAAATGAGCCTTCTAGATCTCTGCAGCCAACTGCAGCTGCCACTACCCCTTTCTCCCTGGGCCTCTGGGCTAAGTAAGATAGTAGTCTCATTGAACCACATGACCTTCATTCTCCCCACCTGGGGAGGTGAACTAATTGTACCAGAAGTGGGGCTGGGTCCACCTCCCCTTACATGGACCAGCCCTGCTGGGTCAGTCCTCTTCATCAGTCCTGAGCAAAGCAGAAGCAGGCTCCGAGGAATCTATGCCATGGATGCCAGACTTTAAGGAATCTCAGAGCATGTCAAGATAGGACATTCTGGGAGGATTTAGCCAGTTCCACATAGATCTGCAGCCCAAATGGCTCTTTCCAATAAAGATAATCCCCCGGGACAGAGCAACGCCAGGTTGAGATGATGCAGGTAGTGAAGGGAGAGGGGCAGAGGGAGTCCAGGGTGGGGCTCTTCAGAAGCCAACTATTTAAAAGTCAGACCCTGCACAGAGATGGTACAGGCACCTCCCTCAGAGCCCCAGAGAAGTTCCAGATAGTGTTGTAATGAGTCTTAATCACAAAGGAGAACCTGGCTACTCTGATCCATACTTTCACTATCGATTTTCTCTGTATGGGGTTGATCTCCACCCATACACAGTAGCTGCAGCTGGTACAGCATGAAGCATCCTTCCTCATAAGCACTCCAAGGTGACATGAGCTCATCTCCACCCTGCTTACTCACCCCCCAACAGCTCCCCTTCTGCTACCATCCTGAACTGAACAGGTTGGTCCTAGTCTACAAAGTCTCCAAAGGGATGGGGATTAGCCTATCTTGCAAAGCGCTGCCTCATCCACAACCCAACTGCACTCCATGGACTGCCGTCCTACAGAACCTTCTGCCCCAGGGCCAGCCTATCTGCCTGCTGGACCAAGAAGTCCCTGCTCACTTCTTTCTCCAAGCAAATCCCTTCAGGTTTAGGCTCCCAAGTGCTGGGGAGAGAATTCTCCACTTGCAAGGAGCTCTTCTGCCAGGCTACCGAGATCAACCTGAGCCTGCCCTGGCAGGGTTCCACGTGTAAACTCCACCTGTGATGACCCTTCCCCATGGCACAGTGTCCCCTCGGCACAAGGAAGCTGGAGGAGACAGAACACCATTCAGACTTATCTCTGCTGGGTGCCAGGGACCTTACTGAAGTGGATCATTGTTTCCCAAGGCAGGGTATGTATAGTCTCAGCCCATCGCCAGATGGACAATGTGACATGCAACTGATGTCCCCAGTTGGAGGAAGTTCTCCAAACACGACCGTGAAAATTCATAGCATGAGTTTATGTCTTGAGAAGAACATCAGAGTTGTGTGGTACTGTCAGAATCAGACCCAGAATAGGATCCTGCATCCAGGCCTTATGCTGGAGTGCTGAAGAACCAGCCTGAATACAGAGCAACATCCAACTCTCCTGAAATTCATCTCCCAAAAGGACCTTTCAAACCTCATATTCCTTCCTCCTCACACATTCCTGGGCTACCTGTTCTATTTCCTCCCATCCCAGTTTCCAGAAAAGGGTGGGCTCATAGTGCAGCATATACATGTGGTGGCAACCACTGGTTTTGCAACCAGAGGTGTGGCTGGGAAGCGTCAGCTCAATACAATAAATCAACCTGTCAGGGCGAGATCTCAAAGCACTCTATACATACAGATTAACTGAGCCACGCCATCTCCTACAAGATGGAAACAGAGAAGCTTCCCTGTTTCACAAAGAAGGAAACTGAGGTGGAAATGGGGAATCATTTCTCCAAGATCACTCAGCGAGTCAGAAACAAGGCTCTCTAGAGCATCCAGGTAGCACCGACCCACAGCCACAGCTCAGGAGCCACGAATCTGACAGCCAGGTACCCAGCAAGACAGCCTTAACAAACCCCCAGAAAGGAAAAACTGCCACCAACTCACTGCTTTAGTCTCTTTCTCCCTTCCCTCACCACTTTTGCCTGCTGGGAATTAAATGGCATCTAAAGGAGACCGGGCAGCTGTGTGACCTCTCTGGGATCCTGCAAACCTGCCATGCTTTCCTCACAGTCCTGCCCCAGCCTGCTCAGCATGCTGCTAGGCAGAGCAAGCAGCAGAGGGAGAGTGCCCAGCACAGGTTCTCCTGCCAGGTGGCAGTGTGATCACATTAGCAAAAGGAAATTGGGCCTTTTCTCACCCACCGCCCCTCCCTGCCTTTCGCAAACACTGGGAGCTGTAAGATTTGTTAAGATTGATCTCAGACCAAAACGGAGGAGATAAACTCAACATAATTAACTCAGCTTTCCCTCTCACCAGGCAAGGAGCTTTTAAAAAATTAAAAGAGGAAAAAATAGCTCTTCATAGCCCTTCTAGTTCTTTCCCCCCTCACTATGAAGTGAAACCGTTCACACACTGCATGCAGAGCTCTTTCTCCCTTCCCCTCTTTCTCTCGGGCTACCTTGATTAAACAGACATTAAACTTATCAGCTTCCAATGCAATTTTCAAAATGAGCCTCAGAGAGGCAGGGGATGCAGTCGCAAGTCCCCGCCCCCACCTCGCAGCCAATCCCTTCCTATATGCTCTCCTGATTTTGAAAAGTTGCCTAGCTGATCCAGATGTGTTTCCAGAGAGAGCATTTAGGTGAGCAACTGCGAATGCTGCTTTTGTTAGCTGGTTATAACCCCTGCAGCGGGAGACTGAGAAGCTGATTAATAGATTTGGTATTATGAGTAGAGGGAGGCTTTTGCAGAGGTACTGCACCAGGGACAATCTACAAATATGCAGAGAGAACCAAGGCATGGCTGTGTGGAAGGTACAGCACGAAGATACCAATGCAGCTGATTACCTAGGGTGCTGGCCATCTACCTCTTCCTCTGGCTCATATGGCACTGCCTAGTTTGGCATGGAAACCCATGCTGTAGGTAAAGAACAGGGTTAGAAGATGCTGCACAATCCATGTCTACCCGCATGCTGATATCCACCGAGTGTGCAGCCTGGGGACAGAGCAGGCTGCCTTCCCTCCAAACACAGGCCACCCAATGGGCCACCATGCAAGTGCTCGCTTGGCCACAGAGAGAACAAACATTCTGCGAGATGGCAGAAGCACACGAGGGCTGAGGGAATGACGACTGAAAACATGATCTCAGATAAATAGGTGCCTGATACGACTCTGGACCAGGCTGGTAGAGGCCAAACACAGTCACCTGCTGAAGTTCTGCGACTGCTGGAGACCAGGTGTCACCATCACAACTGGTTTCCTTTACTTGCTGGCAATCTCGCTGGAGAACTAAGAGGGCACAATGGAAGCTGGATTCCCCCTCACTCCTAGAGATAGCTGTACTCTGGGAAAGGCTTAAGACACACCAGTAGGGGGCAGTGTGGAAGACATTTCCACTGCTGGTATCTGTTATATGGATGGAGGGGGGCCTTGGGGCTGTCAAAGCTGGTACCTTCCACTGGCGTCAAATTCACTTAATTTTTAGGAGGAAAACATATTTTAAAAAAACCAGTACTTCATAAATACTGGCAGGAGCCATTTTCATCTTATCAACTTTTCTATCAGCACTAAAATTCTTCAATTTGATCTCCTTGGGAATGTCAGTAGATAGCTAGGCCCTTAATTTAAGGTTCAAAACATTGGAAGATATTCAGCCCTTCTCACTTTGATGAATTTGGACCAGCATGAGAGATCAGTCAACTGCTAAATCCAGCTCCGAGTGAGCAATCGGCCAAATCCAGCCACAGAACTATGGAACTCTATAACCTGACCACATCCTATAGGCAACAGGCACACAAATACAGTTGGGGCCAGGAGCCTACTCCTTCAGTTTCATGAACACAGGCCTCTGCCACTTGAGCTAAAGAAGATCTCCCTCAGCAAGCTCAAGTAATAGATCCCTCATTCTACTGAGAGGGCAACAGTCAATCAGAACCGAGGTATTGCAGCCTTCCCCCAAATCCAGCACACATCATCCTGTATAGCTGCCCAAATCCGGCACACACCCTGGTGACACTTGGTACCTTCACATTCACCACTGGGATATGATTATGATATGTTTTGTACAAAGTACGCCTTGTAAGGTATCATCTGAGAAGTCATGATCTGTTGAACATTACTATCCTGTTGAATTATATATATTGTATCTGAAGTTAGGAAGTTCTGCTGTGTGTGTGTTACTGAAATATGTTGTGAGTCTGGGAGACACCCATAGCTGGCCTTTTGGTGGCAATAGAGGAGCAACTAACACCCCCAAGACAGATTTACATTAGGACTAGCCAGTCATGGATTGATGGCCCATTAAGGAGAATCGACTCTCCCAGTGGGTGCCTCCTGAAGCACACAGACAATGGAGGCCCAGTCCCTTAGCAGGGCACGTAGCACATGGGACCCCTGACTCCATATTTGAGGCAGTATCTTTCCATGCCCATGGATATAGTGATATAAACTGGGGACTATGACATCAGCCCCTGGCCTCTCTCTTCCCCTATCCATTTTGAAGGCAACAAGAATGTTTGGATGGAAAAGCCTTTGAACTGAGCAGGTTGGTCCTAGGCTGAGCAGGGAATTCAGCCTGTGTATAATGAACTGTGAACTGCTTAACACACCTAGCAGGGTGAGAAAAACTGTTTGATTCAAATATCGCTTAGTCTGATAAGGTTTAGTAACTATCTCTGACCTTTATGCTTGCCACTTATATTCATTTAAAATCTGTCTTTCTATAGTAAATAAACTTATTTTAATGTTTTATCCTTACCAATGAGTTTTTCTAAAGTGCCTGGGAAATCTGGTGCATGTCCACTATCCTTTGACAAAGTGGCAAACTAATTAATGAGCTTGCATTGATCAAGAGAAGGTCTTGAGCAGTGTGAGACAGTGCACTTCTGGGATGCAAGCCTGAGTCAGGGGGAATCTGGGTGTCTCCCTATGTGCATTTCACGAGTGGCTTAGAGAGCATTCATGAGACTTAGCTGGGTAAGTCTCTGCATGATAGTGGCTGAGTGATAACAGCACCTTGAGGGGTTGGCTGCTTGCAACTAGCCCAGCATTGGGAGACACAGCCCAGTTTGGAGAGTGAAGGGTGCATAACAGTTCCACAGATCCAGGTTGTACGTCAAAGGTCCATCACAACCCTTCACTGCCCCCTGCCAATTCCATCCAAGCGTGCTCCATAACACTGATTGTAAAACACCCCATAACACTGATTGCAAAATCCAGTGCCCCTGTGGGCAGCCACCAAACCCAGCACAGGGCACCCTACCAAATCCAGCGATCAAATGATGTTTTTTCAGTGTCCAACCTCCTTTGCTCTGATAACACAGAAATCACTACACTTCCTTTTGTTAGCATCTCCCCAAACACACATACTGATGGCTCCCCATCTAGAGGCTTGGGCAAGCCGGTGTGCTCGGCAGGAAGTTGGAAGTTCGTTGGAGAAGAGGGTAAGAGATTTGTCATGGGAACATGTTCTGCAAGAAATACAGGGCTGCCCATTAACACATCCTCCTCAAACACCTCCTAAACTCATATAACACTCTATGCAAATCTATGCAAAAGAGCCACAACAACGTGTCGGGGAAACTATAAATATCAGTGAAAAATCTTCTCATAAATACAGGGGAAGGAGGAATTTACAGCACTTTCTTTGGAGATTTCTCCAGGTGTTCCCTATTAAGCCATTGTGTTAGTTTGCATAAGTATTCCTCAGACAATAAAGTACTCTCTGTGACCGGGTATTGGCTCTGTAATAGGAGCAGGAATGGGCATTGTGTATTCAAACGACTGGCTGTAAAGATGATAGACTGGGTTGTTATGTCACCGGCTCTTTGGGGTTGTTACTTTAAATCAATCACAGTGAGCAACAGGTTCTGTTTGTCTGGGCCCATCACAGCTTAGAAAGCAATTCCATGCAGCAGTGGAGGAGGACAGAGGATGGCTCCCACAACCAACAGCAGGACGGGAGCGAAGGAATACAGGGAACCGCCATACCTGGACTCAAACACATACAAGTTTAAAGAACAATCCAAGTTTCAGCTCAAAGGAGACAAAAAGCCATACTGTAACACAGTTGCAGTCCACTGGGAAGAAATATGGAAGGAACTGGACTGGAATGTGGAAAATCTGCCACAGACCCTCTGTGTGACTTTGGGAAAGTCAGTGAAAGTCTCTGTGCCTTGATCTCTCCATGTATAAAATGGGGATACTACTTCCTGTCTATTTAGATTGTAATCTCTCACGTCATGTGAGGACAATGCCTAACACAATGGGGCCCTATGATCTCATTTGGGACCTCTAGGTACTACTGGAATTATCCTCAGAGCTAAGTGGGGAATGGAAAGTCTCTGAAAGTGAATGAAGGCCCAGCTCCAAGGCAGTTCACATGGTGGGCTGCTGAGGACCTGGACAAGTGAGACGGCAGGAAACTAGGCTGGTTTCTGACCAAAACCTGTCTGGGTTCTAGCAGCTCCTTATCAGAGTCTCTCTCCACAAACCATTTCAATTTGAACACGTTTAGATGAAAAAATGTTCCCATCACTGCCAGCCAAAGAGGATCAATGTAGTGGGATCCCAGCTGAGCAGTACAAGGCATCAGCATCCCTAGCCCATCCACACAGAGAACAAGAGACCATGGAGCCAGCAAGCTTTCATCCTCCTTGTCCATCTTCTCCCCACTCCATTCCTCCCTCCACACAGGGACAGGAGGGGACTCAACCAGGCAGATCTATCTTCTGCCCTGTCCTTGGTATGCATAGAGTCTCCAGTCACATGGGAGGAAAAGGGACACCATCACTCTGCCAACATGAGCTGTAGTTTCTGGGAGCCTTTTAGTGCTCATTAAATTATCTGCTGAACAGAGAGACATTTCCCTGGCTCGTGACAGAAATAGTTTTCTCTTGCCCTTCCATTTCCTGCCACCGTTCTTCACTTTGCCCTACCAGACCAACCACCTCTGGACACTGCAAATCAATGCAGCAGTATAGAGTCCTGCAGATCCCACCAGAACTGCTGCTTTCCCTGCGCAAGCTACAGGAATCTTCCTGGATCTTTGCTTATCTGCCTAGGCAGAGGGATCCAAAAAGCCAAGGGACAACCCTGCTGCTCCTTCCCCTTCCCAGCAGTCACAATACTCAGCACATTGTTCCAAGCCAAACTTTCTGTCCTGATCATCAGAAAAAAAATACATGAAAATGTGGCAGATTTCAACTAGAACAGCTGTTGAGGTCACTACACCCGATTGCTATAAATTAGGGCTGTCAAGAGATTGAAAAAAATTAATCACGATTAATTGTGCGATTAATCGCGCTGTTAAACAATAACAGAATATCATTTATTTAAATATTTTGGATGTTTTCTACATTTTAATATTGATTTTAATTACAACACAGAATACAAAATGTACAGCGCTCACTTTATTTTTTATATACAAATATTTGCACGTTAAAAAACCCAAAAGAAATAGTATTTTTCAATTTCCCCACTACAAGTACTGTAACGCAATCTCTTTATCATGAAAGTTGAACTTAAAAATGTAGAATTATGTACAAAGAAACCTGCATTCAAAAATAACACAATATAAACTTTAGAGCCTACAAGTCCACTCAGTATTACTTATTGTTCAGCCAATCGCTCAGAAAAACAAGTTTGTTTACATTTGCAAGAGATAATCTGCCTGCTTCTTGTTTACAAAGTCACTTGAAATGAGAACAGGAATTCACATGGCACTGTCGTAGCTGGCGTTGCAGATATTTATGTGTCAGATGCCACTAAAGATTCATATGTCCTTTCATGCTTCAACCACCATTCCAGATAATGCATCCATGCTGATGATAGGGTCTGCTCAATAATGACTCAAAACAGTGAGGACCAATTCATATGTTCATTTCCATCACCTGAGTCAGATGCCAACTGCAGAAGATTTGATTTTCTGGTGGTTCAGGTTCTTTAGTTTCCACATTGGGTGTTTGCTTTTAGACTTCTGAAGCGCGATGCAGCACACTAGTTCCTCTCAGATTTTGGAAGCACTTCAAATTCTTAAACTTGGGTTGAGTGCTGGTAGTTATCGTTTTAGAAAAGCTCACTTTGGTACCTTGTTTGCGTTTTTGTCTAAATCTGGTCGTGAAAGTGTCTTAAGAACACATGTCAGTTATGCATCCAGACTGCTATTAACATGAAGATTATGCAGAGGTGTGGGTAATCAGAGCGGGGACGTACATTCTCCCAAGGAGTTCAAGTCACACAAATTTATTAATGACCGTGATATTCTAATTTTAATGAGCATACTCCAGCATGATACGCTGCTCCTGTAGGGTAATCGTGTAAGAGCTGAAGCGTATGAAGGGCATATGAATGGTTGCATATCTGGCACTTTCACGGTGAGCATTGTAATAAGAAGGGGCAAATATCTCCCGTATAATGTAATCAACTTGTTTGTCCTTAGCATTGTGTGACAGAAGTTAGATTGAGTGGGATTGTAGCTGTAAGCAGTTTTTCCCAAAGTTGGGCCCACTTGTGTAGGAAGTCCCTGGGGAGTGCCAATTTGTTTTCCTGCTTGCCTATTCGCAGAATTCGGTAGGCCCGATCGACAGTTCCACTGGTTGCGGGTTCATTGCTCGGCCTAATGGATAGCTGCTGACGGTGGCCAGTTACGTCCTCGGCGCGGCCACTTCCAGCGAGCTTGCCGATTGGCCTTGGAGCAGTGAACCGGGGCCAGTAGGAGCTGCAATCAGCCGAACTTGCAGACACAGCAGATAAACAAACCGGCTCGGCCTGCCAGGGGCTTTCCCTACACAAGCGGCATCCCAAGTTTGGGAAACACTGCTCTAAAGTTTTACACTGTTTTCTGTTTGAGTGCTATTATGTCACAAAAATCTCTACATTTGTAAGTTGCACTTTCACGATAAAGAGATTACACTATAGTACTTGCATTAGATGAACTGAAAAATACTATTTCTTTTGTTTATCATTTTTACAGTGCAAATATTTGTAATAAAAATAATATAAAGTGAGCACTCTACACTTTGTATTCTGTGTTGTAATTGAAGCCAACATATTTGAAAAATCATCCAAAATATTGAATACATTTCCATTGGGATTCTATTGTTTAACAGTGCAATTAAAACTGTGATTAATCACGATTAATTTTTTTAATTGTGATTAATTTTGAGTTAATCATGTGAGTTAACTGCAATTAATCGACAAGACTATTATAAATTAAACGTGCTATATTTCACATGCTATTTCTTTGCATGTTTAACATGTCCTTTACATGGATGTCATGTGTTCTGTAGCCAGGGGGTAGGAGAGATAAAGGGAAATGAATAGTTTTTCAGTGTGAAATTCTGAATATGTTCTCCATTGAGTGCAGTTACTCTGTATGACACTTGTAATTTGACTAAGACAATCAAGTCTATTGGAGATTAAGGGATTGTGAGCTATGAAGTGCGTTTCATCCATCCAGGCTTCATTTGAGGCAATAGGAGCACAGAAGCCTCTTTAGGAAGCCCCTGCAACCAAGCAATTTCTGTCCTGCAGATCACAGGTCACATCATCGCCTTCTCTTGCTTGCTGTCTCATTCATGAGCTTCTTGGTTCCACATACACAAAGGTCAGAGAGAAAGGCAGACAGGAAGATTTTAAGAAGCCAGGATGTACTCAATGGCATTTTGGAACCTTAATTCTTTCCACAAAGTCACCTGCACCATGACATGGTCTAGTTCAAGCACAAGTTCAGTAGGATTTGGTAGCATTCACTTATGTAGCAGAGAAGAATAATTCCCATCACTGCAAGAATCACCTGGCGCTATGCAGATCAGAGTAGACAATCATAACAGTCCCTTCTAGCCTTATGAATCTGTGGGTGACTTTGTGAAAACAAACCAGCAGAACAAGTGAAGAGGACAGACAGATGGTCTTACCTAATCCTAGGCTGAGGTCCTGATCAAGTGCCAAGAGAGGCTCCAGTGGAGGAGATTTCCAAAGATGAGGTAGGCCCCCAAATCAGGCAGAGCTAATAGACATGCTCCATGGCAGTGCCCCCAGCGGAGAGGGCCGTGTAGAGAACAGGCTGGATCCGGCTGAGAGAAGCATAGGGTTTAACAAGAGCCAAGCCCCAACTGTCCATCTTCTCAGCACAGCAGAAACCATGAGTTCCTGAAGGGGAAATTCATACAGCATTCAAGATGACGGAACTGCTGCAGCAGAATGACATATTTTTTAGGAGGAGATGCAACGTTAACACTGTTCTAGCTTTTGCAGAGTTATTTCCATCTGACCTCAGGGGACTGAATTCTGGGCTCCAGGCTGCATTGTTTCTTGTGTGATGGTCCAGCAGCAGCAATCCTGAATCTTTATTTAGAGGGATTTCACAGCCACTCCAAGAACTGGCCATGCACCAGGGAAAGCTCATTTTGGTATCATCTGAGATCCCACTGCAAAGCTGGGTCTTTACCAAAACCCCAGCACGACTGGCTCCTGCAAGGCTTCCGCAGGGTTGTCACACTGCTACTGAAAAGCAGGCATCTGAGCCCAGGGCTGGGACACCTCCTACCACTCCCCAAGGATTTCTAAATCTTAGAGAAATGCTCAGGTGACAGCCAAGGAGTTCTTAGCTCAGAAGAGACCAGACTAGACACAGCGAATGAATTTCATCCACACCTCCTTATTCCATTATTTTGCAGTGCCCAAATAATCTGAGCTGAATACCAAGGGTTAATACTCTGACCACAGAACATGCAATGCTGGTTTATTAGAAGATGTTTACTGCTGGCTCTCTCTACAGAGCAGACTTGACAGGGAGGACAGTAAATCGGTGTATCATCTGCATAACAAGGAGAATGATAGAGGGCTGAGATTATTAACCAATAAAAATCACCAGGCTCAGGAACACCACGCAGACAAGAATTGAGCATCAGACGTAAAAGAGAGGACATTGGCCCCTTGAAGCAAAGTCCAGCAGTGCCTGCTCCCAGACCCAGCTCTGTGCAATAAGAAACCCCACAGCCTGGCCTGCAGCGTCTGCTCCCAGACCCAACCGAGATCCAGCTATGCAACAGGGGGATGGGATCAAGAACCATACAGTATAGCCAGCAGCTCCTGTGACAAAAGGACAGTTGCAGTATGTTTTGGCCTTGCTCACTGTCAGTGGTTTCGAGTGGACAGCTGATGTGCTGATACACTGGAAATGGGGAAGGATTTAAGCTGTCAGGGTATTGCTGCAGAGAGTGCTCTCAAGGCAGTAGGAGAAGGAGATTTCATCTCCGAGTTGGAGAGTTAATGACAGTACTAGAAAACTTCCCCTTTGGCTCAGGCAATAGATTACACATGAAAGCCCATTTCCTCCTGGCTAGAGAGAGCCCCATATGGAAATAATGAATCTAGATGCAGGTTTGAATCAGAGTTCCCACCTTAAACGCCTCTAATGAGCCAAATCTGCACACCAACAAGAATGTTTGCACGTGGGTTACAACCACCCATGTTATGGAGCATCCAGGGTTGGGACTGCAGGGTTTGGACCCTGTAACAGGGCCATCCTCCCCGCCCCGAGGCTTGGGGTCCTTTCTGTTAGAAACCCTCTGGCTCCCTCAATAGAGTTCCAGTCTCATCCAGAGAAAAACAGAACACTCTTTGTCCACAGCAACAAACCAAACAGCACACAGGCAGGGCTGCTGCCTTACATCTAATCCCGGTGCCCACAGACTACACAGGGCTCCTCTCTTCAGCCAAGGGTCCAGAGGGAGACAGCAACCAAAGGCAGCTCTTACCAGGCATACAGGTTCTGGGCATAGCAGAGCCTTTGTTGGAACAAGGCAGGCAAACAGTCACTAGTTCCTTTTTTGCCCTGGTTCAGAAGGCTCCGGAGTTTGGAGGAGACCAGAGAACAGCTCCTGTTCCTTCTCAGCAATGCTTTTCCTCCCAAAAGCCTCTGCTTCCTTTTTATGGCCTTTCCTCACTTAGGAGGCACAGCTATAACAATCCAGAGCTCCTCTCTCCAGGTCTGGTAGCTGAGGCAGTATTTAGGGGCTAGCTTTCTCCTTCTGCCCAGCTAAGGGGTTTAAACCCTTCCTAATTCACAGAGGGACAGGACACATACGCCCCATTAGGCTCCCATCTCTAATTCATAACTAGCCATCCTCTTTGAGAGCTCCCACATCACCACCAGCTTCCAGATGGGAACTTGAGCCTCCCAGAAACAGCACAATCCCCCAGGAAAAGCTAAGAAGATCATCTTCCATCTCCTCCGAGTGAATATTGTTTGAAATGAGCAAAACACAAGGTGATTTTGCAAAGTGAAATGAGTGAAGGGTGGGATTTTACATTAAAATGTCTTAAGAAAAACAATCCAGACATTTTACGTGCTCAGACACAAAAATACATGCCCCACAGTAGCAAAAACCCCTCTCTGTTTTGATTATAGTTTCTACTTAAAATGTCTCTGATGGAACATACCCCTGTAGTCAATACCTGCAGCATTCACTGTAACAGTAAGATAGCTACAAGCTAACCCCAGCCTCCCCTATAGAACATGTGCTCAGAGCCTGTCACTTCCACTACAATCAGCATTTTAGAGGTCCCAGCATAATGTACCGTAGTTGCATGCATAAGCACACACTACAGTCAGCAGTGGGGATCAAACTTACAACATTCAGCTCCTCTTCTTACTGGGTTTATTAGTGAGTAACCAGTTTACAGGGACTCGCCACTAGTGGGAGACATGGCCACCCACACCAAACCAACACATTACTCCAGGCTGCTCCCCTATGGTGTAGCTGCACCCAGTTGCACCAGATAGCCAAGGAAGGAGCTATAGCCAAGATGCCATGCTCTGCACTCTGCATTGCTGCTGTTATCAGTGGGCCTGGTTGGGGCCTGTGCACCTTCAGCAGGACCCATCTACAATACTCCATCACTGCTGGTGACACTTCCACGTGCAGTGCTGGAAGCAGAGCGATGGGCCGTCATGCTGGGATGGGGAGGACTCAGCCAAGGCCACTGTGTTTAGGCAGGAGATGAAAAATAGTCATGAGGGGAAAGCGGTCAACAGGCCTCCAAGGTGGTGGATTGTAACTGTCAGCAGAAAAATTCCCATTGCCATGGAAGACAGCCAGTGCAGAAACCATGGCAACCTGAACTGAGTCACGTGAAGAACCTCATGCTCAACACTACCAGTCTGCAGAGTCCTGGCAGGCGGTACCCTCAGAAAGCTGTGTGTTCTGGCGCCCAACTGAACAGAACCCATCCGGGCAGGCTGGGCCTGCCAGTCAAGAAGGAGAAGTTGGTATTGGTGTCACAAGGCAATTCCCCCAGTCGATGGGAAAGGAACTGAGTTTAGGGCCAGATTCAAACAGGATGCAAGCTGCACCTCAGGGAGCCAACACAGAGTGCACTGACGAGGTTACAATAGCAACTAGTTGCTGTAAGATGGTGGATAAACTAGCCCTCCTGCTTTGCTTATTACATCCCCCTGCTGGCTGCTTTCCCTACTGCAGTCCTTCCACCTCAGCACATACTTCACAGCAGCTGCCTCTCGCTGCCACCCACACACCAAGGCGTAGCTTCCATTTCTTCCAGCCCTGCATTCCGTCCTTTGGCATGCGCAGCTCCAGCTGGCATGTGCGGTGGCATTTGCTGGGGCCTCCGCAGCACGTGTGTATGTGGGCGGGTGAGAAGATTTCAGATGCTCTCACGCAGCACTTGGTGATCAGATCCATATGCTGCTCCTTGCTCCGCTTCACCAGGCTTCCCACATCTTTAGCGTTTCAGTGCCCAATTAGCCCTGAACTTTCTGCTCCTTCTTTCCCTCCCAGTTTGATTTCTGTCCAGGAGTCTGCACACGGACACCTTCTTTGGTGCTGTAGATTCTGTGGCAGCAAGAACCAGCTACTTTAACTTTATGAGGCCAAACTTACTCTGTCCATCTCTGTCCTCTAACGCTCCCTGCTATTCCACATCCCTCTCCAGTCAGCTCTGTCAATGCACTTCTGCTCTGACCCACATACTACTGCTTCACTTCTGGGGCCTCGGTCCTGACCTGAAACACTCCACTATTCCAAACCATCGAGGACCCATCCAGCTCAGCTGCAGTTAAGACTGAGATTTGTTTGCTACATTAGAACTTGGGATAGTGGCTAGGAGGCATCAAGTGCCCCCAAAGTATTGCAAGCATCTAGATCTGACCTTCAATTAATCTCCAATGAACTTTAATTTTCTGGGCCCTGGCCTTAGCCTGCTCCTGTCACTTACCCCCTTGCCTCTCAGGTTAATGAAGACTATGAACATTCCTAGAAAGCTGTATTTATGACTCACATATCTCTATATTCCAACGGGCACTGACTGAGTTTGGTATCCCTAAATGACCACGCTTGGAAAGCAGGCTCTAGCATCTATAGGGTTAACTAGCAGGCAGGGTGGATAAAGGTGCAGTACCAGTTCAGGAATATGTCTTTGTTCTCCTAATGTTAGATTTAGAAAATTCTAATGAATTAAAGCTGTGGGAGGGGAGGGTGAAACGGACAAGCTTTGCCGGGAGATGGAGGAACAAAGGAAGGGAAAGAAGAAGAGTCTTTTATATTGTCTTTGAACACAGAAAAGAAAACCTTGCAACCTCCCCCCCCACCTCATTTCCCAGCCCTGAGGCCCCTGTTCTGCCTGAACTTGAACTGCCCTTGCAGAGAGAGGTGGGCTTTACAGACTGACCTCCGGAAATGGAACAGTTGCTCCTTGATGGTTCGATGGCTACTGGAGCAGATCCCTGCCATCACATAAGGGCTCTGGTGGGTGTTGGCTTTTCCTGTTACAACATGCTGCATGTGTGGGAACACAGAGGGTTGCTGGGCATGAGGAGAGGGCAAGAGCACTGCGGGAGCACTGATAAGCCTTATGTTTTCCTGTCCTATTGAACTGGCTGCACTTTAAGGACCCACCAAAGGTGAGTACTCTGCACCCTTTCACAGGGGTCAAAAGGAGTTTTGTGAGTTCTACGAACAGGCTTTGTGGTCATCAGCAAGCCACTCGTTTCCACATCAGCCGCACTCAACGAATGAGCCAGGGAAAGGGACTGCCCTGATACCAGACTCTATGGGCCAAATCCAGCCCTGGGGATAAGCTGGTGTAACTCCGATGAAGTCAGTGGTGCAACCCATTCTACTACCTTAGCCAAATGTGGCTTCTGAAGAACTCTGAATTTCCTTCATTGCCCTCTTTGGGCAATGGCTACACTGCAAGCTATAGGTCCGAGCCCCCTGCTTGTGTACACATACTTGTGCGAGCTCTCTCCTGGCTATTAAATAGCAGTGTAGCCACTGGTAGCGGCAGTGGAGGTTCAGCTGAGCCATGCTGAATAGAAACTCACCTGAAACCATGCCCCTAACTTGTAGTGTAGACATAGACGGTCTGTAAAACGAACCAGGTCCAAAGCTCCAGGCAACTAGGCAGCTCAGGAGATTGGCAGTGGCACACATGGCACAGTGGGTTCCATTCTAGGTCCCAGCTCAAATCTGGTCCATTTGGGTGGTGACTAGCAGTCACTGCCATCTGACAGCTCTTGGATGGCTTACATGAAAGGGGTTGGTGGGCCTGGGCCAGACCTCTCTCGACATCACACTGGCCACTGTCAGGGTTAACTGCGGCTGGCACATTTAGGAGGGGATGTGGAGGAGAAAGCGAGGCCCTGTCTCCAGCCCAGGGCCCAGTCACAACAGCAGTCCCGGTGCGCTGCCAAGTGTGGGGACTGCTCTGTCATAGCACCCCTGGGGCACAAACGACTTCAGAGCAGGAGGAGAGGGGGCAAGGTCTGAGTCCTGCCCTTCCCGCATACTCCTGAGAGGTGGTGCAGCAACCCTGGTACCCCCAGTTGCCTTTTACGAGGTATGCCTCCCTGGGGTTCAAAGCCTTCCAGTATTCTCCATGGGTGATTCGGCTCAGCTCTGCCTCCACCATGGGGAGTGCCCAAAAGGAACAGTAAATCCTTCAACGTATTAACCAGCCAAGCACATCCACTCACTGAGAAGGGAGAGAAAATGGTACTTACTCACCCCCAGTGGCATGTCAAGGCACAGGAGGCTCAGGCAGGTGAAATCTCAGGAGAAATCTCTGCAGGGCCATCTGGCACCACCAGTGAAATCTAACTTCCCCTTCTCCCTGGGTTCCCAAGTGCCCCCAAGGTGTCTGCTCCGGGCATGCCACTCACAATGCCAACCACTGCGGCTGTCAGAGGCTGTGTCTACACTACAAGCCCTACAGCAACCCAGCTAGGGCACTGCAGCTATGCCACTGTACAGCTGTAGTGTAGACACTCCCTGACTCGATGGAAGGGGATTTTCCATCAACGCAGCTGATCCACCTCTCTGTGAGGTAACAGAATCTTCCATCAACCTAACCATGTCTACACTAGGGGTTAGGGTTGACCTTACTAATAGTCAGGGAGCGAAATTTTCCACAGCCCTGAGCAACATAGCTAAGTCAATCTAATTCTGAAGTGTAGACTCATCATTAGCAGCACATGCAATATGGATTTGAGTCTCTCCTTTCTGGAGCATTTTCCCCACGTGACTAACGGCACAGGCCTCCCTGGCAGGTAAATGCCTCTCATAAAGCTCTCATGAAGCTGGGTGAAATTTTTCAGCTGAACCTTTTCTCCAGCAAAAAATGCAGATTTGGTAACACCAAAACTTTTTGCAAGTTTGAGTCAGTTTCACTGAATTGTTTTGGTGGGAAAAAACAAAACTCTAAAAAATTTCCAAAAAGTGATCTAAATGTTTCATTTTGACATTTTTAAATGAAATATTGTGACCTTTTTTGTTTGAAATCACTTTTCATTTCTACATTTTGTTTAGCATATTTTTAAAAACCCAAGCAGCAATGCTTACTAGTGTGCTGAACACTTTGAAAACAATTCATTTTTGGTTAGACCCGAAATAACATTTTTTCCTGATTTTTGCAATTGCCAGCCAGCTCCAAAATCCATTATTCCTTCAGCTCTCCTCTCAGTAAAGACAACGAATCCTGACCCAACTATGTTCCAGCCAGAGAAGGGCTCCAGTCATAAGGTTTGGATGCAGACCCAAAGTTCCCCACAGTTCAGGGGCTGGAGATCCAGAGCTGAGGTTTATACCCATCACTCTATTACAAGCATGCTAGAGAGCTGGTTTCCTGCTGATTCCCCCAACCATTCTCACTTGCCTAGGCTGAGGAGCTATAACACCTCAAAGCACAAGAGAAAGAGAGAATAAGCAGAAAAAAATTAACCCTGCAGCAGATGGCATGAGGAGTGAGATTCTCTTGTCTGTGCCCACATACACACACACACTTATTCCTATTCTGGGTGTGATTATTTGCTTCCCACCCTCCCCTTGCTGGGCCTGTCTGTGCATGGGAGTACTGTTCTCTTCTCTCCACATTCCAGTTCTAATGTCCATGCCAGCAGCGGAGGAATACGTGACAAGGGCTGTGAATGAGGGAGCCCATCGTTTCAAGGACAGAAAGACCACTGGTTACAGCCAGAAGTAGCATAGGAAACACTGCAGGTTTCACCAACAATGCTCTGCCAAAATACCTTATGCCTAACCTGCAGCCTCTTCTGCTGTTCCAGGCTGGGGCACAGCATTGCCCTGCCCAGGCACCTCAATACTCCAACATTCCAGTGAAACCATAATGCATTACCCTCATACAGTGCCTTGCATCTCAAGACCACAGAGTGCATCACCGGTTAAGCCTCACACTACCCCTGTACAAAGAGAGAGAGACAGAGAGACTGAGACTCATGTCTGCAGAAGGGTCCTCAAATTCTGGATGCCTTGGTGCTCTGTCTGGGACTCTTGGGCCTGGATTTTCAGCCGTGCTTAGAACCCCCAACTCCTCCAGGAACCAGTGGTAGCTGGAGGGGGCCAAAGCCTGCTGAGAAGTCAGGCTCTAAGGGATTCAGGTTGGGCAGCCAAAAATGAAGGTACCAGAAAGGCAGGAATGGTTTCGCAAACGTAGCTGAAATGACTTGTCCAAAGTGAGTTCCTGTCTGAACCTGGACTTGGATTCAGACTTTCCCAGCACCCAGGCTCTCATTCCAGCCAGAAATAGGTTAAGCTGCCTCCCACCGTAAGGGCTCTTCCCTCATCTCAGCAAGTACACCTCAATCCTTCCTGCAGCCACCACCATTATTCCAGTCTCTCACAGAATGCTGCCATTTGCACCAGCAGCCTGACCTTAGTCCAGGGTCTCAATGAGGCACACACGAGCAGCCCTAGCTAGAGCAATTTAAACAACATTATTGTGCTGCCTTAAATTCCCCAAAGTGAGGGCATTCAGAACAAAGGCTGATGATACTTTGTACTGTGCCACGTTCCCAAACACACTGCCTGTGCTTTAGTCCGTGACACACAATGCTGGGAGCTGAGGACCCAGCTCTGAAGAATCTTTCACTCTCGTGAATTTAAAGTCAGATTCTGCACATTAATTTTTTATGGTGTAATATATGCAGCACAAAAACAACATTATCAGGAGATACCCCAAAGCCATTAACACATCTGGATGCAAATGACTGTTAGAACACCCCGCACGATCCTCTGCATACATGATAGATTTACTGTCACATCTTGTACAATGAAGAGGGAGAAAATAAAATATATAAAAAAAACCAAGCCAAACAATGTTTGAATAAAAAAAACAGGGTGACTCAAGAGATTTGGTTAAAAAGGGAGAGCCAGAATAAATATTGGAATCGCTGAATGTGTACCATCTTTGCTTATACCTCTCAAGCGGATAGCACATTTGAACTCAGAACCCTTGTGACCCAAATGAACCCTGTAAAATAGCAGCAGCAGCCTGGGTCAGCAGTTCCTGCAATTAACCAGAGACAGAAAGCATTTCTCTTCTTTGTCAGAGTGAAGGCCAAGCAAACTAGAAGATGTGGCACTTGCGATGACTAACCAGATCCTTCCTAGATGTAAATCAATGCAGCTTTATTAAAGTCAACAGAGATTCATCGATTTCTACCAGATAGGGATCAGGCCCACAGAATTTTGATAAAGGTCTTTTAATTAATGATGGGTAAAGACCATAAATAGTTAATATTCCAATGGGCTAGAACTCTTACCAGAACAGCCTAATTCTGTCTGAAATTCTTATCAGTGGTGGGGAATCTTTGGAAGACTTTTGGTTCACTTTGGGTCTGATAAGCCAGAAAATTTGGCCATACTTCTTGACCTTCCATAATAGTTTCTATATTGCCTCTTTCATAGTATTTCAACCAACCATTCTCCTTGTAGTCCTGGTCAGAGACAAGAAGTGTAGAGGCAGCAGCACAGTGGAAAATTATGGGGAAATATAAAGTTAACCAAAATTTTGAACCTAGATTAGGATGCAGATCTTTGTCTGGGGGAACACACAGGTTGGTTTTCACCTGGCCCATCACAAGTTCTTATTCATAATATTCATAAGATCCAAATGCAAGAGTAGGAACCTCAGAATGACAAAAAGTTCAGTGTCTTGATCATGGTTTATTAACAGTTCTAGTAGCGATGGGCATGAACCTTCAAAACTCAGGACAAACAAAATCAATGCAACCCTTATTAAATGAATTAAAAACTAGTTACATGATGGATCTGAAAAAGTAATTGGAAATGAGGCTCCCTGACTGAATTATGTCTCTCTTGTTATGTCAATCACGATCTCTGCTCTTTCTGAGCTCCCGCAGTGCATCAAGGGAGTCTCATGGCTGCAGTGTATCATGAGAGATGTAGTCCACCTGGGGAACATGGTCCATGGAAGAGAATGAGGGAATGGAGAACATGAACTACAATTCCCATGAGGCACCATGGCACCATTTCCAAATCGAAATGTTTGGTTTTCAGCCAAAACTTTTTGGTTTTGGGGTGGTTTGTTTTTTGATGGAAAGTCAAAAGTTTCCATGGAAAGCAGACATTCGTGTGAAAAGCTTTGTTTAGTTAAAAACCCTTTTTTCTGTCAAAAAAACATTTCTATGAAAAAACCAGCCTTATTCATCAGGGGCTACAAGTACCTACATAAGGAAAAGATTTCAAATCGCAGAGGGCTCTTCAAGCTAGCAAAGGTGTACCGAGATCCAGCAGTTGGAAGCTGAAGCCAAACAAATTCCGATTTGGAATAAGATACAAATCTTTAACAGGGAGGGTAGTTAATCACGGGAACAACTTAGGTAAGGATGTGACAGTCTGTACATCAAGACTGGGTGTTTTTCTGAGAGAGATGCTCTAGCTCAAGCTGAAATTCCGTGCTTGTTGCAGAGATCACTGGGTGAGGTTCTCTGGTATGGTATGCAAGACTAGATGATCACAATAGTCCTTTCTAGCCTTAAAATCTCTAATCTCAGTCACCCCAAAGATCCGGGTATCAATTTGGCCAATGCCGCATCTCTCTAATGCAGATGAGCCAACAGCCTGGATTCAGATTACCTCAAACTTTGTGACAGTTCAGAGGTGACATCTCACCCCTGCTCTGGCCCCTTTACATGGGATAAAAGGTCCAGAAGGGCACAAAGGATCCCTAAAAGCCTGGATCTGCAGGAGGAGTCCTCCAGTGCAGAAACTGAGGAAGACAGCCATAAGGCTGCTTTCTGAGGACCTCTTTGCAAATCCTGGCAGAGAAGGCATGCCAGGGCAGGGGTTGGGCAGGGAAGCATTAGGGGCAGGGTTGCAGCAAGCAGAGTCTTAGAAGCATCTGGTGTCTTAGAGGGGCAGCACAGAATCTCACCTAAGGTTTACATCCAAATGTGGCAGGTTGGGCCCATCTCTAATTTTTAGGGGAGAGGGGAGTGTGCCCATGCATATGTGGTAGAAAAGATTCTTCTAACTTTGGGTAGGTGCTTTCACAGCCCATGCACCAGCAGCATCCGTTAACCTAGTAACGATCACCTGTACGGCAGCAAGCCATTGTCATCTCCAGAATTCATTTTAATTACAGGTCCCAGTTTTCTCTTTGCAGCGCAAACACATCAGCTGGGGCAAAAAGAACAAACAAACGAAGGGGAAGGATAAAAGGAAACAGGCCTTTAAACATCATCTTATGCTTGAAAGGAAGGAAGGGGAGAAAAAAAAATTATCGTAACCCAGGCGAAGCCTCATTACCATTGAAAATCCTCTCCTTTTCCACTCTCACCTCGCCGTTCATTTCAATATCACAAGTGGCACACTCCCTTTCTTCTCACTGAAATTTCCCATCTTAAACAGACAGGTGTTACCTACACTCCAACGCAGACAGGGACACAGGATTATCAGCCGACAAGGAATGCTGAACAAAAGCCCAGGTTCAGGCATGGTATTCCACCTTTGAAGGCAGGATTTACGCTGTAATGCTTAAAACCCTTATCATCTTGTCAGAAATATGTTCTTTATTATTCTTATTCTTCCCCCTTTCCTTTCTCTTTTGGGCTGAAGATCCTTTAGACGGTCAAATTATATCAAGACGCAGCAAAGGAAGCAGAAAATAAAGCATTGAAAAAGGTTAGGAATGTTATTTTCATCTTAACAAATGCATAAAAAGGGTTGACAAGCCCTTATTTTACTCTTACAGGATAATCTGTAGGTAGCAAGCTGATATGGGATAAAAAAGAGAAGGGAAAAAAATCATAAGAAGAAATTAAAGAAGAAAAACCCCGGTCTCTGCATAAATATAAATAATTTGCAAGTTGTCTGACTGTAGAATTCGTCAGAAGCTGAAAGGACACAGTGTGTAGAAGCCACATGGGTGTAAGGATTGGCATAGCATGGCAATATGAGACTGAAACGACATGTGGGAGAATGACTCATGTAAGAGAGGTTTGATATCCATGGAAGGAGATCCCAATTACAACTGGGACACATGATAAAGATCTATAAAATCATGACTGGTGTGGAGAAAATAAATGAGAAAGTGTTATTTGCTCCTTCTCATAACACAAGAACTAGGGGTCACCCAATGAAATTCATAGGCAACAGGTTTAAAAACAAACAAAAGGAAGTATTTCTTCACACAACGCACAGTCAATCTGTAGAACTCTTACCGGAGGATGTTGTGAAAGGGCAAGACTATAACAGAGTTCCAAAAAAGAACTAGTTAAATTCATGGAGGCTAGGTCCATCAATGATCATTAGCCAGGATGGGCAGGGATGGTGTCCCTAGCCTCTGTTTGCCAGAAGCTGGAAATGGGCAACCGGGGATGGCTCACTTACTCATAGACTCATAGACTTTAAGATCAGAAGGGACCATTATGATCAACTAGTCTGACCTCCTGCACAATGTAGGCCACAGAATCTCACCCACTCACTCCTGTAATAAACCCCTAACCTATGTCTGAGTTATTGAAGTCCTCAAATTGTGGTTTGAAGACCTCAAGCTGCAGAGAATCCTCGTCCCCCATGCTGCAGAGGAAGGCGAAAAACCTCCAGGGCCTCTGCCAATCTGCCCTGGAGCAAAATTCCTTCCCGACCCCAAATATGGCGATCAGTTAAACCTTGAGCATGTGGGCAAGACTCATCAGCCAGCACCCAGGAAAGAATTCTCTGTAGTAACTCAGATCCCATCCCATCACAGACCACTGGACATACTTATTTGATGATTATCTGTTCTGTTCATTCCCCCTGAAGCACCTGGAATTGGCCACTGTCGAAAGACAGGATACTGGGTTAGATGGACCTTTGGTCTGACCCAGTATGGCTGTTCTTATGTTTAATGGTTGTGATTTTTTTTGACAAAACGTTGATGTGTCAACATTGAAACTACTTGCAAAACAAGAATGTGTTCAATGAATATTTCAACTCAAAACACTGCCACGGAATCTTGTTTCGAAATTGTCAAAATCTTTTATTTTGACATTTTTAAATGAAAATTTCCATTTTTCTGGTTCCGAACAACTCTGTATTTAGAAATGTAAGATAAATTAGACTGAAAAAAGGTAAAAAAAGAAATAAGATCAAAATCAAAATGAAACAGTTCCAAATTCTCTCAATGAAATGTTTTGATTGATCAAAAATGAAAAAAAAAATCAGGTTTTCGGTTCATGAATATTTTTGAGATTTTGACTTTTTGTCCCAAATCAAGATGTGAAAAAATTTCAAACTCTCAAAAATATTTGCAGGATGGAAAAACTATTCCCTGCCCAGTTCCACATGCAGTGCCCAAGTCAATACTTCAATCCTGGCACAGTCATTTCTGAGCTCAGAATTCAGCACCCATTTCCCCTCCTCCTCCCAAGGTGCCCTATACAGCAGTAATCCCAGCGCTATGAGCTCCACATCCATTTCCAATTATTAAACAAAAGCAGAGTCCCTTTGGCAAAGGGCAGAAAAGGGAGAGCCAATCACAAATGTGAAAGATAGGTCCATTTATTAGCACCTTTACAAACACAATGAAAAGTGTGGGTCTGTTATGGTAAATTCCTCTTATTACGATCACCTTTGTTTTCAGGCAAACATGAGGGGTTGCCCCTAGCACAACACACAGCTCTGGAGAGATTTTTTTCACTAATTGGTACATAGGCACTTAGTTTTAATTTTCCATGAGGGTGCTCCGCCCATGCTGTGCTCTGAGGCCCCGCCCTTCTCCATCCCTCCCCCAAAGCCCTGCCCCCACTCCGCCTCTTCTCACCTCCACTCTGCCCACTCTCCCAAGGCCGTGCCCTGGCTCTGGCTCTTCCTGCCCCCACTCCACATCTTCCCTAAGGTCCCCGCCCCCAGGTGCTCTCCGCCCTCTCCCAAACCCCTCCCTGAGCTGCCAAACAGCTGTTTGGTGGTGCCCTAATCAGCTAATTGGGGGTGCCACCAAACAACTGACTGGGGATGCCACCAAACAGCTGTGGCTGGTGGGTGCTGAGCACCCGCTATTTTCTTCTGTGACAGCTCCAGCCCCGGAGCACTTACGGAGTCAGCACTATGAATTGGTCCACAGTAACAAAATGCATTTCCATATTCCCATGCAGGTGTTCCAGACATATTAGGGCAGGCCTAGATTCTTGCTTCTCTTCCTGTTTCCTGCCAATGCCACAGCCTACAGGCTATGAGAGTAGCATGTAGATGATCCTCATAAAGCCTCATTAGCATGTCAATTGCCTTGACCACCTTTTGAAGGTGATGGTTTCACTTCTATACACAGAGAAAATCCCTTTCACTGGCTGACGCTACCTAACTCTTAGAATGCTGAATATTGGACCCATTAGAGCAGAAAGAGTTTGTAACTTGCAAAAAGGTCCATCACCCTTGACCTATTGGCAAAAATAGCCAGAAGATCTCTCCAAACAGGTTTGAATGTCTGGTTTTGCTTCTGGCTAGGGTGTAAATGCCACAATTCATTAATTCCATGCTGCTGTTTCTATTCAGATCCAGAGACACATGAAGTGTGGGGGTGGGGAAATTACCTCAACATTTCTGAACCTCAGGAGTGTTTGTTTTGAGTTTGATTCAGGTTTGAAGTGCACGTTCGGGTCAGTTGTTATTTTCCACCATCATTAGATTAATAGGTTTTAAGGGCAGACAAGACCATCAACTCCTCTAGTTTGGCCTCCTGCAAAACACATATGAGAAGCACAACCAGGACCTCAGAGACAGGCCAACTGTGGAGCAAGTGAGCAGAAGAGGGAAATTGTGTCTGCGATTGGAGGCTTCCAGTTCAGTGTTTCATCTACTGACCTTAATCCTGCCCTGGGAGAGGAACCTTACCTTTCTCCTGGGGCATGAGAGTAACTCACTCTCCCCTTAAGTTCTCTCCTTCCTACGATCCCCAACTGGAACCCAACCAAAGCATCTGTTTCTATAGTTAGAACAACCTTGACGCTAATAGGGGAAGAGGCTGAACAGCTCGGTAATAGCTGCCATCATGTAATTAAATGTAACGTCCTTGTAGAGGGAAAATGCCAAAGAAACCCACCATGGTAGCATTTAACTTCGAAAAGGGGAACTACACAAAAATGAGGAGGCTAGTTAAACGGAAATTAAAAGGAACAGTCCCAACAGTGAAATGTCTGAGAACTGCATGGAGAGTATTTAAAAACACCATAATGGGGGTTCAAACTAAATGTATATCCCGAATAAAAAAAAAAAATGCTACCATGGCTAAACAGCAGAGTAAAAGAGGAAGTTACTGGGAAAAAGACATCCTCTAAAAATTGGAAGTCAACTGCTAGTGGGAAAAATAGAAAGGAGCATAAACTCTGGCAAGTCACGTATAAAAGAGTAATTATGCACACCAAGAAAGAATTTGGAGAACAACTAAATAAATACACAAAAACTAACACATACACACACACACATATATATATGAACACACACACACACAGAGCGCATCAGAAGCAGAAAACCTGCCAATCAGTGGAGCCGCTAGATGATCAAGGTGCTAAAGGAGCACTCAAGGAAGACTAGGCTGCTAAAGACAAGCTAAATGAATTATTTGCAACGGTCTTCACTGCAGAGGATGTGGGGGGAGATCCCCACATATGAGATATTCTTTTTAGGTGATAAATCTGAGGCACTCTCCCAGATGAGGTGTCCGTAAAGGGGGTTCTGGAACAAACTGATTAATGAAACAGTAATAAGTCACCTAAACCAGATGGCATTCACCCAAGAGTTCTGAAGGAACTCAAATATGAAATTGCAGAACTACTAACTGGTATGTAACCTCTCTCTGAAATCAGCCTCTGTGTCAGATGACTGGAAGGTAACTAATGTAACTCCAATTTTTTTAAAAAAGGCTCCAGAGGCAATCCTGGCAATTACAGGCTGATTAGCCTAACTTCGATACCAGGCAAATTGGTTGAAATTTGACAGAACTGTCAGACACCTAGATGAACACGATATGATGGGGAAGAGGCAATATGGCTTTTGTAAAGGGAAATCAGACCTCTTCAATCTATTAAAATTCTATAAGGGTGTCAACAAGCACGTGGACAAGAGGGATCAAGCATATTTGGACTTTCAGAAAGCCTTTGACAAGGTCCCCCACCAAAGGCTCTTAGCCAAACCAAGTAGTCATGGGATAAGAGGGAAGGCCCTCTAATGAATCGGTAACTGGTTAAAGAAACGAAACAAAGGGTAGGAATAAATAGTTAGTTTTCACAGCTGAGAGAGGTAAATATCGGGGTGGGGGGACCCCAAGGACCTGTACTGGTTCCTATGCTATTCACAACATGTTCATAAATGATCTAGAAAGGGGGTGAACAGTGAGGTGGCAAAATCTGCAGATGATACAAAATTGCTCAAGATCATTAAATCCAAAACTGTCTGCAAAGAGTTACAAAGGGATCTCACTAAACTGGGTAACCAAGCACCAAAATGGCAGATGAAATTTAACGTTGATAAGTACAAAGTAATGCAAACTGGAAAGCATAATCCCAACTGTACATACAAAATGATGAGATCTAAATTAGCTGTTACAACTGAAAAAAAGAGATCTTGAAGTCATTGTGGATAATTCTCTGAAAACATCTGCTCAATGTGCAGAGGCATCAAAAAAGCTAACACGAGTTAGGCACCATTAGGAAAGGGACAGATAATAAGACAGAAAATACCATAATGCCACTATATAAATCTATGGTACGCCCACACCTTGAGTACTGCATGCAGTTCTCATCTCTGCAAGTCAAAAAAAGGATATCTTAGAACTGGAAAAAGTACAGAAAAGGGCAATGAAAATGACTAGGGTTATGGAACAAGCTTCCATACAAGGCGAGATTAAAAAGACTGGGACTTTTCAGCTCCGAAAAGAGACAACTAAGAGGGTACCTGATATAGATCTATAAAATTGTGACTGGTGTGCAAAAAGTGGATAAGGAAGTGTTACTTACCCCATCACATAACACGAGAACTAGAGGGCCACCAATGAAATTAATAGGCAGCAGGTTTTAAACAAAACAAAACATTTCTTCACACAATGCACAGTCAACCCGTGGAACTCGTTGCCAGGGGATGTTGTGAAGACAAAAATTATAACTGGGTTCAAAGATTAATTAGATGGGTTTCAAGAAGGATAGGTCCATCAATGGCTATTAGCCAGGATGGTCAGGTACACAACACCATGCTCTGGGTGTCCTTAAACATCTGATTGCCAAAAGCTGGGACTGGACAACAGGGGATGAATCACTCAAAACTGCCCTGCTTTGTTCATACCCTCAGAAGCATCTGACACCTGCCACTGTCAGAAGACAGGCTACTGGGCTAGATGGACCATTGGTCTGATTTATATGGCAGTTCCTATGAAAGAAAAGCAAAACCACTCAGGCTTTCGGTATGTCTAGGCTGTAGTAGGAGGTGTGACACCAGCAAGTATAGACATACCCAAGCTAGCTTTAATCTAGCTAGCTCCAATAACAATAGCAGCAAAGCCGTGGCAGCATGGCCTGTACAAACCCATGGTGGGTCATTCGATTAGCTCTAGTCATATCTGGTCAATCTGATATAACAACAGGAACCTAAAATCAGACAGAGCAGACATTTCTGGGCAGAAATCATGAGAGGGGACTGTGCCTCCCCCATTCATAGATCTTGGGGGACACTGACTCACTTACCTTCCAGCCCTGCTACGTGAGTCAATCACTGGCAGAAAACAGTCTTTTCCTGGTCTCCCCTCCAGCATGGCTCAAGCAGGTTAACATTTAGTAGAATGGGAAAACACTGAATAGCTATTCTGGGGTAATACTCAGGAAACTGGACCTTGGCTTTCAATCAACGAACAGTAAACACTCCCCCATCCCATCTTTGCCCCCTTGCTCCCCCTTCCCTGAACTGCTCAAGGTGAATCCTTATTCCTGCACAATTAGTAGCACCACAGCAGCTGGGATTGATCAGCGATAGATCAGAGACAAACTGGATTACTGTTGTAATGCAGACATGTATTCACTGAGGTACCTTCGCTCCAAAAGGCTATGCTACCAGGTAAGTACTAGCTCCAGGCAAGGGAACAGCCCCCAACCCAGTGTGGGGCAGAGGGGGTTCTAGGGGACATGGAGACAACCCTGTTGTCAGTGTGGGGCAGCAGGCGCTCTGGGCATTCGAGGTAGGAAGAATGTCTCTTCTTCCAAACATGCAATAGCCGGAGCACCTGAGGTCAAAGGAATGAAGACAACCTCTTCCCGAGAAGGGCATCCGGGGCCTAGAAGAGCTGAGCTAGTCCCCACTCAGAGACCACTCTGCACTTTGAAGGCACGAAGCCAGCCCCACCCAGTGTGGGACAAAGGGAACCATGGAGGTCTGAACGGTGCTCCCTCCTGAAGGAGAGCCATGAGCACCCTGGGGACAGGGGCCCTCTGAGCCAGGCTCACTGTCTATTCCATTTGATGAGGAAGTAATTAAACTCCCCAGCCCGTCCCACGTCTCTCTGGCTATGTGCCTGCCGAGCGGGCCTCTGGCTGCACGCAGCTGCGGCGGAGTTGTCAGGCTGTGATTGATGGTGCAGTTCAGCAGGAAATAAATTCCAAGGCTCTCGCATGAGGTGAATTGGGGGGTGTATCCATCTTAAGGATATTTAATGAATGTGCCACGGCGTGCAGACTGGCAGCAGATAGATCTCCACAGCCAGTGCGCCCTTCATTGTGACTCACAAGGTTCAGGCACAATTGAATGGCTTCTGGCGGGTTTTATTTGAGCTTGCCATGCCCTGGCAGTATCTATTATTGCCTCCACCTTCCCTTGCTCCCAAAGGAACCTCTTTCACTTTGCCTCGAGGGCTCATCTTTACTTTTCCCTTCCTGCTCTTCACTCCCTCAGAAGTGATGTGCCTTTAGGGGGAGGCAGTGTGACCTAGTGGATAGCGCGCTAGACTGGGACTCAGAACAGCACTTCCTAGCACTGCCACTGGCCTGCTGGGTGATCGTGGCAAGTCACGTCACTGCCCCATGCCTCAGTTTCCCCATCTGTACAATAGGGATAATGACACTGCCCTTCTTTGTACAGCACTTTGAGAGCTACTGACGAAAAGTGCTACAGAACAGCTAAGTAGTGTTAATCTACTTACCACCACCGCCATTATTCCAGAAGCATTGACCCAATGGGTTCAGAGATTATCATGCTCCATCGTCATCTGCTGAGAAGCTCAAAGCATTTTACAAACATTAAGCTTGACCTCCTTTGTGTGATCTGGGTTATGTGTTATCCCCACTTTACAAAGAGGGAAACTGAGGCATAGAGGTGCCCTTTCAAAATCACACAGCAGCTTGATGGCAGAACGGTGACTAGAACTCACATCTTCTTATGCTTCTGTCTGTGTTTTAACCATTGCCTGAGGATCTCTCATCACCTAATACAGCCAGAAGTTCAAATGCTTATCCCAGAACACTTGAGTCTGTAAACTGGAGCATTTCTCTCTATCCAGAAACTTCTGGTGCTAACTGCTTCCACCCCTGCCAGGAATAACACAGGAACCACCTTGCTTGTGGTATTTTAGCATTTTTATTTCATGTTATACCTGGGCCAGGAAAGCAGAGATATGCACAAAAGAGACGGTAATCTTTTCTGAAGCCCCAAAACAAATCTGTTCATGTTTTGGGCCAAGGTTCAGATTTCAGCCAGTTTATCCACACCTTAGCTTTGGCATCAGATCAGTTCCAGACACAGGCAAAGCCATAGGGTCCAGAGGAACATCATCATTATTATTTCTATTGTAGTAGCACCGAGGCCCTCCAAATCATGCACCAGGACCCCATTGTCCTAGGTGCTGTACAAACAAAGGACAAAAAGACAGTGTCTGCCCCGAGGAGCTTACAATCTGAGGATAGACAGTGACCTCAAGCTGTGTTCTCCATTGTGCCAAAGCATTTCTGCTTTTCCCTGCAACCCATTCCCTGCCCCGCAATGGATGACATAAGGAGCAGATTGTTATATTGTTAACAACCACTACCAGTGCTGGTGTTCCACCAACATTTTGGCCAAAAGCCACAACACAAACTGTTTGGCTGAGAGTTCTCCGAGAAAAAGAAAATCACGCAGCATGTTACCAGCCATAAGAGGATCCAGCACCTGTTAATTCTCTAATTTCACCAACAGACGTCAGTCCAATAAAAAGATAGTACCTCATGCACCTTGTCTTTCCTAATTTCCTGATCACAGATGGGTAGGCTTGGAAAGGTTTGATTTTGATTGGTAAACATCAATTTCACTGCACATGCAGAAACGGGTGAAAAAATATTTCCATCCATAATCATCAAAAGTTACAGACAGGCAAAGTAAGACAAATGCTGCTTGAAAACTTATTAGAGCTTGATTTAAGGATATTTACTGTGTGCGTTTTGACACGTGATTGTTGACAAATTGTGTTTTAACAGTTATGAAGCTTTAACTTCCTTAATCTCAACATCTACCATAATTAAATGCTTACCATCTGACCCTCCCTTGATTGCTCCCCCCGTTTCCCACAACTGTGAAAATTTGTCAATAAAAATAACAAAGATGCTTAAATCCCTTAATTTTGCACAAGTGTGAAAATTTAAATGGATAAAAATTAAAAAAGTGCCTAAAAATAAACATCAATATTATCCACTGAAATTATGAAAAAATAGAAATCAAATTCTGCCAAGCCTACAGATGGGGAACAGGGGGTTGGGTGCCAAAGAGTTTTCCCATTGGGTTTATACAGCAAGCACAATGTAAGCACTCTGGACAGGAGCAGGGAAAGGGATAGAGTGTCTTTAAGGGCATGTCTACATGTACAGTGCTGCAGCGGCACAGCTGATGGGAGAGCTCTTGTGTCAGCATAGTAAAACCACTTCCATGAATGGAAGAGGCTATGCCAGTGGGAGAAGCTCTCCCGCCAGAGTAGTGCAGTGCACATGAGCACTTATCTCAGGGTAACCTATGTTGCTCAGAAGGTGGTTCACTCACACCCCTGAGCAACATAAGTTATGCCATCATGGTCTTAGTGTAGCCATAGCCTTAAAATCAAATGCTGTGGGTGGGTCTCTTTGCCTCATCACCATCCTCTGGTGCTGCTACGGTATGGAGTTTACAGAAGCCGGATGAAAAAGGAGGAGAGATCCATGCCAGCAAGATCTCAGTGGTGCTTACGGGAGAGCTGCGTGACAAGACGACCTGGTTGTAGAAGCACCAGCTGTGACTGCCTTTTACCAGCTGGGACTCCAGAGGGGATGTTTTTTTAGGGACAGAACCTTCTGGACTCTGAATGGCTCCTATGCCATTGGGGAAAACCACTGGGGCCCATGGTGGGGTGACAGGGATCCACCAAGTTCCCTTCCCTGTCAAAGCAGCAAGTTAATCTCTGGCTGGACATAGACCAGGCAGGGAAATCCTTGCCCACTCCTATCCACACACACATATTTTTATGAAGTGATGGTATCTAAAGCATTCAACCCACAGCATAGTCTTGTAAGATCTCCCAAACAAGACCAGTCATTCTATGAATGGGAGATCTCCAGGGAACACTCACCTATGGCAAGAGGTCTTGGTGATGGTTAAGTAGGTGGATCATCCAATTCTGTGTAAAAGAGCCAGCGCTCAGGGCTGCTGGAACAATTTATATAGTGGGGGTGCTGAGAGCCATTGAACCAAATTGTAAACCCTGTATATGATGGAAACCACTTCAAGTCAGGGGGTGCAGCAGCACCCCAGCACTCCAGTTCTAGCACCTATGCCAGTGCCCCAGCAGGGCGATACAGGTGCTGAACTGCTGATGTCACCATCAATGCTGCGGTTCCGATTGCCTGTGATTAACAGACAACTCTCACTGCAGATGTGACCTTCTTTCAGCAATAATGCAAACTGTTTTGATTGCTTCAGGGATGGAAGAGGTAACTGAACTATACAGTATTATTATTAAAAGAAAGGAAGGGACGTTAGAGATTCAAATCAAAGAATAAGTAGCTTAAAAATTAGCTAATAGCAAGAAGGGGTGATGGGGTTTGGCTTGTCACATAGCAATAAATACATTAATTTGCAGCACAATAAAAATCAAATAAATGATTTTGGTGCTTGTTTGTGTTTGTTTGTTTGCCCCCTATTTCCCCTAAAAAAAAAAAAAAAAAAAAAAAAAAAAAGTCCATCAGATCTTTCTGGCTGAACGACCTTGTCTAAATTGCTGGATGATAACTATTCATGAAATGCCAGTGCCTTAGATCGTAAATACCAGCATCCTCTATGTGTGAAATGCCAGCTTTCTAATGTGTAAATGCCACGCATGAAATGTCACCCACCCACAAGTGCAAAGTGCCTGTGTCCGGTAAGTGGCTGGGCTTGGACACCGGCAAAATGCCAGCGATGGGACATGTAAAGGCTAATGCTTTATGCCAGGGTCCTTCTTAAAGTCTTATAATAAAAGGAGTGTGGGTGTGATGGTGGGACATATGGGCCCAAATCTCCTCTCTCTGGTGCAAATCCATTCCAGACAGGCTGAGGAATCCAGGTCAGAAACTTTTATTCGTAAGTGACTATGTACATGGCACCAACTCAGTCCATGGATGTGTTCCCTGTGTGGATTCGTACTCTGATCTGCTGACATTAGTACGAAGAATCCATTTTTACTGCTTTTTACTCTTGCCAGCCCTGCAGAGCCAATGCAGCTAAGAGGAGACGCGTCTCCAACAGACTTGTTTACTAGCTTCCAATAAATTGCACCTTTCAAAAGTCACTGAAAACAGCAGGGCTGTACCAGAACAACAACCTTTATCACTGGTGATCAGAGAGGATGGAAAAATGGTAAAACAATTTCCTGAAACAAATGTTGATTTTATGTCGCAAGGTTCAGAATGGACCAGTTTTTCTTTTTCCAATTTTTTTCATAAGATAATTTTTCCAATATTTTTCATTTGTGGATTTTTTCCCTTCTTTTCTCAGAAAAAAATTATGCTTGAAGATGGGGGGAGGAAAGGGAAGGGGAGGGCAAAAAGCAAAAAGTGAAGGAAAGGAAAAAAGGAAAAACAAAATGAATAATATATTTAAAAATTAAATTTAAAACTGACAGTTTTTCACAAAAAAAGTTCATTTTGAAGAAAAGGCCATTACTCAGTGAAAAATGTGGAGTTGCTCTCTCTGTGATGAGATGAAAGATGAAAAAAGCCCAGTTTGACTTGTAGATCCCAGACTGAGTTTTGCGGGGCTGGTAGTTAGAAATATTACATGTAAACAGAGCCGATTTTGATTGTGAATCACTGAAAGACCATGAACACTGAACTCCACAGGGCTGTTTTTTAGTCACTTCCAAGAAAAAGAGGAAAACTTTAGTGTTTTCATTTTGGTTCCTAGTTTAACACCAGTTCAGCTAGAGTGTTTTCCGAGGGTAGGTTTGGGGGAGTTTTTTCAAGAGACTTGGGAGCATAAGTCCTTTGGGCTTCAAAGGTTTCCAGCTGCCATCTTGGCTGATGCCAGGGATTGAACTGGGAAGCTCCAAAGCTAAAAGCATAAGTCACTGATGCTTGAGCTAAAGACCTGTTACAAACTCATATCTTCTCTGAATCAGGACACAGGCTGACCAGCAGGTTATATACAAATAACATTTATATATTAAACAGAGTGTGTGTATGTGTACATTGCACACAAATGCGTAGAAACACACACCCTCTACACAAGTGGAGGAGCTATGCATGTGATAAATTGCAGAGTCACATAATTAATTTCCCTTGCATCCCCGACTGCCACATCTACCTGCCAATCCAGCTCCCATCAGCCTTCTTCCCACATTCCAACCCCAGAGCAGCTTCCAGCAGAAATCTTTTCTTTTGAACAACCTGCCAGATAGATGTTTCCTTCTTCTCTCCCCCATATATAAATCACACCTACCAAAGGCCCAAGATGGGCAATGCTGAGTCCTGGGTCAGTGGAAGCATTTCTACATACATCCCTACAGGTCTGGAAATGGGAGCTTTATCTCTTTGGTCAAAGGAGATTCTTAGCTTCCCAAGGGGACAAGCAGCATGCACTTCTAAGCCCTGCAAGGTCCAGTGATCAAAATTTAAAATCATGGCATTTTTAGGCATGGAAAAGCTATTTTAAGGCTTTGATGGCATCTTCTGAGTCCTGTTCAGTTGGACTCATGATAACTAAAGCCCTTGGCTGACAAGCAGAAAGATACAAAAAAAAAGTCCTCAAAAATATTTTCAGCCTCTATAAAACATTCCTAAAAGCGGCTTTCTTTGTCCTCTTCCCCTGTAATGTATGTGGTATACATAGGATACATGCTAGTGTTCGATAAAAGGCTTTATCACCACTCATGTGAGATGACCCGGATAATTCACTAGCAAGACGGCAGATGAAGTTTAGTGTTGACAAATGCACCACAGAGCAGGTTGGCAGGAATAATGTGAGTGGCTCATACACATTGCTGAGTTCTAAATTAACTGTAATAATTCACGGGGAAGAGGGCATGGGCGTCACTGTGGACAGCTTAGAGAAAACCTCCGCTTAATGTGCAGCAGCAGTCAAAAAAAGCAAACAAAATGACGGGCGACAAAAGTGATTAGAAGCGTGGCAATGCTTCCACACAAGGAGAGGAGGAAGAGATTAGGACTGTTTAATCTAGGGAGGAGATGAATAAGAAGGGATGTGATAAAGGCCTATAAAATAATGAATAGCATAAAGAGGGTGAATAAGGGTCTCATTTACCTTGTCATAATACAAGCACAAGCTGACAGTCAATGAAATTGAAAGGCAATGCTTTTAGAATTGGTAAAAGGAACATCTCCCAGTGCTAGATTGTTCAACCTTTACTTACATCGGGGAACACGTACACACCTGAATAATAAATAATACCACCACCACCTCCACCATGTCGCTCTTATAAAGATCTTTTCAGCAATAGAAAAGGTGGGGCAGTATCATTATTTCCATTTTACAGATGGGGAAACTGAGGCACAGAGCAGGGAAGTGACTTGTCCACAGTCACCCAGCAGACCAGTGGCTGAGCCAGGATTAGAATCCAGGTCTCCTAAATTCTAGTGCTCTCATCACACTGCCTCCCATCCTACTGATTTAAAGGGGACTATGTAGGTAAGTAACCCCTCGCTAAGGTGAGTAAGGGGTTTTCAGTCTGTCCCATGGAGCATTATTGATTTGTCTGGATTTTTACTACTCTGTGAAAAGACAATACCCATAACTAAAATGCTAGCAAGAGCCAATGAAATTGTCCAGTGACAACTACATTAACTAACCTCTCCATCAGATCCCCACATCACTGCTTTCCAATACTTATCTCCTTACTAGCCAGACAGGGAAGGTGGGTCCTTACAGCATACCCTGAAGGTTAACAAACACAGGGTTGTATGGATCATGGAGGAAAGCAAGTTGCAAATGCCCGTGGAAATTAGTGTGCAAATTCTTAAGTAGTCTGTGGAACTCGCTGTAACAAGATATAATTGAAAGCAAGAATTTAGAAGGATTACAAAAAGGATCAGATATTTATATGGATAACGAGGACATCCCAGTTCCATTAGATAGGATAAACAATTCATAAGTGACGTAAACCCTCAGAGTCATAGAAATGTAGGACTGGAAGGGACCTCAATAGGTCAACTAGTCCAGTCTCCTGCACTCAAGGCAGGACTATGTATAACTAGACCATCTCTTAAAAACCTCCAGTAATGGAGATTCCACAACCTCCCTAGGCAATTTGTTCTAGTGCTTAACTATCCACACAGGAAGTTTATCCTAACGTCCAACTTAAACCTCCCTTGCTGCAATTTAAGCCCATTTTTGTCCTATACTCAGAGGTTAAGGAGAAAAATTTTTCCTCCTCCTCCTAACAAACTTTTATGTCGTTGAAAACTATTATGTCCTCTCCCAGTCTTCTCTTTTCCAGACTTCTCCAATTTTTTCAGTCTTCCCTCATAGGTCGTGTTTTCTAGACCTTTAATCATTTTTGTTGCTCTCCTCTGGACTTTCTCCAATTTCTCCACATCTTTCCTGAAATGCAGTGCCCAGAAATAGACACAATACTCCAGTTGAGACCTTTTCAGTGCAGACTAGAGCGGAAGAATTATTTCTCATGTCTTGCTTATAACACTCCTGCTAATACATCCCAGAATGATGATTGCTTTTTTTGCAACAGTGTTACACCGTTGACTCATTTAGCTTGTGATGCACTGTGATCCCCCAGATCCCTTTCCACAGAACTCCTTCCTCATGCTTCAAGGCATCAGACAACTACAGACTAAAGTAAGTTGGTAAGAAACTTCTCCTATGGGCATCTTATTACATAATTATACACTACTACTTACTCCTCAGACGCAGCTGATGCCAGACACTGATGAAGGCAGGACTCGGAGACTGGTGTAGAAAGACCGCTAGCCTAATCTGGAATAGCAATTTCTGTCTTATGTTACATATACATACATATTAACATGAAAATAGATACTAAAGGTGGATCTGGTAGCAACCCCTATATTTAGGTTGCCAAACACTTTCCATTATAAAAGATTCTTATTATTCCTTTTCTTTTCTTTTCTTTCTTGATTTTTTAAATCATTCAAAAATCCCTTCTTAATTTTTTTAAAGAAAATAACCAATGCAACCTTAAGTCAGCCTTTTTGTGAAGATGCCTTATGATCCAATCTTTAATTACATGATCATATCCTATTTTTTGTACAGGACCCCTGCCTCATTTAGTGCACAGGGTGGATGCAGAGGAGGGCAGAATTAAGATTGTACGGGCAACCATAAATCTGGCATTTGCTTGATTACGCAAATTAAATAGTAGTCTTTTCGTGTAATAAATATACACACACACAGCAGGTTTCTCATTTAGCCCCCTTTGTACCAGCCTGGCAGTGTAAAGGAACCTTAAAGTGAATATAAATATAATTTACACCCACTTTTAAGTCCTCTATATACTGCCAGAGTAGTGACAAAGGGCATTAGTATAAATGAGAATCTAGTGCACAATGTTTTGTTGCAGAGCTCCAACCTTGCCTCCATGGGTTCCGTGCTTCCAGGTGGTTTATGCTAGCCTCAGTGGCTCACTGCGACCCTCCACATAGCCTTCTTTCTCTAGAGCCAGGAGCACAGTCTACTGAGCCCTTTTCCTCATAAGCCAGCAAGGAGGTTAGTGAGAGAACTCCCACAGTCTTTGCTGTCCCTGGGGGCTTATTTCAGAACAGTTTAGCCTCCTGTCCTGACAAGGGCCTGACTTCTCCTCCCAGGAGATGTTTCTGTAGTGGCAGGTTTGGGGGGAACCCAGGCCCACCCTCAACTCTGGGTTCTGGCTCAGGGATCCTAATGGTAGCAGCTGTTGGCAGCTGACCTTTCCCTGCCAGAGTTGCTACATTTTCCTGGGCCACTTCCCCACAGCTTTCCTGCTTCTCCCTTCTTCACCCTTACCTTAGGGCTCCCTTTACGATAGCTTGAGGGCATCTTCATTAAACATCCCTTCAGCTGCACTTCATCTCCTCTGGCTTCCTGGCTCTCCCCAGCCTGACTGGAGTGAGACCTCTTTATAGTATCAGCGGGGCCTTAATTAGTCAGGTGTTCGCATTACCTTAATGGACTCACCTGACTCTTAGCAGGTTAATAGGAGTCAGGTGTTCTCATTAGCCTGGAGCAGCCCCTGCTCTGGTCAGTCAGGGAACAGAAAACTGCTAATCCAGTGGCCAGTATATCTGCCTTCTACTACTTTGTTGTACCCAACTGGCCTGGGTCTATCATAGTTTATAGATACACACCACACACAGAGAGAGAGATACATACATGTGTACGTATATACATATAAACACACACGCTATATTATATCATCTCCACCCTCTCCAAGTCTTTTCCTCTTCTTTACTTTTAATAACGTCAAGGGGGAAGGGATCAAAAAAGGGCAACTTCAGCCGTAAACTGTGAGCCGCTTTTCGCCCAGCCCCAGGGAATGTGCAAAGATGGATGATGGATGAGTCTGTATCTGAAGACTCCCCGAGCTGTACTCCACTCCTGGCCACCTCAGCTGCTTCCTCGCCCTGAGCCCCACCAGCCTGCATCAGCACTTCCCAGTCCCTCAGAGGATGCTCTTGCTGAGCTGGTTAACCAGGTTGTTTCAGCTCTCTGGCAAATGCAAGTCATTAGCATTGGAGGCAGCTTGGGGTTGTAGTTTTCACACCTGACCCCTCTCTCTCCCTCACTATGAGGGGAGAACTCAGCAGGAAGTGGTTTTAATGCATTTTAATTCAGTCTCCACATTCGTTTAGTTCTGAGCTTCCCCCAGGACAGACACACCACTCTGTAAATGCATTTAACCCTGGACCTGGAGTGACTGCTCTCTCCTGGGGGCTGGCGGAGAAATCTGGCTCTTTGTTCAGTCCATCCTAAGCTTTCTCATACTCTTCCATCCCATAGGAAGTGCTATCCTGGAACAGACCAATGGTCCCCTGTAGTCAGACATCCTGTCTCCTTTAAAGATGTTTTAGAGGAAGGTATAAGAGCCTCATAATTACCATGCCAATTGCAGAAATTTCTTCCTGCCCTTGCTGGTTGGTGATCAGATTCCTGATGCATGAGGATTGATAGCCCTTGTTAGTGTAATCATTACCTCAAATGCCTTGGGACACCATCCTTTTTCCTGATACACTAATTACGATCATGCCATGACTCACAGGCAAGATTTAAGGCACTTCAGCTGCTTGGCCCTATGAGCCCAATAGATCTCCCAGGTCCCCTACCCTGCCTCAGTCCTCACCAACCAACTCCCCAGTAATCATGGGACCTTCCTCCTCTGCCAAACTGCAACGTGTCATCCCACTAGTATAACTGCAGGTGATGAATCATGACATGAGTGGACTGGAATTGAGCCTTATGTTCACCCAACTTGAGTTTTCAGTGATGGCCCTATCAAAAGTCTCAATAAGAATGGCTATAATGGGCCAGACCAATGGTCCAGCTAGCCCAGTATCCTTAGCATGACAGTGTCAGGAGCTTCAGAGGGAAGGAATAGAACAGGCAATCATCGAGCGATCCATCCCCGTCATCCAGAAGTCAGAAGCTAAGGGACATCCAGAATATGGCATTGCGTACCTCACCATCCTGAACAGCCATTGATGGACCTGTCCTCCCTAGCCTTAACTAATTCTTTTTTGAACCCAATGATACTTTCCAGAGGTTGACTGTGCATTGTGTGAAGAAGTACTTCCTTTTGCTTGTTTTAAACCTGCTGCCTATTAATTTCATTGGGTGTCCCCTGGCTCTTTTGTTATGTGAAGGGGTAAATAACACTTCCTTATTCACTTTCTCCACACCATGCATGATTTTACAGACCTCTGTCATATCCCGCTTTAGTCGTCTATTTTCTAAGATGAAAAGTCCCGGTCTCTTTAATCTCTCTTCATACTGAAGCTGTTCCATACCCCAAATGTTTTTCTTGGCATTCGCTGTATTTTTTCCAATTCTAATATATCTTTTTGAGATGGGACAACAAGAACTCCACACAGTATTCAAGATGTGGGCATACCATGGATTTACATAGTGGTATTATGGTAGTTTCTGTCTTCTTATCTACCCCTTTCTTAACGGTGCCTAATTTGTGTTAGCTTTTCTGATTGTTGCTGCACATTGAGCAGCTGTTTTCAGAGAACTAGCTACAATGACTGCAAGATCTCTTTCTTGTCTGTTAACTGCTAATTTAGATCCCATCATTTTGTATGTGTAGTTGAGATTATTTTTTCCAGTGTGGATTACTTTGCATTTATCAACACTGAAAATCATTTGATATTTTGTGCCCAGTATCCCACTTTTGAGTGATCCCTTTGTAACTCTTTGCAATCAGCTTTGGACTTAACTATTTTGAGCAAACTTTGCCACCTCACTGTTTACTCCTTTTTCTAGATCATTTATGAATATTTTGAACAAAACAGGTCCAAGTACAGATCCTTGGGGGACTCCACTATTTATCCCTTCCCAACTGAAATCTATTTATTCCTATCATGTGTTTCTTATGTTTTAACTATATAAGAGGACAATCCCTCTTATCCCATGACTACTAATTTTGCTTAAGAGTCTTCTGTGTGGGACCTTGTCAAAGGCTTTCCGAAAATCTAAATACACTATATCAACTGGATTACTCTTGTCCACATGCTTGTTAACACCCTCATTGAATTCTAATGGATTGGTGCCCTTTGCAAAAGCTGTGTTGACTGTTCCCCAATATATCGTGTTCATCTATGTGTCCGAGAAGTCTGTTCTTTACTAAAGTTTCAACCAATTTGCCTGTCACTGGTCTGTCATTGCCAGGATCGCCTCTGGAGCCTTTTTTAAAATCAGTATTACATTAGCTATCCTCCAGTCATCTGACAGAGAGGCTGATTTCAGCAACAGAGTGCATATCTCAGTTAAGAGTTCTGGAATTTCATATTTGAGCTCTTTCGGAACTCTTGGTGATACTGTCTGGTCCTGGTGACTTATTACTGTTATTTGTTCCAAAACCTCCTCTACTGCCACTTCAATCTGGGACAGTTCCTCAGATTTGTCACCTAAAATGAATAGCTCGGGTGTGGGGATCTCCCTCACACCCTCTGCAGTGAGTGAAGACAGATGCACTGAATTCACTTATCTTTTCCACAATGGCCTTGTCTTCCTTAAGTGGTCCTTTAGCACCTTGATGGTCCAGTGGCCGCACTGATTGTTCAACAAGCTTTCTGCTTGGCTGTGTCTACACTACCACTTTCAGCACTAAAACTTTAGCTGTTCAGGGGTGTGGAAAAAACATCGCCCTGAGTGACAAAAGCTTCAGCACTGAAAATGACTAGTATAGACAGTGCTTTTTCACTGGGAACCAGGAGAGCTCTGCCCTGGTGACAAAGTGCGACTACACTGCCCATGTCACAGCGCTGCCGCGGCCATGCTGTAACATGCACAGTGTAGACATACTCTGATGGTCTTAAATAAAGTTTTGTTGTTAGTTGCTAGCTGTTCTTCAAATACTTTTTTGGCCTGCATATTTATACTTTTACACTTGACTTGCCGGAGTTTATGTTCTTATGTTTCTATTTTCCTTACTAGGATTTGATTTCCAGTTTTTCAAGGATGCTCTTTTGCCAGTAACCTCTTCTTTTACTCTGCTGTTTAGCCATGGTGGCAGATTGTTGTTGGTTTTTTTTTGTCCTCTTACTGTTTTTTTAAATTATTATTTGGGGTAGACATTTAGTTTGAGCCCCTAATATGGTGTTTTTAAATAGTCTCCAGGCAGTTTGCAAGCATTTCACTGCTGGGATCATTCCTTTTAATTTCCCTTTAACTAGCCTCTTCACTTTTGTGTAGTTCCCCTTTCTGAAGTGAAATGTTACTGTGATGTTTTTTTGGTATTTCATCCCAACCTTAATGAGCTGCCAAAGATCAGAAAACTTTAGCCATCATCTTAATTCACTCATGGATTGCCTCAAGGCCCTGCTTAAGGCAAAGGCGCTGCAGGCCCATTCCTAGGGCTCCAGCTCCTGAACCCATGAGATTACAGCAGAAGCTCCAGTAAAAAATAAGGTTTGGCCCTCATGATTGCAAAGAACACATGGAACTGAGCATCTGCCTGAGTTTGCAGAGAGCCTGAAATAATAGCTCTGAGAGATGTGAACTATCCATTCATCTCCTGCAACACGAACTCCAAGATTCATTGCTCTCCTCCCCCACACATTGATGTCCATGGTGAGAGGGCACTGCCACTTCAGGACATGGTGCAAGGGCAGAGATTGGGGGGGGTCACATGTTGTGTGCCATGGGCTCTAGTATGTCCTAATCTGGCCATGATTGCTCCCTGCAGTTCTGTTCCATGAGTGCCTCCTTACATACACACAGCAGCACCTACGGACATGCACTCTGACAGAGAGGGAACACTACCCTGTGCTGGGGTGAAAAGGGTCCACGTTGCAACACACATGTGGTCCTTGGCATGAATCCTGTACACACAGGGTGAAATTCACGTCTCCAAGGGGGCTTAGCACAAGCCTTGGCCTTTACCAAACCCTTGTGCTGGCCATCAACACAGAACAGAATCTCACCCCCAGAGAGGAAGCGGGGGGGTGAGTGGGGAAGGGAGAAGAGGAAGAACTGGAGAATAGAGGAATGAGAAAGGAGTTGAGAGAGGGAGGGAATTAGGAAATTGCCTAATCATCTATTATCCTTTGTCTGAGTCTTTTTTCCTCTGCAGAAGCACTCATCCCCTCCCTGGGGAAAAAGCATGCCTTCACGACACCATTAAATGCTGAAATTATTTCAACTCCCCCATCCCCCGACATGCAATGAGCAACAATATCAGAACGTGCAACGAGGAGACAAGAGACAAACATGCTGCTCATTTCAGATCCATAATTGTTCAAGGTGCTGCCTGAGGGAGGGCAGAGGGGGCCCCACAGAGAGTGAAGGGACCAGCACAGGGTTGGGGGAACAGCTTGGCCTGCGATGACATTCCTGGGACAGGTGCAATAGGACACAGCAGCTGTTAGAATGGGTAGATCCTAAATTCACAGGAGAGACAGGCCTCCAGGAAGAAGCAGACCTGAACAGAAGAGGAAAAACAGAGAGACTGTTTGTATAGCAGGGAATGAGAGGCATCAATTGGCGTGAGCCAGTCCTGTCTCCAACAGGTGCAGTACGGGAAGTGGGCATTTTCTCCCTGGATTCAGGCTTTCCTTCCTGGGGCAAAGCTTAGATGATCACAGGTGTTTCTCTGTTTTATTTTCCATTGCATTCTAGCCCCACAGCCCTGCTCGTGTCCCCAGAGCTTCTGATCTGACTCTCTTTATTTTCCATCTCCTGTCCCCCGGAAGCAGTGCTGTACCACACCTTGTGTACAAAGGGAACATTCTCTAGGGTGGAGCCATGCTGTCGCAATCGAGCAGGGAGAAGTGAGCAGAACAGCTCCAGAACTCTAGGGACACAGAGAGAAGAGTGGGACCCAGAGGGACTAGGGATAGGAAGGTAACTATTTAGGAGGAAGGGAATATTTTCATGTGAGTGAGACAGGGCAGGAGCTATGCTAGGGGAGAAAAGGGGCAATTCTATCTGCAGCAGGGACAATGTTAAGGAGAGATTCAGAGATTCAAAAGCCAGAGGGGACCATTACGATCATCTAATCTGAACTGCTGCATTGCATAAGCCAGAGCGCCTCACCCAAGGATCTCTGCCCATAGCTTCTGATTGAGATAGAGCACCTCTTTAAGGAAGACACCCAGTCTTGACTGACAGACTGCATGTGATGGGGACTCTACCACATCCTAGATAAGCTGTTCCAATGGTCAGTTCCCTTGCTTAAACAGTTGTGCGCCCAGGGCCGGCCCACAACATTTTGGCACCTGAGGCAGGGAGCTCAAATGACGCCCTCATACTCTCTTGCTTGGGACAAAATTTTGAAAGGTCTCAATTCTGCCTTCTTCCTGTTCTCCTCTCATGGTATTGCTCTGCTACCTACCCCAATAAAGGAGAACTAACAACTTAAAATGCCTTGTTCAAAAATTTTAAGTAACACTTAACTTTCAAACACCTGAACAGCAAATGTAACTTTTTTTGTCTGCATAGCAAACACTGGCATTTTTGTCTGTTTGAATAATCAAAGTGGTGCTTTCCGTGCCGTCTTGGTTGCAAAGATTTGAACTGCCTCTGGAAGGTCCACAGTCTGGGCCAGCTCATGCTCTATTGAGATGGCTGCAAGGCCGATCAGCTTCTCCTATGTCATTCTGGAGCGTAGATGTGTTTTTATTAACTTCAGCTTGGAGAAGCTGTGTTCTTCACTGGCAACTGATACAGGAAGTGTTACAAGTATGCGTAGAGCAACAAAAACATTTGGAAAGAGGGCGGTCATCTTATTTGTGCACATACATTCCAGAGCAGACTTTGGAGTTGATCCTGCTGAAATGTATCATGAAAGGGCTTTCAGTTCATCACCTAAATCACTTGCATCAATATTGCGGATGTCATCATGTGTCAACACTGTCTCTAGTGCCCTGCATTGCTGCTGTAGGTCTTCTTCAGCTATAGTGAGGAGTTCTGGAATATCATACAACATCCCAAATATACTGCTGTGTTCCTTGAGCTGCACGAAATGTTCTTCAACTGACTGCATTGCACAATCTAGCACCTGGTTAAAGAATTCAACTTTGAATTGTTGTTTGGGGTCTCTTAGGGCAGTGGTTCTCAAACTAGGGCCACTGCTTGTTCAGGGAAAGCCCTTGATGGGCTGGGCCAGTTTGTTTACCTGGGCATAATGGCACCCAGAACTCTGACCCCATAGGATCAGTTACTGAAAGGGCTATTTGAGTATGGATGCAATCCTGACCGGTGTTGAGCATTACCACTCTCATTGGAGCCTCAGTCACGCACCACTGAAATCAACAAGAATTTTGCTATTGTCTACAATGGAAGCACAATCAGGTCCATTGATTTCAGCAGGAAGAGGGTGCTCAGCACTTCTTTGGATGTGACCCAAGATTAGCCATGCAGCTTCCATCACCTCTCAGATTAAATGCCTGTGATCCAAGGATTCATTCATTGCTTTTGCATGAGCCCTTTTCCTTAGGGTACGTCGACTCTGCTACTGGGAAGCATGACTGCAGCACATGTAGACGTAACAATAGCAAAGAAGCGCGGCAGCATGGGATAGCTCCCCACCCGGACCCTGCATTCCCACTCGAGCAGCCCCCACCCACGCTGCCACAGCTCCACTACCATTGTCACTGGAGCTAGATCAAAGCTAGCTTGCATATATCTATATGTGCTACAAGCACCCCTCAACCGTTAGACCCTCACACCACCATTTAGACCCTCCCTCTTTCCCATTCTCTCCTCTAATAAGAGGAATCACATGATCCCAGCATATGCAGCTTCATCTAGGCATACCTGCTTCCCTGGTGCTGGAGACATTTTGTGTTTGACCTCATATTTCACAGCACACACAGCTGACTCGGCAAAACCGTACCTGCAATCAGCTGATATTCTGTACAGTCACCCCTCCCAAAACAGTAATACATGCCTTAGAGATCACTTTGTCTGCGGAGATAACGAAAGGCACAGCGTGAGCATCAGCACAGCCCCCTCCCCGACATACCCCAGGATGCCCTTTGTAAACAGTTAACCCATTTTTATTATGCCTCATTATCCTCTGAGCCCTCTGTTTCTTATTTCCCATATCTCCACCAAAACTCGAGACATCAGGCCAAATTCTGTTCTTTACATCAGTGCAAATCCAGAGTAATCCAGGAGAAGACAATGGAGTTACTCCAGAGTGATGCTGTGTAACAGAGAGCAGAATCTGGCCCCACAGCTTTGATTAATCCAGTGTAATTGTAACACACTGGGAGCAGAATGTCCCCCTCTGTGCCTGGCCCGCAGTGGAAGTGGTCCTGTTACAGCTCCCTACTACAGACCACGGCCAAGTTCAAGCTGTAGTAACTCATGCTTAGAGCTGTCGAACTCGCCAGTTCAATCCCCTTTGTCAGCACGGATGGTGGCCATCACGTAATCATACTGGGCCTTGGGACTACAGAGAGCTGGCGTAACAGGCCACTGTATCTTGCTTCATCCCCTGCCTGGGAATCAAGCACCAAGAGGCAAACCTGTTCTGAAACGCATGGGAACCCTCGTGAAAGGAAAGCCATTATTCTCCCAGCCTGGGTGTTATTTCTAGCATAGAAAAAGCAGAGACAGAGACCATCCAGAAAGCCATTCCCCAGGCACTTGTAAATAATACACAACTCAGTACACATCATGCTATTTCCCCTGGTGTGCCTGTGCTGGTACAGAAAGAGTTGTGCCCCCAGGGCTCCCAGAACAGAGGCTTCCAGCCCCAGATGCTGGCTGAAGGCTCTCCCAAGTTCAGCACACTGCAGTTTATCCTTTATAAAGATGTGTGAAAGGGAGGTTTCAGTCTGCAGATGGTCACTCTTAGAGCTTTGAGCAAAATACTCCAAACCCAGCCCAGACTACCGAGTTTAGCCTAGCTCCCTTCCAAGTTTGTGCATCAGCCCATCCTTGCATCCACCAATAGCAGGTTTGTGAACCTACATTCACAATGGCAACACAGACAGGGCTAGAGTTTCCTCTAGCGTCTTCAGTTAGTCTTCAGGTAATTTACGCACAGCTCTGCTTAGGGGCAGAGAAGATGATGTGTGGGTCCCCATTCAGCATGAGGTTAATGCCTGGAATTCTTGAGGGAGGCTGGACTGGGGTGAAGGTTCAGGCTTGGCTTACTGAATGGTGCTGAACGTTCACAAAAAGCCAGCCAGCCAGTCTCATAAGATTTCAGACTCCAATTAGAGCAACCTGGTCTCGTTAGGTCCCAGCCATCCTGCATCCACAGTAGTTGTCAGGGGCCCAGGTTACATCTGAATCAAAGACAAAGCCTCCTGGTAATTTTGGATTTATTGCAAAACCGAAGCCCTAGAGGAGGGTTCACCTCCATGCATTCAAACCCAGACCTCTCCACCAGATCACAAAAGTACCCAGGTACGATGTCCCAGCTTCTGCCCTGCCGTAGCCACAAAACACCCCACTGAAGAACACTGTGCAGATACTTTTCAGGCCTTCTCTGAGGGCTCAGTCCCTCCATATTCCTTTAAGAACAAAGACACTTACATCTTATACATTGACTCTTGGTTAAACAGTAATCCAGACACAAACCCACAATATGCTGTGCTCTTGCTATGAACCTAGAACCTGCTCCCACTGAAGCCATACAGGCATCAAAGGGCACCAGACAGAGCCCAAAATGAATAAAAAAAAAAAAACCCTGAGCTGAACAAAGGTAGCTTTGGATCTGGGACCCAAAAATCTCTGGCACACTTAGGTCATGTCTACACTATTGCTTATGTAGGCAAAACTTATGTTGCTCAGGGATGTGAAAAAAAACACCCCCCTGAGCGACACAAGTTTTTCACCAGCATAAGTGGGTAGTGTGCACAGTGCTATGTTTCCCACTGACATAGCTACCGCCGCTCGTTGAGGTGGCTTTATTATGTCAACGGGGCATAGAATAGTTACATAAGTGATCTTACAGCAGCACGGCTGCATCGGTACAGCTGTGCTGCTGTGAGCTTGCTAGTGTAGACATGGCTTTAGCCTATCATGGAGGAAAAGGCAACCAACTTTTTGGCTGGTGGCTTCAGGGTGTTCTCCTCCTCCCCTGTAGGGGGGAATCTCTGGGTCCTTTCCTGTTACCCTCCTTTAATAGATGCTCAAATGCAGTTGGGTCTCTGGACAGAGCCAGGAGTAATCTGAGCAGCAGCCCACCAGTTGTGCATGGCAGATAAAGTGCTCTGGAAGAGGTAGCAGAGTACTGCTTATGCTCTCCCACCATGGCCCACCAGCAGTCGTCTGCCTGGAAGAGGCCCTAGTAGCACGTTTAAGTGGGTGTGTTGAGAATTATAAACAGTTAAAGAGACTCATGGGAGCAGGGCCCCAAACATCAGCCATGATATTTTGAACCCCAGTGATAACAAATTGGTGACATTTAGGATTTGGGTCTTCACACATCCCCCAAGACCAACCGCACATGCTGTACTATTGATCATATTGTGTACAATACACTCGAAGGGACTGGGGGGTACCTGCCTGGAAAAGGCAAACAGATTGGCTCACAACTGTTAAACTACACCTTCGTGAGGATCAAAGAAGGACTAGGACTAGGGCCCCTTCCCAATGGAAGCCAGTCAGTTCTGGCTGGAACTGGAGCTGCTGGCTGCACACAGTGTGTTGGCAATATATAGGCTTTCCAGCCCACATTATACATGAAAGGAAACAGCAGCTGAACTTACGCTCCAAAATGCATCTCTCTCCAACAAGCATGAGGAGCAATACACAGTTAGGAAAGTGCTCCGAGATGAAAGGAGCTAGATTACTAAGATATTATTATTTTATAACCACGCTTCACATCACCTTTTCTTTCTTTATTTTCCTTTCTTTAGACAAATGGGCCCACCAGCCATCATCCTACATCACTGCAGATTGCTTCCAGCTTTGCAGGTCAGTCAGGATCAGTGGCAGGAAGGCTGCACTGCAATATCAAAGGTATTTATCATCGGGGCAGCAGGTACTATGGGGGTTGGAGCCGCTCTCGTCTTCCGTTTCCTAGTATGCCTTGCATGAGTAACCCGGTTAAGATTAAGTTTGGGATACAAGTACAGATCAGGGGGTGAAGTGCATGTTACTTCACCTTCGAGGAGGCAGTGTGGTTAAAAACAGCATGGTCTAGTCGGGCAGGTGGGGCACTGGGATGGCAATCAAGCTACCTGGATTCTGTTCCCAGTTCTACCACTGACTTACAATGTGACCTTGCTCCAGTCATTTCTACTCCCCTTGCCTCTGTTTAAATGGGATAATGGCATTGACCTCCTTTGTAAACCATTTGGAGAGCAATGAATTGAAAGTGCTCTGAAGAAGCTGACTGCTGGGACCCTGATCATGGAATGAGCTCCTGTAACAAAATAATTAGCAATCGAAGGGGTCGTAATTGAGGAGCTTCCTCTCCAATTCCCTTCACAGTTTGTAAAAAAACCCTGCCTTGGTCCTAGATTTGAGCTACCAAATTTGATGCCTCAGAACTACTTTTGCAGATTTTAGAGGTGAAGCCAAATGAGAAAGATGATGCAAACTCAGATGCAACCTCAACTATGGAGTAGCTGCTCTCACTCCACAATAACCCAGAGCATTTATCAACAGCAAAAACTCACTGCCTGTGAGCAAGTAAGGCTGCCCCCGTGACCACAATCCATGTCCCCTGTGAGCTATCCTGCAGGGGAGCTGTTCCAGAGCAGCAAAAGGCATTTCACTGAAAAGAGAAGCTCAGATCAGCAAGAGAAGGCCTGCGTGAAGAATCTACTGCAACACTGAGACCTGAGTCAGAATCATAATGAGTTTGCTTGGAATTTAACAGACCAACAGGGTAACGCCAGCTAACTTTTTCTACTGTTTATGAATACATCAACTGCAGCTGGGTTGAAGTCTCCATCCTAGGACTCAGGTGGTCCTATCTGCAGCGTGCCTGGAAGGATTAACAACAATACCATGCACTAACATAGCACCTTTTCACTCAAGGATGACCCACCAAAGGCCACACAGAGAGTCAGTGGTAGAGTCAAGAATACCACCCAAGTCTCTGGACTTCTTGTTCCCTTCTCTAACCCTCAGCCATGCTGTCTGCAGTGAGCTCCCCTAAGGTTAGCCCCAGAGCAGAATATTTTTGTTTAGGAGGAAGAAATTAAAATTGATATAGATATAATATTGTAGATTCCTGATGTGGGGCTGTTCTCCCGGGCTTGACTGCTTTCAGGAGAGCTGTCTCATTATTGCTATTTCTTCATTCCCCCACTACTGTGCATGTGGCACAGAGGTGCTGGCTCAACAATGGCTAATGTTTATTCATCTCCGTTCTGTGGATATGTGTGCACTTCTCCTTGCATTCTGCTCTCGCTGTTCTCATCTCCCCAGATAATGGCCTGCGAGGGACATTCTCCTGCCAGAACAACTGGCCAGGTGCAGCCCAATCTTGCTGGTACAGCCTCTAATCAGCCAGGGGCTGAACCCACTCGAGTTACTTACTCATTCCAGCCAGGGCTATGTCAAGCCTGACCTTAAAAACCTCTAAGGAAGGAGATTCCATCACCTCCCTAGGTAACCCATTCCAGTGCTTTACCACTCTCCGAGTGAAAAAGTTTTTCCTAATATCTAACCTAAATCTCCCCCACTGCAACTTGAGACCATTACTCCTTGTTCTGTCATCTGCTACCACTAAGAACAGTCTAGATCCATCCTCTTTGGAACCCCCTTTCAGGTAGTTGAAAACAGTTATCAAATTCCCCATCATTCTTCTCTTCTGCAGACTAAACAATCCCAGTTCCATCAGCCTCTCCTCATAAGACATGTACTCCAGCCCCCTAATCATTTTTGTTGCCCTCCGCTGGATTCTTTCCAATTTTTCCACATCCTTCTTGTAGTGTGGAGCCCCAAACTGGACACAGTACTCCAGATGAGGCCTCACCAATGCTGAATAGAAGGGAATGATCACGTCCCTCGATCTGCTGGCAATGCCCCTACTTATACAGCCCAAAATGCCATTAGCCTTCTTGGCAACAAGGGCAAACTGTTGACTCATATCCAGCTTCTCGTCCACTGTAACCCCTAGGTCCTTTTCTGCAGAACTGCTTCCTAGCCATTCGGTCCCTAGTCTGTAACAGTGAATGGGTTTCTTCCGTCCTAAGTGCAGGACTCTGCACTTGTCGTTGTTGAACCTCATCAGGTTTCTTTTGGCCCAGTCCTCTAATTTGTCTGAGTTCCTCTGTATCCTATCCCTACCCTCCAGCATATCTACCACTCCTCCAAGTTTAGTGTCATCTGCAAACTTGCTGAGAGTGCAGTCCACGCCACCCTCCAGATCATAAATGAAGATATTGAACAAAACCTTTGCCTCTTCCCAAAAAGTACTGATCCTAAACACCATATTTGCCATAGGATTTACTGCAGTATGTGGGGTACTTACTACAGAATACTGTAGGGCTTATATCAATACACTGTCCTTTTTTCCTCTCCTCCATTACTCTCGAGTGGTATATTTCCTTGTCTAGTGGAATAAATTATTCCATATGTGAGATTTAATTAGCAAATAGCTAAGCAAACAGTTTTGTTTAGAATGAGCACCATATTGGCATGCAGGAGGAAAGCTGGGACATAAGGAAGAGTTTCTCTTCGATGAGTGCTTGGCAGTGGCCTGGCATTTGACTGCCACGTGCAACTGCTGTCGTATTTACAGCTCGCCAAATCACAGATTTTTTTGGTTTGCTGGCCATTCCAAACCCCAGAAAAACACAGTCACAGGCTTTCAGCAAACTGAAGAAGTTTCATTTTCAACTGAACACTGGAGTTTTCATTTTAACCCATTTTCAAACATTTCTTTGAAATAAAACAACATTTTGAAACCAAAGGTCATTGTGAGTGGAAAAAATCAAAATATTTTGTTTTTAAAAAGTCAAAACTAATTATTTTAACTTTTGGGGAATTTGGGTTTTATTGTTCCTTACACAAACCCAACATGAATTCACAAAAGGTTCTGGGTTTGCTGAATCTGCAACTACCAGCTCTAGTCTTATTACAGTGATGGCCATCTCCAAGCATAGCACATTTGGTCTCCAGCCACTCCACTCCATCAAGCACCTGACTCACAGACTTTCCTAAATCCTTCCCATGCCATTGGACATCACTTAGGTCATGACCAAGACTCCATCATCCCTGCCCATCCTAAGCTGCTCTTGGTGTATCCTCTGTGTTAAGTCCCATAAAGCTTTCCGACGGAGTAGCATTGATGGAAAGACTCTTTCATTTGTCCCCTTTTGTGTGTCCCTCCAGCTGCCCCAGGGAAACCTGCCCTGGCAGATGCTCTCATTTCACTCTTAACACATTGCCCAGATATTTCCATATTCTTTTCTAGGTAACATTGAAGGTAAGGGGCTGTTGAACTTTCTGATGAGTCTCAGCATTTGTTTACAAACTCTATTTAATCCCTAGTATTTTCCTGAGGCAGGTGCATTGGAAGGCATTTAGACATCTGTCTGTACCTTTGGTGGATTTCCAGCTCTCACACCCATATGGTAAGATGGGAATAAATAACATTTGAGTTGAAGATTCACAGTTTGATCTTTATGCTGTAGATCTCCAATGGCCAAATCTTGGTTAAGCTGATAAATGCAGCTGCCACCTTGTCAAGTCATGACATTACTTCCTTCTGGACATCCCCATTGGCTAGCATGTTACTGCCAAGATACATTAATTGACTCATCTCTAATACTCCTTTGCCTTCTAAAGCAATGCTTGAGTTGGGAGTTGCTGGATTTTCATTAGATTTGTTTTCCATAACTGATTATTAACCCTATCTTTTCCGTGGGGCTGGACAGATTTTCAGTCTTTACTTGCCTGCTGGTTGCACTGCCACTTAGAGCTATGTCCTCAGCAAAATCTAGATCTTCTAGTGTCCTATTGTTGAGTTATGTGATGGTTGTGTTGTAGCCATCTGCAATTTTGCTCATAATTAATTTAATGGCAATGCTAAACAACAGAGGAGATTTCAGATGTACCCAAATCCCTGCTGTGGTGAATTAAAGAACCACAAAGTCTTACTCAGTTTTTCTTAGCCAGCTGCACCAAACGAAGAGGCAACATGCCCTAGTAAATAGGGTACTGCACCGGAACTCAGCATATTTAGGTTCTATTCCACTGACCTATTGTGTGATCTTTCCAAGTTATTTCTCTTTCCCCTCCCACATTTTGTCTGACTTACCTCATTAGACCAGTAAGCTCTTTGGAGCGGGGAGTCTTTCTCACTACATGTCTGGACAACATCTAGCACAACAGGGCCTCAACCTCTGTAAAGGCCTCTAAGTGTTACTCCAATATAAATGAAAATACTGTACATTCCCAAACGGTGGGGGAAGTGAATTGGTGAGAGCTGTGTGAAAGGAAGGCCAATTTTCCACCACATTTTATGAGGAAATATTTCTCCTCTCTGTCTGAGGCAGTAGGGCGCCCTGATACACTGCTCTTTTGTGATATTTTGGGGCAGAAGCTGTTTATTTAGAATCACACAAATGCATGGCTTTCATGCAGTGTTCAAATTGGGGAGAAAAAGGTAACAGCGCTCCCCAAAACGCCTCCCATCATCCTAACATCCCCAGTGCAGTTGTAGGCCAAAGCCTCAGCTGGCATGAATCCCAGAGCTGCTCTGAATTCAATGGAGCTTTGCTGATTTACACCAGGTGATAATCCGGCCCACGGACTTCTCAGCTCCTCTTTCAATTCCAATGGCCCCAGTGCTGCAATAAATTATGTCCAACCAAGGGAGCAGTCCAGCAGCCAAGGATTACCAGAACAAAGTAGGTCTGTGGCCATACCCGCTTCCTTGCGGGCAGCAAAGAGAATGGCATAGAGCTGCTTTGCTGACCCTATGCCACCCAGAGATTCCCACTACATACAGGGACCCCCAGATAACTGGAGCGGTGCACGGAGGAGATCTGCTCCTATGGTGAGCTCTCGCTCCCTTGGCACATGTCCAACACATTAAAACAGTCAGACAGGCCATTTACAACTTGAATTCCGTACTGGCGATAGACATAGGTCTTACCAGGCCGGAGACTGTTGTCCCCATCTCATTTCCACAGGCTCACAGGCAGGAGATGCTAACCTCTTCCAGCTGCGACCGACCTGGCCCAGACAGAAAGCCCCAAGCAGAGGCAAGAGGCTGCACGACGGGTGCTGGAGCACAGCAGAACATTTCAACAGGCGGCCATTAAGGTATATAGTAAGATGAGAATTGTGAAGCTGCTGCTTGGACAACACAGAGACGCGATGTGGCGGACCCCCCGCCGTCCCCTTGTGCTGCTCGCCGCTTTGCCAGCACTGAAATGGCTCCCACATGGAGGGCTGACATCTCTCAGCCATGCTTCCTCCCAGAAGATCCATTCTTGTCAACCCCACCCTATCACTCAACACCCAGCGCACGAAGTACTAGGCACTTTGATCCAATTTTGACTTTACAGTGACAGGGCAGAAGAGGAGGGGGCTGTGATAAGATAAAGGAAGGGTGGTCTTGCAGTTAAGGCCCTGGACTAGGACTCAGGAGATCCATGTTCAGTTCCTGGCTGGGCCACAAGCTCCCAATATGCCCCTGGGCAAATCACTCCCCCTTCCTCCTAATTCTTTGTCTGTCCCATCCAGTCAGAATGTAAGCTCCCCAGGGCATGGGCTGGCATTTGTGTCTCTGCAGCACCTAGCTCACAGGGCTCCATTAAGATCTCTTTGTTGTACTGTGATACAAGGAAGAAAAAGAATATGCCCAAAATACACCACGTGAACTCCAAAGTGAGTGAACAATAACACCCAGTCAACATGATGAGCAGCAGGATGAAGAGGTAAATAAGAAATAAATTATCTGGCATTTGAGAAAGAGAAAGCACGCTCAACTTTACAGACCCAACGGCTGGTGGCAAAGGGAACTCATTTTCCTGTAATGAGAGACGACTACACTTCGTTAACTCAAACTTTCTCATTAATCACCTTTGCGTTGCCTCTGTCTGCCTCAATGCTGTCAGGCTGTAATAATATATGAAGAACATTCATTTATTCTCCAACTTCCCACTCAGTAAAGATATATAGCACTGTAGAAATGGATTTATCCTGACACTCAGCTCTCAGCACAACGAGGCTAATTTAAACACACATTTGAGTCAAATCTCCTTTCTTCTCTCTCCTCCTTTTATTTTATTTTAAAGACTGCAGGTGCCGAGTTGGGCAATTAGAAACGACAGGCGACTGCGGTGAGAACACCGTTGTTGTTGTTTTTAGCGTGGATTCAGATTAAGGCTGTTCCTTTTCTCTTCAGACAATGCAGCAGCCTGAGCTGCTTTGCTGGGGCCAAGGTGAAGCCCAGAGAAATATCCTGATGCAAACCAGTGCATTGAGATGGAGCCGGTAAAGAGGATTGCAGGCAATACGAATGGGCCTTCCGCTCTGGCTAAATAAGGGCTGATCATTTTTTATCCGTGCCATGATGCCGGCAAAAATTTGGACAATCATTTGGGAGCTGGTGCGGTGTGCCTACACTCCCGCCGATCATGGAGACCAGCACTGTATTGTTGTTTCCTTGTACTCCCCAATCTCTGTCTGTCTGCATCCACCTGCTGTCTCTTGTCTTAGTTTGAAAGCTCTCTGGGGCAGAGACCATCGTTTTTTTCAGTGTTGGTACAGCACCTACCCTATCGGATCCTTGGCCAGGCCTGGGGCTCCTAGGCTCTGCTGTAATACAAGTAATAAATAATGAAGACAGCCACACAAGCCTTTGTCACTAAGCGGCTAGGCTACAGCATGCAACGTTTCTGGGCATGAAATCCTCAGGAAACTGCAACAGTAGAGAATGCAGCAGGGCAGCACTCGGTCACACAGGCTGCTACAACCCCATCAAACTGCTCCTCCACTCTCTGCACTGCTTTCCCCAAGAACATCACAGCAAGGTCAAGATCTCAGTCCTTATCTTCTGGGCCTGGGATACCTAGGAGACCACCTGGAACTCCAAGACAAGGAACTCAATTGAAAACGCCTCTCCATAAGCACCATGGAAGTATCTGCCACAAGGAGAAACCTCATCCGTGCAAAAGCCAGAGCTTCCATAGGGGCCTGATCCAAGAGCTTGGAACAAACTCTCCCAGGGTCCAAGAACCACCACAAAGCTTCCCACCTTTTGTTCTCGGTGCATGGAGCATTACTTCAAGCTTCCCTTTGCCGATAAAAACAGACCATGTCATGCAGAGAATTCCAATGTTAAGAAGTCCATATGCATGTTGCTTTCTGCGGAGGGCAAGGAAGGGAGAACCACATATGACAGATGGTAGTTACATCACTGGAAGGCACCCAGGTACCATGGCAATGGGCATGATCTAAGGATGGGAACAGACAGTTTTCACCCACAATTTGATCCAAACGTTTTGAGGTTGGTATTGAAAAAAAATATGTATTTTTCAATTCCATTCACCATGGCTTGCACCCTTCCAATGTCCTGAACATTAACTCCTGCTTGGTTTCTCTCTCTCACTCTCTCTCACACACACACGCGCACAACATCTAAGGCAGCTAGGCATAGCTCTGAACCTTGCACTAGTTCTCTGCACCTGGCAAGATTGAGTCCCAAGTTCAGCTCCAGTTACAAACTTCCCAAAGAATGAAAGCACTCAGATTGGGGGCGTGGGGGCATTTCTACATGCAAGTCTCTACTGGGGAAGGAGGGGGGTGTATTCTCAGTTTGTGGTATTTTCAGCTCTGATGAAAGTAGAGAGGGTCAGGAATCTCACAAGGTAGCTTGTTTGCATTAATTTAGCAGCCCAGTTTGTGGACTCAAGCAAGAGCTTAGGAAAAAGTGATGAGCTGGGATGATTTTGTGCAAAGTAACCAAGCTTCACTGGTGCTTAATCAAACTGAATCTTTCTATGTGTTGATGTTTACCAGACTGAACTTAAAGCATGGGCTTAAGCCCCATTGACTTAAATAAATTATGTGCTTTGTTGAACAGGGAAGAACTTGAGCACATGCTTAAAGTTACATATGTGCTTAATTGTTTTGCTGAACTGCGATGCTGTTACTTTGGGAGATGAGGGCAGAACTGGGGCCATCATATTTTCCTCGCTAATATCAGATGCTCTGAATAAACATAGTGTGGTAGAAGTGTGATAAAACTCTATACCTATCTCGGGACTTGAGGACATACAAATGAATAATGCAGCAGTCTCAGGGTATCATCAGAAGCCCTTAATGTGGCGTATAACACTCACTGGTCACAGTTACCTGAGCAGTCCCCTATCTGTGTTATCTGAAGGCGATAGAAGGGCAACGGCAGACTACAAAAGCTACCTACACTACTCATGAGTCTCTGATGGTATCTTGCCAAGATAATCTTGGTAGCTCCTGCAAGAGACCAAAGTATGAATCATTTACAGTTGCTTCGCACACCCTTGAGATGTGCGATATAGCCTTTCCCACAGCTTCCCTATTGTGCTTGATATGTCTGATGTTTCACAAAAACATTGTGTTTTATTGAAATTGCATGCAAAATGCTCTTCTTGCCTCCCACACAACTGTTTATTTTCCAGTATGACTGTTTTGTTAAAGATTTGATCTTACCGGGAGAGAGACTGTTTTCCATTGGGTTTTACACTTCCTTTCCAAGGAAGCGGTGGAACAGCTGAACGTTTGATGCAGAAGCCACAACCCGACACGTAACAGAACCAATCAGCACAGAGGTGACTTGAGCTCATTTGCCTTCAGCAGTTTGCATGGACAAAATGACCTCAGAGTCAAGTTAAGGGCCCATTCCTATGAGATGCTAAGTGCCTTCCAAGTCCCACTGACATTTAAAGAGAGACGAAGGTGCCTGCAGCTCATATAGTAACGTTACACCGCTAGGACACTGAAAGCAAAGAGTTGAAAAGTGAGGTGCTCCCATGAGCTCGGCCCACTCCCAGACTCTAGCCTTGTTCTCCTCCAAAATGGCAGGTAGATAGACAAATAAATGAAAACAATTACAGCTAAGTGAACATATTTTTTAAAAAATCATAAAAAGTTTCTAAATGTCAAGTTGTTTCCATTTTGCAAGAGTCACAGATTCCAAGGCTAGAAGAGACTCCTGTATAACACGGGCTAAAGAACTCTCCCAAAATAATTCCTAGAGCAGATTTTTTAGAAAAACATCCAGTCTTGATTTAAAAATTGCCAATGATGGAGACTCCACTATGACCTGTAGTAAATTGTTCCAATGGTTAATTACCCTCACTGTTAAAAATGTATGCCTTATTTCCAGTCTGAATTTGGAAAAATTATGACGACAATTAAAATGTACATTTAAAAAATGTTGTGAAATACAGTGCACAAAAACAAAGAAAAAGTGACAAAAGCCATATTTTTTTAGCAAAATCTTTCATTTTCAAATAAAGGCCTTTTGGGGCTAAAAATGTTCAAAATACTTTAACATCTCCAATAAGCAGCTTTGACTTCCTGTACCATCTTCCTTTAGAGCATTGCAAAGCATTACACACACATTAGTTAAACCTTATAGGGAAACTGAGTCACAGAGAGAGAAACCTGCCCACAGTCACACGGCCAAGCCAGTCACAGAACAGGCATGGAACTTCTAACCCTATGTTCTAACCACTAGAACACATGAAGGGGCAAGTTCATCTGCCCTTCAAGGGCCAGATAGTCAGCTGGTGAAAACTGGCATAGCTCCACTGAAGTCAGTTTACAGCAGCTGAGGATCCGGCCCTAACAACGTTTTTCAAAATGTAACGTGTCAAATAAGCGAGCGTATAGGTTCAAAACCTGAGAAAAAGCAAATCCAAAATGGCAGCCACACACTTCAAAGCACCATAAAGTACAGCCGTGGCCTTCTAGAGTTGTATGAATCACAGGCTTTTACAGCCGCGTGCTTCACGCTATGCTGTCTATCAGCTAGCGGAACAATACAGTGTGTCACTGCACAATGTCACACTTAGACTCTAAACTTTCAAAGGGAACCAGTGAGATTCCACTGTAGTGAGATGTCTTCAGAAATCCCCAGGGTTTGCTAGTTTGCTGGGAGAACAACATTTCAGAACTGTCTGGAAATCAAACAGCCTAGTGTAAAAGAGAAAAATAATGTAAAAAGCTCAGCCAACATCCTCTATAACTGAAAGTCTCCAGTAAGGAGAATCTCATCCAAAACCAACAGTAAATAAACCAGCAGGAGGGCAAATGGACATTTCAAACATGGGATTTAATTTTCTTTTAAAGCGGGTTTTTCCTCCTGTTAAAATCTTGGATGAGCCAGGGCTGCTGAAGCAAGCGCAGAGCCTACAACACAACCCATGCAGACTGACCTCTGCAGATTTATTGACATCAGTGAGGCTCTGTATAGGTGCTAGATAGGCATCTCTAGGTTCTAGTTACTTAGTTTCATGCTTCTGGGTATGACGACAGCCTCTGACCCTCTTGATGGGTCTGTGTGCATTCCCCTTTGTTCAGTTCTCTGTGCGATATCTACACGCCATATACAATCTATATACATTACACGTTCCCATTTATGGTTAAAGAATCACTAATCTGTTGAAAGATGACTCGGGGACATGTAATGATTAATTGACAAGACTTCTCTCTGCATATGGAGATGAGCCAGTGAGTCATTCTCCTTTTGCTAGTAAATGTATTTCTTAAGTGCTTCATGCCACAAGCCAGCAGCTTGAAGTGTATTTCAGGAACTAACCTCCTTGCCCTCAGGTCTTTTCTGATCTAACAGGGAAAGAAAGTGGAGGAAGGGAGGAGGTAGCCGGCTGCCAAGAGGGGGGATATATCAACAAACTCAATATTTCAGCTCAGATCCCCTTAATTCCTGTCCTCCATGGTTCCCTAGCAATCTGTAGAGTTCTCCTCCAGGAGCCAACCTCTAAATAAAGATTTGCAAGGCTGACCTCAGTAGCATGAGAGCATTTGCCCCTGTCATCAGTTCGCCTGAATCAGTGGGTGTCTCACAAAGTTAGCACACCTAGTTTTTCATAGTCTGACCAACAGGTTGGTCTGTGTGGGTTTTATGCTCGCACAAATCAAAGTCTCTCAGTGACCAAAGTGTGGTCAGCAGTGGGCCTTGATCCAACCTGAGTTATGGTAGAGGGAAGATCTTTCCCTGACCCCTCCTTCCCTGGCTTCACCCAGGAACGGCCCTTTGATAAAAGCTGTCAGCCCATATTATTTGGCCTTCGGGCTTTGATTGGCTGCTTCCTGCTCCCAGCTCTTCAAGGCACTGGAGGACTAAGTCTCACTGGTTCCACCTGCAGCTGACTCTGCAAGACCTTTCTAGGCAACTCCAGAGGTCCAAAACTTGCTGTACTTCTCTTCTTAAAGGGCTGCTTCTTGGGGTGGAGTGCACCAAGGCAATGGGGTCCCTGGTAGGGGGCAGTGAATGCTGAGTACATCCTGTCACACTCCCCCACCACAATATTCCCCTCTGACTACCTTAGCCTTCTGGGATTATCACAAGGCAATCCATAAATCCAGCTGCAAGAACCCAGACATGCTTCTCTGACTGGATGCTAGGGGGAAGCCATCTGCAGAACAGACAAGCAGCCACTGTTGGGACCTGAACAAAGTATGCCTGAGATGGCAGCTGGACAAGGCATAGCTGAGGAGGTATGTGGCACTAAGCTCTAATGCAGTAGAGGTCCTTGGGCAGAGGTCACCAGCTCTTCCAACAGCAGGACCAATCCTATGGAATAATTCCTCTCTAGAGACTACAGTCCTGTGGGAAACCTGCTAGGTCTTCTTTGCCTCCATTCTCTGAAGTTAGTGGAGCCGTTTAGGGGTAGTTGAGGAAGACTACATCCGTTCCTCACTACTACAGGCTACTAAATAGTGTCGCAGAGACCACTAACTAATGGCCCACTCCCACCCGTGGGGGAGGAGCATAATCTCTCTTCCTGAGAGGTCTTTGGGTCCCTGTATAACAACCACACTTCCTTTCACAGCTCTAGGCTGCCCTTTCTGCTCTCCAGGTGAATGCAAAGCAGCAACACATGAGAGTGGTCAGTGTGGGAACTTCTGTCCCATTTCTTTCTGCCACACTCAGGGTTTGAACAGAGAAGTTCTGCATCTTATTTATTTTTTGGTGGGAGGGGCAACCACTCACCCCTGAAGCAGCCTTTAGGAATGTCTCTTCTTACAGTATTAGCAAGGTTGAACCACAGCCGTGCTAAGGTGGGTCTTTCATCAGCTCTCAAAAGATCAGCCCTGGTCAGCAGCTGGATGGGAGACCACTGAGGGACTGATGCTGATTCACTAGAGGATGAGTTCTTTCCGAGTCCATACAGAGCTAACTCCCGAGTTCTGCTGTCCTTTAGATGAGAAGTAAAACCAAGAACTCAACTGACCACTTGTGGCCATTAAAGCTCCTCCGAGGCTTTGTTCAAGAGAAGGGTTGTTAGCCCCTAGCCGAACTCCAGTGTGCATAACTGCATCCTGGCAAGTGAAATTCCCACCCACTCGGGCTGCAAAGGAAGCCCAGCTGCTGGCCAGGTCACTCCTCAGGCTCTGTGCTGAGAAGACCAACATAGCACTTTTGATGGGTGGGCAGGAGGACTTAAGAACTAGAACAAGGCTCCCAACTTTTTCCATACATGCACCTTACAGTCCAGCTTTGTTCTTTACCACTTCCCATGTGCCAAAAAGACAGTTTCCCTGCCCTCCTTTGTCAAGGCTCTTCAGGGGAGGCCCTGGCTCTCCCAACAGGTATGTTTACACAGCCCTTGGACGCAAGCCTCCCAGCCCAGGTCAACAGACTTGAGCCAGGGGGGCTCATGCTAGCTGTGTAGATGGGGCTTTGAAATTGGAGCTCTGGCTCTGAAGCTCCCCCACTTTTCTCCCCTTCAACACACTGTTAAACAGCTGTTTTTAGAGCACTAATACGAGTCTGCTGACCCTGTCTGGGAGGCTCACTTCCACGGGCTGTGTAGACATATCCTACATGTCTGTACAGTGCCTAGCATAATCGGGCTCTGATCTCTGGGAGGGCCTCTGAGACTACTGCAGTACAAACAACAACAGTTCAACTGCCTTTTCCCAATGTAGGGTAGGGGGGCAAGCCATGGAGTTCACGCCCACATCTCCTTTCAAAGAGCGCCGTCTCCTCCAGCTCCTTGAATTCACAGTACGCTCCGTTGCCTGGCTCTTTGGAACCAGACAAGTTCCAGAAAATCACACTATTAAAGAAGAAAACCCACTCTCTGCAGACAGATCCCAAAAAGGAAAAACAACCCTGATGATGCAGATTTCATGGCCCACTAATATCTCATTTGAAAACCTTCTTATATGTAACACTACCCTGAACATTAACACAAGCCCCACACACACATCAAATAAAAGGTTTATTCAAGAGACAAAAAATCCGATTCCATTTCCCTGCTCATCTTGCTGATCTAAAAGAGAAACCCACATTTAAACCCCCACCCCTCCGCACTCCCACTTGTACATAGCAGAGACACGGAAAAACAGAGCGCTGTGGAGGCAGAATGGCAGAGAACACATTTCACACCCTTTCATCAGTTAAAAATACAGACATAAGGGAATACAAAGCATGGGTTGCAGAACAGATTTTCAGCGTGGCTGAAGTACCCGGTACTTCATCCTCGGAGCCCATTCCAGACAGGCCCAAAAACTAGCAATGGGCAAATTCTCAAAGACCTGGGGTACTGTGAACAGAGTGACACCCATGCATGTGGCTGCTCATCCAAATGACCTGAACTTTAGGGGGTTGAACAAGGGGGCTAGAAGTCTCCTAGGAAAGGGATTGTTCATGAAAGGCTCGGGACCTTGTGCTCACAGTCCTGCTAGATCCAGGACATGCAGGAAGCAAGCAACAATGAAAAGCATCAGGGAGAGTGATCCACACTTTGATTCGGCCCTTAAGCAAATTCAAGCTGGTTCATAGTGTATCTGAATGGGTTCAGCCGAGACCCAGTTCAGGTTCATTCTCTGAGTCTATTTCAGGTGCAAACCAATACAGGTCCTTTTACAGGATCCATCCCCAGGGGGCACCAACACCCAGCAAAGTCAACAGCAACAGTCCCATTAACATCAATGGGTGCAGGATCCAGACCCATCTCTCCAAGGGAGCCCTCTCCCTGTCTGACCTGCTGGGCCCCCACCTGCTCTCACTTACATGGAAATAAACCAGGACACTAATTCATGGCCTTCCGTGTGAATGAACAGAATAATTCCTGTGTATCTACGGTATTTAACTCCTGCGCAGATTCCATCGATAAATCATTTCACCCAGGAAGTTTACAAGGAAATCCTTAGAGAGGAGCCTATATTCTCTCTCAGTTACTTGTGTGGATTTTCCACCTTCGACATGTTTGCTATTTAGCATTCACAAGAAATCCCTTTAGTGTCACAGGCTCACCAGACCACGTTAGGCCTTCTGAGCTGATTAGAAGAGGACATTCTCCTAGGAGTGGTCTATGGCCTGGAGAGATGAATGCACCCACACAGAATCATATACAATCACAGAAACATAGGGCTGGAAGGGTAAGACCAAGAAAACTTCTCTCCATCACTATGAGGAGTGGGACTAGAGGCAGTGCATTGACTAGAACCAGCCAGCACATACTAATTGTGCCTGATGCACACTCTCATCCTGGGCCTGGACTGCTCCCCACCTGCATGCTGTATTCTGGCAAAGAACAGATCCAGCTTCCCCAAACCACACCTGCTACCTGGAAATCCAGCCCATGGGGATAGAGGCAACTTGCCCCTTACTCAACATGGTGTGGGGAAAGTGACAGGGGAGCTCCCTGAGGCTCCAGACATGGCCGTCAGGGACAGGGTGGACCTACATGGTAGCTGCAGTTCTACAAGACATGGGGAGCCCCACCTTGAACAGAGCACAGGAAAGCAGCAAAACAATGTAGCTGATGCCATGCGATGTCAGCAGCTGCACTGAGCCAGAGTGAAGTCTCCTAGCTAAACAGGAAGGAGTGTGGACTCTGAAGCTACAGTAAAGCAGTTTGCCTGCCACAGTCCCAGGGATGGATCTGCAAACCTATTCATTGATGCCTGCTCAACCTGCCTGCATGGTGTCATGTGGTGCCTTTGATAGAAGGGGCTCCTTGCACACACATTCGCAGCTGAGGGCCCTTGGAAGCCGGCAGAGGACCCAGCCTACCCAATCACATCCCGGGCAAGGAAGCAGAAGTAAGTGCAAGTTATAATTAAGACTGGATGTTTGAAGAGAAACATAATCTCCGTTCCGTGGGATTCGCCGGCACAACAGTAATTAACGTCTCATTAACATTCGCCTAATTAAGCAGTTTATGAAAGTGGGTGGATTTGCATACTGCTCCACTTCAGCTTCAGTGAATTCAGCTACACAAGCATTAAAATTAACCCTTTTGTGGAGGTAGCATATCCCAGTATCATCCACGCGGCTGTCTAGGGACCACATACCAACCTCCTTCCAGTAGACTGTACAATAACACAGCTGCAAGCAACCCCACAACAGGTCCATTCTCGCCTCCACCCATGGAATTCGAACACACAACTTGTCTCCTCTGGGCAGCAACAGCCACCCTATTGCCATCCACAACTAGGGATGAAATTCCTGAGACAGGCAGACAGATGGAAAACTGGCTGCTGGGAAAGGAATTTTTTACCCCTGCAAACTCCCTACCCATCCTCCTGCCCCATTACTGTCCTACGGCGTGGGATCGATTTTCACTGGAGCCGTAGTGAGGAGTCTAGCTGCTCACAGTAAGCTTCCTGGACTTTCACCTTTGCAGATGTGGGTTCCAAGCCGCCTTTGCCCATGAGTGAAGAGAGTTCACTGGTCTCTGCCTGCTCCCTACAAGATGGCCATGAACCCAAACTGCTACATTCCTGCCCACCATGTGCTCAGAACAAGCCTAGTACTCAAATAGCAAGGGTGTATCCTTCCAGTGAGAACTGAGGTGCACAGACCGGGCAGAGCTAGAATGGAGCTAGCAGAGACTGTTCCTATTCAATTATTCTAATGTGTCCATTGAAGAAGCTGGTTACTTGGTTACTTCTCTCGCTAGCTCAGAGTTTTCTACATTTCCACATCACCAAAGTATCTGGCGCCTTGCACATAAAATCAATAGTAGTAGTGGAGTTCATGGAGTCTCTGGCACTTCTCCTGTTATGGGCTCAGAACGCTGCTTGGGGCAAGGTTTGTGGTTTATATTAATTTAGGAATTATTTGGGGATTGCTAGGAGTTATGGGGTAGAAAGGGGCATCAACGCTGTGAGCATTACTCTGTCTGTGGAAACAGGACAGTTTTGAAACATATCCTAAAGCTGGTCAGACTTTAGATTGATCTCCTCTGGGAGTCTGTTCCATACCTAGAGCCCCTTGACCCAGAATGCATCATCCCCAGCTCTCATATATGTCGCCCCGGGCTTTGAGATCTGCATTGTGCTTCATAGATCAACATTTGGTTTTCCATGTAACTGGGACTTGATTCACTAATTGCTCTAAAAGTTAGGGCCAGGGCCTTATGCTGTCAGCTGAAGCTGATTAGGAGCTGGTAGAGACACCTGAGTTCCTGCAGAGATGGCTCAGCCATACATATTTCCAAGCTTTCTACAGCATCTACCTGAACTCTTCGTTTCCACTAGTGCCAGGTATGAGGATGGAGAACAGGAAAGGCTGGGAATGGCCATCAGACAGCCACACAGCCTCCAAGCCCTCACTGAAGCGAGGAAGAGGAAGGAATGATCTGAGACAACAGGCTGAAAACAGAATCCTAGACTCAGCCAGAGGAGAGAAGGTCCTATCTGCTTAGCCAGAGGAGAGAAGCACGTCAGGTCCTAGCTCTTCCATCCGTGCCAGCACTCTCATCCTTGAACTCACTTCGCCGAGCTGTTCCCAGCCACAGCCCAGGGATAGGACACTGGTGTTCTCACCTCACTGCGATTGGCAATCTCAGAAGAGGTGCCAGCATAGGAGCAGGGGCCACCACAGTAGATCTCCAGGGGTGGCCCTTCCAGGATCACGGCACATGGATGGGGCAGCATTGGGGAAGCTCATACCGTAGTGACCTGTGCTCTCACAGTTCTATGGATAAAACAGAGCGTTGGTCTCCAGGGCCATCAACCCATCACCAGCCCTAAATTCCTGCCCCCAATCTGACCTCTGTGTAATTTTTGCTCACATTAGATCAATCTTGCGGCATCTCTGACAAGTCACTTTTTACAGCAAGGCGATTCGGCTGTTGCAGTTGCTAGAGGAAGAGATTTCTTTATTTAAGAACTAGACATCCAGCTCTCCTGCAGGCACGTGTGCCATTACACATGACTCTGCTTAGCAGCTGGGAGAGCACCCAAAGGGAACCGCCCCCTCCCAACCTGCGCAAAGCAGCAAGTCAATGATGTTTAACCTCTCGAGTGCACCCTGCATTTACTCATTCCTCTCTTCAGCTACCAATAGACACAAGTTATGGCTGAACTTTGAGAAAGCTCCGATCCTAAATTCCTGCCTGCTCCCTTTTCATAACAGTGAGCCAAACCGATGCACCTAGATCTGGATGTGCCCAAAGTTTAGGGGAAGTTGGATGAGGAGCCAAACTTTGCTAATTAGTTTGTATATCTTAACAGCAGCCTACAGTGTCTGACAGGCCTTTCTGAATGAGGGAAGGAACAAAGGTAACTTCCTAGCACCCTTCTCTCAAAACAGAGGCTATCATAGTCTCTTACAGCTGATGTGATGTCCTCTCCAAAGATCAGCATCTATGGAAGAATGAGAGCCTCTTTTCCATGCACTGGCTGGAGTAAGGATAGCATAGACCATCAAATAGGGAGCATTCTCTATGCAGCCTGTTAGTGATAAGTCACCTGAAATGCTGGGCATAATGTTCTCCACTGTTAATACCAGCTTTCTCTTCTGGTGTTTGATTAGCAAAGCCACTGCATCCATCATGCTCTTAAAACCAACATACACAAAACTTGCTTTTTTTTTCTTTTTTTTTTTAAGTAGGGGTGAAAAACTGAACTCTCTAGTTAGTGGCTAATGTGTGGAGCCGAAATGCAACTTTGCAGCAAATACAGTGGAAGAGAAAAATTCATGACACAGCCTTTCATTGAAAATCAATAAAGCCCAGACCTGCCTGTGATATACACACTCAATTTATTCCCTGCCTAGCTCACTGGATCTTCACTGCCAGGCGCAGGCTTTCAGATAAGGCACTAGCAGGGAATAAAGCATTTTTTGGCCTGAAGGCACAATAAGCTTTTATTTCCCACGTTGTTCTCCCTTTCCCTCTAGGTGGGAAGGGTCTGCAAAAGCCCTATGGGACACAAAGGTCACATGACACTTAGCATTGTATACAGGTCATGCAAATCTCAATGAATACCTGGATGCATCATAACATGGGTGCGCTGGGGAGTCAAGGACATTCATGTGCACGAGTCCATTATCAAGCGAGTGCATGCATGTGTCAAGCACATGGGTTTGCATGTGTACTGTATGTCTCCATGTCCATGTGTTAAGCATGTATACACGTATATGTACAAGGCTAAAGTCTGCACACAGACACACCTGTGCAAACCTAGTAACTCTAATGGGCTGGCCCACGTGTGACAGAGGAATTCAGCCAGTGGTGTCTTTGTCTGTCCCGGAGTATGGCTGTGTGGAAAGCTGCTGTGTGGCTGTTTACATGCTGGGCTGAACAAAGCCTTCCTAATGGCTTCTCTCCTGAATACCATGGCTCAGAAGAAATCACTGTATTCTCCCAAGATGTTGCAATAGGGAGGCAGAAGGGTTCTGACTAAGTGGATTTAAAAAAAAAATTCCCCTTCCTAAAATGATTGTACCCAAAGATAAAGTAAAATAAAATGAATAAATCCCATCTGTCCCAGCCTCGTCTTTGCTGAACCCGGTCATTCATCCCTGGGCACTTTCACTCACTCTCTCTCAGACCGCAGCGCTCTTCCCGATACTCGGGAGCCATCATGCCACACGATCCGTTCTGCTCCTTACAATCTTACTCATTCCAGGCAGATCACATATGCACACCGGTGCACGTCTAATCCTGGAACATGAGCATCTGACAGAAGGCTAAGCCAGGGGGAAGGGCATAGCTAGCTGGGGAAGTTACCCAAGGTGCCACCAGGCACTACCTGAAACCCACTGGCAGAAAGAAACCCCCGTACTCTGGGTTTGAGAAAGGCAGCTCTGTTTGATACATGCCCCCACCCTCCTTAAAACAAGAGTGCTACAGTATTCGGCCGCAAGTCCGATTAAGGTTCCGTTTATAAGGGGATTAGTACACCATTAATAGATGTGATAAGCACGTTACAGACATAAGCAGAGTATGTTATGGACAGTTATAAGCACATTAGTGGAAGGTGCTGGGACAGAAGCAGCAGCTTCCACAAAATCCAAAATATGTTGTTGGGTCAAACAAAATCAAGCTATTTCTGTGTGTCCAAGTGAATCAAAACGTTGCCTTTCACTGCAGCAGGACATTAATCTGTGTTCTCCTGAGCGGATGCAGCGCAGGGGCGGCCTCAGTGGGGCTTCCAGCTTCATGAACCTATGAAATCATGAACCCAAAGGTGCCCAAACAAGCAAACATATACTTCTCCTGGCCCAGTGGAGATGGGGGGAGCGGGTTGGAGAGTGACCCTGCCCCACATGCACCCCACAGTGACGGTTCCTGTTCCACAGGGCTGAGCCCAGCTTTCCCGCTCCAGGCACCGCAACCTGGCATATGGGCTCATAGCACCTCTCAAATTTGGCTCAGCCACCTCTCCATCATGATGGGAGCAGCCAGGCCAAACCCGAGCGGTGCTCTGACCCTGCCCATGCCAGGTTGTCACGCCCAGAGAAGTGAACTGGGCCCAGCTGCTACTGCAGGGTTAGCGTGGGGATGACTTGCTCTCTAACCCTCCTCCTGCTTCCTCCACAGGTCCTCTCCTCTGCACCGAGTCAGGATTAGAGTTGCTGTGCAGTGGCAGAGGCAGCTTCTGCAGGTAGCCAGTGCCCCCTAGGCGGTATAGTGCATCCACTGAACTGGGAGGCCTCATGGGAGCTGTAATTCAGGTGCCTTCTGCCCCTGTTCTCCACTAGGGGCCAGACTCTCTGGCTGAACTAGTTCTCCCACAATGCACTATTGTCTCCCCCTTTGTTTGAAGTTATACAGTGCATGATGGGTGTAGCGTGATCATGGTGCATCAAGGGAGATGTAGTCCAGCCAGCAAGTCTGGTCTATAAAAGGAGAATGGGTGAAATTGGGCACCTGAATGACAGTTCCCATGAGGCAGGGCAGCAGCTCAGGGGGGCCCAGATTAATGTCCAATGGACTTGAAAAGAAACATTATAACTCGGGAATTTTGAACTGAAATTGTTTTGGAACCTTTCATATTCCAACTTTTCCTCCCAAATTGGGAGGAAAATCAAATTTCAGAATATTGCAGTTTACTACTGGATGGAAATTCCAATTTTCAACCAGCCCTCCCCTTAACCTGTTGAACTCTGTCCTACTCTGTAACAATTAGCCATTTCTGAAAATATCTATTTACATTTATTAATCTGTTAAAAGCTGTTTCTGAAGTATGATGCAGTATTCCAGACCTATGCACCAAAGTGCAGCACTGACATAAAAATCATCGTTCAATGTATGTAAGCTATTCCTCTTGAACGCTGCAGTATTTAGGGATTATTACTGTAAAATACTGCAGGACTTTTTTTACCTTTTAAATACTGGACAATCTCCCCCACCCTGGCACACACTTGTTTTCATGAGGAATAACTCTGTGAGAATGCACTGTTAGCTTGTGGAACTCACTGCTACAGAACTAAGGAGTCCTGAGGAGAGCATCCAATATGATAAGAGGTTTAGTAAACATGACTTATGAGAAAAGTTGAAAGAATTGGGCATGTTTAGTCTACAGAAAAGAAGACTGAGGGGTGACAGGATAACAGTCTTCCAATATGTAAAAGGTTGTTATAAAGAGGCTCGTGATTAAAACTTGTCTCCATGTTCACTGAGGGTAAGAAAGGAAGTAGTTGGCTTAATTTGTTTAGTTTGCTGGCAATTTCAAAAGATCCAAACAAGTTCCATTGAAAATTACATTTTCCAAAATTTGTGGATAAATCATTCTCCCAGGGGAATTCTGCGCCACTGTGTCTGTGCAGAATTCACATCCCTTGATGATTTCTCTGCTTCCCCCAGAAAAATGACTTTCTGACAGGGAAGCAAAGGGAAGCTGCAAGAGCAGTCACAAACCACTCTGTAGCAGTGCAGGTACATTGTTTCAGGCACCTGGAGCAGCTGATGGAGAGGAAAATCACTGCAGGACTAGGGACACCCCAGCTAGTGACTTCTACCCTGAGCCGGGATCAGCTGCTAGTCCCAGCTGGGCTGGAGGCAGGAGAGTATGGGGCTTCCTCTTCTCTTGCAAGGAGTGGCTGGGATTGTGTTAGATCCACCTCCAGAAACCTCCCCCAGCTGCAGGAAGCTCAGCATCCTCCCCTGCTTCCTGCCCCCATCACTCCTCAGCTGCTCTCCCATCCATCTGACCCCTGTGCATCTGGATGTCCCATACCCAGACACTGCTACCAAGCCTCACCTGTACACCCAGAACATACCTAGCACTCCATACTGGAATCCCACCCCACTGAACCTCAACTCCTGCATTTGGAACCACCCTGCACTCAGACCCCCTGCCTCCAGACCCCCACCCCTGCACCCAGACCACCATCCATTGAGCTCCCTGCACTCAAACCCCCACCATGAGCCCCCACATCCAGACACACCACCAAGCCCCACTCCTCCAGCACTAGACCCCCCTGCTAAGCCCCAACTCACCTTCATCTGGAAGCCCCTGCAGAGTCCCATTGCCCCTGCACCTGGAATCCCCCCTCCCCCTGAGCCTCTGTGCATCCAGATTCCCCCACTGAGCTACCTGCACCCAGATTTTCCGCACACAGAACCGTCTCACCCCACACTGAGCCCCTCCACACTTGGATTCTGCCTGGTTGAGCCTGCCTGCCCCACACCTGGTGTGCCTGGCACAGAGGGGCAGAGCCCTAGGGTGTTTCTGGGTGTTATAAGCATAAGTCCCAGTTCTGAACCTTAGCGTCCAAAATGTGGGTGCCTGCATGAACCCTCCAAGCTTAATTACCAGCTAGGATCTTATAGCGCTGCCACCAGACAGGAATCAGTGCCTGCCTCACTCTGGTCTCCCCAAAACCTTCCCTGGGGGACCCCAAGACTCAGATGCCCCTGAGTCTACAAACAAAGGGAAATAACGCCTCCTGTCCCTCTTATTTCCTCAGGCTCCCTCCCTGGATGGCCTCTGGACTGACACCCTAATTTCAAGTCCTGAATGCAAACACAGAGAGATCAAGTTTCTTCCGGCCCTCAAGTCAGAGTCCCTGCAAAGATAAGCTTTGCAACTCTGACACAGAGATTTCCTTCCCCCTGTTTTCTTCCTCCCCACTCCAATCCCTGTGAATTCTAAACTAGGAAAAAATCCAACAGGTCTTAAAAAGAAAAGCTTATATAAAAGAGAAAAAGACATAAAAATGATCTCTGTACAGTTTTGACATATACTAAGTGCAATTGCTACAAGAAAATGAAATAAACAGTCTTTATCAAATAAGGATATCATTTAAAACATGCCAGCAATTACTACACCACATGTAAATAACCAAAAAAAAAACAATATAAGCCTATGTTTTTCTACCTGTGTACTCACAACTTGAAACAGAAGATTAGAAAGAGGCCTGAAGGTAGAGAGGATACTCTCTCAGAAGCAGAGAGAGCACAGGAAACAGCACAAAAGAAACAACACACCAACAAAACTTCCTCCCTGAGCTTTGAAAAATCTGGTTTCCTGATTGGTCCTCTGGTCAGGTGTTTGGTTTCCTTTGTTAACTCTTTACAGGCAAAAGAAACATTAACCCTTAGCTATCTGTTTATGACACTGGGGCAGGCCCAGGCTTGTGCTGTGTCAGGGTCAGGTGCAGCCTCACTGCTGAGTCCATGTCTCAGGGGTGGAGAGGCTGCAGGGTCATCTCCCACCTTCATGCAGCCAGGGGCCTGTGCTCCCCACTGCCATGCTGGAGCTTCTGCATTTATTTATTGACAAATAAAACGTGTAGAATTTTGCGGAATTTTAAAATATTGAGTGCAGAATTTTTTAATATTTTGGCACAGATTTTTTATTTTATTGGCACAGAATGCCCTCAGGAGTAAAATCAAAACGTTGAAATAAAATGTTGTGTCTTGACCTGAAAAGTTTCTTTCAGGGCTGTTAGGAATTTTGACAAAAGCAAAGGTTAGGAAGACTAGCTCACCAAAATGGCAGGAGGAGGAGGCAGCAGCTCCCTTATAAGCTTTAGTCTAGGGTTTTGGATGCTCACTTGGAATGTAGCAGAAGCAGGTTCAGTTCCCCCCCCCCCCGCTTGATATGGAGAAGAGTCTCCCACACTGCCTCTGTTCCCAACACACATCCATCTAGAAGTCATAAACCCATGCTCCAGGATCTGCCTCAGAAACATGACGCTGAGCCTGATGGGGTGAAATATCTCCTGTACTCCTGGGATTTTCCCAGCTCACAAGCAGGTGGCACATCTTGGAATTCCATAGCCGATTTCTCACCATAGGGTTCACACGAGCTACCACCTGCTCCTTGCCATCGTTCTACAGAGAGTTTGTATTCCACCTGCACCTGCACTCTACCATGCACCACGGTTTAGTGCCTGTGCAGAGAGGCTGAGTGCTCCCCTGCCATAGGCATAGCAATCACCCTCTGTCTGATTTGTCACAACCACCCCGCCATCATGTGTCTGGAGATTTTCAGAACAGACGAGGTCAGAGGGTGAAGGAAGGGAGAGCACAAACATGCCCTGAAAGGAATGGAGCCAATTTCCAAGTTCCCTTCCCTTTAGGAACAGGTGCCCAAAGCTATAACGAAATGCTGCTCTCTGACTCCCCCAGGGAAACACTCCTGCTCTGCACTTAAAACACCCCTCTCTTGAAAGCACATCTTAACTCCCCCTCACTGAGCAGCAGCACAGCTTTTCTGGGGGATGCTGCTTGGCTGACACTCTTCTCTGCAGCAAGGAGCACTCTGCCCTGGCCCCTTGCAATGGGAAATAGGATTTCACTCCTTCACTGCCTGTAAGAGGCAGTGTGGATTTTCAGGGCTAGTACAAGGTACTGGGTAGAGAGTGTCAGTAGAGTGAAGGCCTCAAAGGCACAGGGTAGGCAGTGGCCTGGCCAGTTTCCATTGTGCCACCTCTATGGCCTGCTTCAATCCGAAGCTGGAAGCAGTTTAGCTCATTCTCCAGGCTCAGTCGCTGTCTAGGTTCTCATCCAACCAACCATGCTCATTACCATTATCATCACCTATGACAACGGGCTTTGTGGTGCGGAGATCGTCAAGATAGAGCCAATGACTCACAGAGTCCTCCGGGACTGTCCAATAAAAACTGTTTCCTGCCACTACCAACCTAGAACCAGCAATCCAGACAGGGAACGCTCCAGTCGGCCATCTCAAGCCCCAGAGCCACCCAGTCTCCCCGTAGCAGGCACTTGGATTGCAGCAGAATATTTCAGAAGTATATCATTACAAAGACTGTCGACGAGCATATGGAGCTAGAGGCTGATGGAGGTTTTAAGGGACACTGCATTCTTTCAAGGAGTTATTTTTCAAAGTGTGATGTTCCTCCTCTACAAGCAGCACCTGTCTGTTTTCCCAGGAAACGAATGATGGGCCTCTATCCAGATTTGGTTCTTGAGCTGTTTGTTTAAGGGTGTTTGTTTTGACAAATCAGTCCTTGCTGATGCAGGAAGTGGAATATGAAGGGGTGGGAAATCTGTAGAGCATAGGACCAGCAAGGAGGTATAATGGGGTATGATGGTCTTTTCTTAGCCATTAGGGCATGGCAAGGCATTGCCAGCATACAGAGCTTTGGTGCTGGCCAGCAGGGGCATTGGAGGGTAACATACATAGAATTTTAACCAGCAGTCTCTGTTCTGATCAGCCCAGCCCATTGCAAGGGGTGAAAGGGAAGGAGATCCAGGTCTATCAGATGTTTAGACTTGCTGTACTTCCTCTGAGAAACTTCCCCAAAGGTTCGGCAGGCTGCCCACCTGCTGAGCCGTAGAATCTCGCACACGCACCTTCCTCCATGCCATGCCTCCTTGGAACTAACTTTGTGAGCACCAAACTGCTGCCTGGACAGTCACACAACCAGGGAGCCCTTCCCCATCTCCAGCACCACCAGCCCTGTCTCTTCCACTGTGTCTCCTCCCCTACCCCTCTTTACTGAGCCCCCTGCTGGCTCTGTGTGCGCCTGGGTTTTGCTCCTTTTCTCAGAGTTACTAGTGGGACATAGTGGAGCACGGCCCATTGCGGGAGGAGCTCAGAGCCCACAGAACAACAGCGTTGAGACACCGGAGTATTCTATCTAATAGATTTGGAACGTATTCCCTTCCATCTCTCATAGCCAGCCCCAGCTGCCCGGCAGAATATGTCCTTCTCCCATGGGGTAAAGGGTCTGGGGGAGGTCCGGTGAGGCAGGAGTCGGAACAGAGGAGGATACAGTTGGCTCTGAGGTCTGGAGGGGGAAAGTCTACGAGGAGCATTGGTTTTGCATTCTCACTCGGCTCTGCAGAACAGAGTGACCTACTTTTCCCCATGGTAGAGCCATTATCAGACACAGCAGTGCAGGCAGCAGCAGCGCGGGGTTTCTTGTCTTTTCTAACACGTACAGATGTCTTGTCATAAACCAGCCGCTTGATTTCAAGTTTGCCAGCCAGAGCCCCGTCCCAGCTGGCAATTTCTGTATGCAGAGTGTTGGCTGTCAGGAGGGGAAGAAAAGGGATGTGTACGTATGGGGGGGTGGGCACACAAAGGATGGACACACACAGTTTCCATAAACTCCACAGACTTTTTACACACACACCCCCTTCCCCCGAAAAATTCATAGCACCTCTCAGCCAAGAGGTGGAAGAGGAGGATTTATCTATCGTCTTAACTGTGTCTAATCCCAGCTGGAGTCCCACAATAAACGAAACCAGCTAAATAAAATGCCTTCCTGCAAGGTCTCTCTTTCAAGAACAGTCAGCTACTTCCAGGAAATGAACCTGGACGCTCCCCAAAACGCTGCCTCCGCTTTCCACTCAGACTTAAACCCACATGTGAGAGACCATTCCATTATGGAGAACGTATTTACTGGGGCTTAATGCACCACGCCATGGCCACCCATCTAAAGCCTCGGAAAAACATACACTTTGCTTAATCGATTGTAAGCAGTTTAAACACTGCTCCCCAGCAGTTCAGGAAGCCCTAATTCCAGGAATGACCTGAATCTCTTTAAAGGGCAGTAGAGGGATGGCGGGGAGGGGAGAAGAACCAGAAATTTGCTGCACGTTAATTTATTCCAGTCACATCCCTGCAGAACAGCATCTGGGAGCAAACACACCTGTGTACTGAGATTAATGCCCACTGAGCAGAGACCCTAATCGTCCATGCTCCTGAGAAATCTTAATGGTTTTAAGTCCATCCTAGATAATAATACAGTGCACTAATGAATACAGCGACCTTCACAGCGGAGCTGGCTGTATATTGAACACAAACGTGAGCAACAAGCAACCTTGCCACTGTGGATGTAAACACTACATCAGATCCAGCCATTCCAGATGCAAAGAAGGAGCTTTCTTCCTACCTGGAGGTGGAGACAGGCTGAGCCCCAAATGTCTCTCTGATGTATCTAGGTCAACTCACAGACCTTGAAAGGAAAAGATGCCACTCAGTAAAAAGCAAGTTGGAAAGATGCTGAGAGCTCCCTATTATTAGGAAGGGTGTGAGGAAGCCATGCTAATGAATTAGACTTCCTGTCCCTGGAAGAAAGAAGCCACTTAGGTCACTGCTATCCTAGAAAGGGTTTAAAGGCAAGATGTGTCATTTACTGATGGAAGATTTATGTGATCCCTTGTAAGGATTTTTAATCCACAAAGAGAAGAGATGAGAAAGGGATCTATAAAGGAGGATGAGCTTTTGCAGGGAATCTCCCACTATTGCATGACCACTAGCAATGGGGAGCTGTAGCATCCATAGAGCTAAGGCAACTGCTAGCTTTCCTACCTTTGTTTCATCTAGGCTTAGGCAACTCAGTGGTTAAAGATCCTGATGCCATGCAGATGTCGTTCCCCTCACTGGCAGCGCTTGAGTGTGGAGGCAGCTTGGGTCAATGGTTCCAACTCGCCTTGGGTCAACTGTGAATGAAAGTCCCTGATGACTGGTGCTCCTCACTGAGCTGTGCAAAGCAGTCTCAGCCCAGGAGTTCATGAATGAGCATCCATCTCACGCACAGCCCCGCGGTGTCCTTGTTGACAAGCTCAGCAGAGGGGCCAAGAATGGAACTGAGCGTGGAGTCCCCTGTAATCCTTAGAGCTGTTCCCTCAGGATAGGGGAGGGCAGAGGTGGAAGTAAGCCGTTACGGTCCAGTCCGGCATACCAGAAAGAGCCAGTACACCGTGGCGGATCGCACCAGCTTCCACGGTGGGGATTTAAAGGGCTCTGGGCTCCCCGCTGCAGCAGGCAGCCCAGAGCCCTTTGAATTCCACCCGTGGCTCGGTGGCCAGGCTCGGGGCTGGATTTAAAGGGCTCAGAGCTCCCGTGGCTGCGGGGAGCCAGAGCCCTTTAAATCCCAGCCGCGGCTCCGACCACAGTGGCGGCCGGAGTCCGGGGCCTTTAATTTGGCCCTGAGCCCCAGGGTTGATTTAAAGGCCCTGAGGCTCCCAGCCACAGCCGTGCTCCAGGGCCTTTAAATCTTGAAAGGTACCGCCTCTTCGGATTGAGGCCATGCCTCCCATCAGGACTCCAGCAGTATCGGTAAGTCCTGTAGATTACTTTCATCCCTGGGGGAGGGCAGCTTGCGGGGTCGGAACTCAGCTGCATCTGCTCGGTGGGGAAGCGAAGGCCTTCAGGCTCCAGAGCTGTTAAGCCAGCAGGCCAGGTGGAATCTGTGTGTGTCCAGTGGGCAGGAACTGGGGGCTCTTCCCATAACCTTTACCTCTGCGAGGGGCCAGTTTCCCATTTGCACCTTCTCACATGAGACACTGGATGGGGGGCATCTAGGAGGCAGGACAGATTTTTCTTTCTGTCCTTTCTGCCAGGGCACACCTGGGGGAAGGTAATAATTGTACTGAACCACATTTGCTGCGCACTCAAACTCTCTCTGGGCTCAGACAAAGCAACAGACCATGGGGCGATGCTTTGGCCCAGTCTCTCATCTGCCCTGGACACCCCAGCCTAACAGCATCATCATTCCATGTGCAGATAAATCAAGAGGCAGAAACCCTAGAGGCTCATGCAGAGCCACGGGCTGCTCGTGAAATGCGACCCTTCTACACAATGCACAGCGGCTTCATCTTGTTTTTATTTTTAAAACAATGTTAAGTGCTTGGAGTGCTGCCTGATTGCCAGCAGTCCGGAGCCCCACACAAGGATCCTCTCACCGTGCCACTTTGATTGGCTTGAGAGGAAGATTATCTCCAGGGTAAATGGGAAAATAACCCTCTCTCAACCTGCAAATCTCTCCTAATTGCACCGGATCCTTCACCCAGATGCTGTGACAGCCTGCGCATTGGCACTCCAGTGCTGGCCCTGGCCCAGTGTCTATATTCTGCCGACTGCTCCTAGAACACCAATGCTGCATCCTAGCCACACTTTCAGCAGCAGTTCCCTGTGCCCAGTGTTCCTTCATACCCCTAGCCCCAGAGCTGCTCCCTCCTTCTCCTGTCGCTATGGGGCAGAGGGCTCTCCAGTGCTAAGGGGTGTGGCAATGGTCCCCTCTTTGTGCAGGGCAAGCTCCCAGAGCTCTCTCTGCCCCACACCAAGGGGGCAGGGTCTATAGACCTGTATTGTCATTCATGACAGTGGGTAGTCATTGGACCAAGGAAAGAGGATGAGAATGACCCTATAGTCCGGTGGTCAGGGCGCTCACCTAGAACAGAGGCTCTCAACCTTTCCAGACTAGTGTACCCCTTTCAGGAGTCTGATTTGTCTTGTGAACCCCCAAGTTACACCTCACTTCACTGTTTGCCAAATGCTGGGAATGGGCGACAGGGGATGGATCACTTGATGATTACTTGTTCCGTTCATTCCCTCTGAAGCACCTGGCATTGGCCACTGCCAGAAGACAGGATACTGGGCTAGATGGACCATTGGTCTGACCAAGTATGGCTGTTCTTATGTTCTTAAAAACTATTTGCTTACAAAATCAGACAGACACTTACAAAAGTCTGACAGCACATTATTAATGAAAAACTACTTACTTTTTCATTTTTACCATATAATTATAAAATACATCAATTGGAATATAAATATTGTACTTACATTTCAGTGTACAGTATATAAAGCAGTAGAAACAAGTCATTGTCTGTATGAAATTTTAGTTTGTACTGACTTAGCTAGTGCTTTTTATGTACCTGTTGTAAAACTAACCAAATATCTAGAGGAGCTGATGTACCTCCTGGAAGACTCTGTGTACCTCCAGGGGTATGTGTCCCCTAGTTCAGAACCACTGCCCTAGGACACAGGAGACCCAACTTTAGTCCCTGCTCCAGCGACTATCTAATTATTTATACACAGTGGAATGGATTCTATGGGAGAGACCGAGGGAGCCCCACAATGGAATATCTGAGTGCTAGAGCCCTACCAAATGCACGGCCATGAAAAATGTGTCACAGACAATGAAATTTGGTGTTCTGTGTGCTTTTACCCTACACTACACAGATTTCACGGGAGAGACCGGCGCTTCTCAAATTGAGCATCCTGGCACAAAAGGGAGTTGCAGGGGGGGTCACAAGTTTATTTTAGGGTGTCACGGTATTGCTAGCCTTACTTCTGCACTGACTTCAGAGCTGGGCAGCCAGAGATCGGCAGCTGTTGGCCGGGCGCCCAGCTCTGAAGGCAGCACCCTGCCAGCAGCAGCACAGGAGTAAGGGTGGCAATACCATACCATGCCATCCTTACTTCTGCACTGCTGCTGGCGGCAGCTCTGTCTTCAGAGCTGGGCTCCTGGCTAACAGCTGCTGCTCTTCAGCTTCCCAGCTCTGCAGGGAGCAGTGCAGAAGTAAGTGTGGCAGTACCATACCATGCCATCCTTACTTCTGCACTGCTGCAGGTGGCGGCTCTGCCTTCAGAGCTGGGCTCCTGGCCAGTAGTCACCACTCTCCAGATGCTCAGCTCTGCCACCGGCAGCACAGAAGTAAGGGTAGCAGTACCACAATCCCTCCTACAATAACCTTGTGACACCACACCACACACACACACACACAACTCCTTTTGGGGTCAGGAAACCTACAAATACAACACCGTGAAATTTCAGATTTAAATAGCTGAAATCATGAAATTTATTATTTTAAAAATCCTATGACAATGAAATTGACCAAAATGGACCTTGAGATTGTCAGGGCCCTACACGTAGCTCAATGGTCAGGCCACTCAGCTGAGTGGTAGGAAACCCCTCCTCTTCAGGCAGACCCTCAGGATTCCAGATGCCAAGTGAGTACCCTAACCATGTGGCAAAGATTTATAAAAAGGAGGCCTCCAACCCTCTTCCAGGTATTTTGTGAATCTAGTCCTCTGTTGCTTTGGTCAAAATGCCTGAAATGGAAACAAAAAATTTTGAGCACAGTCATTTCCTTTTGACCGTTCTGAACATTTCAATTTCTTGGTTTGGCCGAAACTATTTGGTGAACCCGACAGGAATTCGCCCGTCGTTTCGGGTGGACTGAAAAAGGGCTTTTTGGGCAAATAAACTATTGACAGGAAAATTTTCTCCAAGCTCTAGTTTAAATCCCAACTACGGAAATGAGAGAAGTGAGATGGCACCATACAAGAACACACGGTGTGGAAGGGAAGGAGAAGAATGAGGTAATGTTAGACCCAGCTCGGGGTAATGGCAAGCAAAGTGTTTTTGAATATAGCCTGGGAAAGCAAAGCACAGAAGATAAAGTAGGTCTACTAGCGAAAGGAGATGCAGGATGAAATTAAAGACGATACAAACAATAGCTGAGATACTCAGCTCCTTTTTTTATATCTGCCTTTACAGCAGAAAATATAGGAAAGTCTGAGCAATTATGGGGCATGGAAGACACCGTAAAAACAGCTATTGTTAAAGGGGAGACAGGAGAACATGGACAATGCGAATATAAACAGATCAGCTAGTCTGGATGAAATCACACTGCCAGCAGCTTTTGGCTGACACGCAGCACTAACATTGAAAGCAGACCCTTGCCAAACTCTTGCTGATGGGGCATGGGCTACCAGCACCAGTCTCTTGGCATGGGTGGAGTGCCAAATGGCATAGAGCGTATACACTGGCCCCTCCCCTCCCAGGCTGAGGGGCAGGGAGAGGGTGTGTGAGATGCCAGTGGCAGGGGAGCTAGGCCCAGCATTTATCCCTCCCCCCAACTGCAGGTGGGACTCCAGGGGAGGGGATGTTGGTAGTGCAATGGGGGGTCTGGCTCCTCTGCTTAGAGGAGATGTGATGGGTATTCTTGCTCTCTTGTTCTTTCTGTCTTTCTGCCTTCAGGGCATCAAGGGGAGAAAATGGATAGTGAGCAAGGTAGGAAAGAGGGGTGGACACTAAATGGGGAGTGGATCTGGGGGGAGAATGGTGAGTAGATTTCAGGGCATGTGGTGCAGAGTGTGAGAAGAGAAGGGCTGTGGAAGGTGGAAGAGATCCTGCCCAGATACCATGGAGATGGCCACTATATCAAAACCTGAGTTGACCAGACCACCTCCAACTCTGCATCCCCCATCCCTCATCTTCATATTGCACAGATCCGGAAAACCTGCTCGCCAGAACAGGCACTTCCCCTCACTGGCCCCATGCAGAGAGAGGAGCCACTAGACAGCTCCCCATGCCAAAGCAGCAACCTCAGCCAGGCTGGGATTCTGGGAGCCTGGCAGTTATGGGCACCTAGCACTGGGGGTGGGGGTGGGGGTCTGTAAAGGGGATTAACAGATTGACTTTAGGAAAGGGAAGATCCCGACTGAACACCAAGGCAAGCTCCCTAGTGCTGAGATGGACCAGCCCGTACAGCAGTGTATCCAGGGAAAGAGCAGAAGCTCCATTTGCAAGGAATGGTCCTGCTCTGGGCTGGATGATCCGGTAGGTCCTTTCTACCACTAACATCTCTGATTCCCCAACACAAACCCCAGGGAGAGGGTGACACTTCCAGCCTGTTTTGGGTTCTTCCATTGGCCTCAATGAGCTTTGAATCAGACCCTTTTTATCCAGCTCTACTTATAACCCATTACTGCTGGGGTCTCTCTGGGAGCTTTACCCCATTGAAACCCTGATGCGCACCCCACACCCCTGAAACTCCTGGCAGGAACTTGGGTGCCACTCACACCAGACAGAGGTGAACTTTGCCAAACTGCCCATCACATTTGCCTTGTGCAGAACAATGCCGGGGGAAAGGATTAAAGGGAGGGGGTTGCTGGTCCTCTCTCCAAAGGGACCCCAGCGTGGTGTGACTGAGCTCCTCTCCTGCCTCTCTGATCTGATCCGAGCAGGCAGTCGGCTCCGAGAACCCCTGCAGCCTCCCTGGCACAGGCATGCGCTGGCACAGGGAGCTGTCAGCCCCCTTCACGACTCACGCAGCCATCTCCCTTCCAGCAAAAAATCAGATGAGCCCTTTAAAAATCTGAGATAAACAGGGAAAGGGGATGGAGGTGGCTAATGAGATCCCAGCCACTGTGTGAGGTGTGAGGAGAGCTCAGATGCTACACTGGCCTAAAGCAATTGTGCCTGAAGGACATAGTCAGAGAGGGAGAGTGTCAGGGACCGTGTGGCACTAACGAGGCTCGGGCAGCAGCACAGGGTTGTAGGGGTCAGAGAAGAGAGGGCAACAAGTTTAAAGGAGTCTTTGCTAAGAATGGGTCAGGGAGCAGAGAGTCTAGTGTATAGAGCAGGGACCTGAGAGTCAGGATTCCTGGGTTGTACTGGCCACTCTGCCAATGACTCACCAGCCTATGGCAAGTCACATAGCACCTCTGCCTCCGTTTCCCCATCAGTAAAATGGGGGTATCTAGAGTCACCCCCAAGGCAGACTGCTGTGGGCCCACTGAGGGTGGTGTGGGACTTTCCATTCCGTCTGGGATAATCCTCAGACAGCTGCTTAGCAGGTAGCACCCCAGGAATTTAAGGGGCTGGCGCACTGCCTCTTTGCTATAGGCATGTCTCTCTGGGCCTAGGTGAGCTCTTGGAGCTGTGGGTTCTAGTGGTGCTCGACGCTGTCATGCAGCTCCCATGGCCATCGGTGGGGTTGCACACTGGGCTCAAAGGCCTTCTCTCCCCCAAGCTCCTCCTCCGACAGCTGCGCGCAGGAGAATACGGACTCAAGGGACCAGGCAGGTCTGTCCTTGTTATGTCGTCGTTAAAAACTGCTCCTTGCTAATTGCAAACGGATGCCTAGCCTCCCCAAAGGCATCTTGGTAGGAATGGAATATGCAGGATTAGGACAATGAGTGGGAGATATAACTCAGCATGTTAAAAACACTACACGCTGCACAAAATATTCTGTTGTTTCCTGGCTGCTGGGAAAAATTCACACCTGAGAGGTTCGGGAAGGGGACAAAAACCCCACTGTGGGGCACAAGTATCTAGTGCATGGGAACAAAGGACGCAAGCCCAGTTTTAGTCCCAACTTTGCTGTCGACCGGCCTTAGTGATACTTTGCGCACATACACCACCTTGCACGAACTGTGTAGGAGGAAAATGTGATTAGCCCCATTTCCAGGCACGGAAATGGAGGCTCAGAGAAGTTCAGCAATATTGCCAAGGCCACGCAAAAGTCGTGTCAGAACCAGGACCAGCTCCTTGGTCTGGATCCCCAGTGTCATCCCTAAACCATAGTGCAACCTCCACATACTTTTCCTTATCTGCCCTGCAGTAGCTCCTGGAGGCTGCAACATACTTGCTACCTTGCAAACACAGAACAAAGAGACAGTACCTGCCCAAAGAACTTACGGTCCAAGATCCGCACGTGTCAGGGGAAATCTTCAGAACTCAGGGCCGTGCCCCCAGACAATCGTCTTCCTCTGCACTGCATCCTGTCCCTCCTCGTTGAGCTCCAACAGGAGCACTGCCCCTATAATGGGTTCAGCAGCTGCCACCCTGACATGCGCTCAGGCGTGAGTATAGCTCAGTGGACGAGTCACAGAGTAAGTTACTGGTAAGTTCCAGCACTGCATGGAGTTGCTCCCTATCCGCATCCAGTGGAGCCCAAGGGTATCCATGAAGGCACTGTCACAGATTATGGGCACAGGGACGGGTGGGAACAAAGCCCCAGAGCCCCACCCCCAGGGTAAGTGAAGGGGTCAGTCTAGGCCCATCTCCCCAGCAGGATCGTGCTGCCCCTTTCAGACCCACAATTCATCCAAATCATTTTAAAAGTTCAGAATAAAATGGAATTTACCTCTCATTAAAATGAAGTTTGTCACTTGAGTAACAAACTGGCCAGCTCTGCGGCAGAAATAGCTCCATTAGCACATTTCTCCCTTCCCTAAACGAGTTGAGAATGGGTAGGTTTTGAAAATCCCCACGGACAGTTCAACTTTCTTCCCCACCCCTTCCTGAATGAACCCCAAGATAATTATCCACCAGGAACCCCAGTCAGAGAGAGGCCTCTCCTCTGGTTAGTTACAGGGCTAATTAGTAGAAAATGCCAGCACTAGAGGGGCAGTCTGGGCCTGTCACAATCTCACCCTGCCCTGCCTTACTCCCACTCCTTCTCTCCCGCCCCCTTTTTATTCATTTCCCACATCTCACATTGTTTGCTCGGTTTTTATCTGCAAAGCAATTAGCAAAAGGGATCCGAGGCGGGTCTGTGAACTCCCACAGCTCTGCAAACAGGCCGGTTAATTCAACACCAACCCCCTCCCCAACCCCGACCCCGTCCCCCAGTCCTGGCACAATGGAAGAACTGCTGCCAGAGAGAACTAGGTGGTACCAGGCTCAGCCACTTCTGGGAGACGGAGGGGATTTGGCCTCCTTCTCCTCTAGATCCAGGACAAAGCAGAGCTCTCTGCAGAGATTTTGTGAGAGCGGAATGGAAGCAAGCACACCACGCGTTTCCATCCACCCTTCCACCAAATCAACCCATTCAGTCAGCTCAGTCTGGGTGCCACTCCGCAAAGTAGATTGACACCAGTCCTGAAAATCAGCTCTGGGGACAGCTTCCTTCCAGTGTGGACCAGCGGGAGCCCTCTGGGCTAGCACAGTGATTCTCAGGCTTCTCTATACAGGGACCACTTCCTTTTAGCACAACAGGAAGGACAGGTGTTTGTGACCACCTGACACCTCTGCGAAACCTCTCCAGCTCGAGACCTCTTGGGCTGGAGGGATGGAGACATCTCCTTCCCATGTGGGACTGCGATAGACAGAACCCCCAACCCATCACTAGTGTAGGGGGCTTTCTGAGGGTCAGAATTTGGAGACGAGACCCTGGAAGGGGATAGAAGGGGTTCTGTTGGTTAGTGACATGAATAGCATGGGAGAGAAGGAGCTCTGGTTTGACAGGGGCCTGGGAATAGGATAGACAGACCTCAAGGTGTTAGGACTACACAGACAGCCTCCTCCCTCCTGGGACTCAGAGGATGGTGTGGCTGAGGATCGTGGACACTGAGTCAAGTCCCATGTGTAGAGCTCTACCAAATTTACGGCCATGAAAAATGCATCACAGATGATTAAGTCTGGTCTTCCCCCGTGAAAACTGGTCTTTTGTGTGCTTTTACCCTACATTATACAGATTTCACTGAGGAGCCCAGAGTTTTCCAATTTGGGTGTCCTGACCCAAAAGGGAGTTGCGGGGGGGTTTGCAAGATTATTTTAGGGGGATTGCAGTATTGCTACCCTTAGTTCTGTGCTGCTGCTGGTGGGGTGCTGCCTTCAGAGCTATGCGACTAGAGAGTGGTGGCTGTTGGCCGGGTCCCCAGCTCTGAAGGCTGCACCGCTGCCAGCAGCAGCACAGAAGTAAGGCTGGCAATACCGTGATCCCCCTAAAATAACCTTGTGGTACGCCCTCCCCAGCAACTCCTTTTTGGGTCAGGACCCCTACAATTACAACACCCTAACATTTCAGATTTAATAGCTGGAATCATGAAATTTACCATTTTTAAAATCCTATGACCATGAAATTGACAAAAATGGACCATGAATGCCCATGTGTGACTGAGGACTTGAAGACGGACACATAGCAGCACAGGAGACTCTGGGTTAAAGGGGGCTGAATCCCCTGAAGAGATAAGTCTCCATTTCTCATGTCTCCAGTCCTCTTTTCAGTCCTCACCAGCATTTCTTTCTCCCCCTCTTGGACAGTGGCTGCTGCTTCTCTTGCTGCACTGAGTTAATTAGAAAAGAAGCCCTGCTGCTAGGGGCTTGGAATGCACAAATTAAATGTTCTGTGCAAGGTCATGTCAAGGCCCTCTTTTCTTGACCGCAGCAGAGGAAGTGTAAGATGTGCCCAGCCCAGCCTGGAGCCCTGGCACCAACTAATTCCACAGCATCTCTTTCTTTAGCATGAATCCAGCATTCTAGGCCCCTGTGTCAACAACAGGGGATGAATGTGTTGGGTTTCCAGGTCAGTGCCCATCTGTAGCCTAAAATGATTATAATGCAAAGAGAGAGAATGGGGTGGGAGGAGTAGGGCAGGGGCTCTTTCTCCATCACCAGCACTGCACCTTCAGAGACACCCTGCCAAACCTGATCAGCCCAGCCACAGTGGGAAAGTCAGTACAACCAGCGTGCGTCCACACACCCCCTCTGCCAGCGAAGTACAAACGTTAGCACCTGCTTACCAAACTGCTGACTTCTCAGCTCTGAACCGGAGGGCTCCAGAGCATTTTGGATGCCTGCCAGTTTTGTGGGCTATTAAAGAAAACAAAATAATACAGCAATAAGCCACCAGCTTTGTTTGTAAAAGGACATGGCATGTGTCACACTATTGCAAGACTGGCATTCAAAGGAACAGGGCGACAGAATGCCCAACATGCACTGCTAAGTGTTAGAAGTAGTGTTTATTGATACTTGGTCCAGAGGAGAGATTAATTTTATGGGATGCTTGGGGGCTTTGATCTGACTGCATCCCCATCCAATCATCCATAATATAGACTATAATTATTGTTGACATTTATACAATGATGTTCTTCAACAACACCTTCTTCAAAGGTAACATGAATAGTCATACCTTGGATGATTAGACAGACAGACAGAAGCACTTTGCATCCTTCGGTCTCAAAGTGCTGTACCCAGTGTGGGAAAGCATCATTATGGCCATCAGGGCCAGTGCTTTCTTTAGGCGACCCTAGGCGGTTGTTTAGGGTGCCAGGATTCAAGGGTGGCATTTTGTGCGCTCCCCATGGGGTGCACGGGAGCTTCCGGTTCTGCTCCCGTCACACCACTGAAGAAGGACCTTCTGCCAACATGCCACAGAAAACAGCGGTAGGCAACTGAGCAGCTCATTGACTGCTGCTGTCAGTTGTGACATTTTGGCAAAGGGTCCTTCTTCGGTGGCACGATGGCAGCAGAACCAGAAGCTCCTGCATGCCCTGTGGGGAGCGCACAAAACGCCGCCCTCTGAATTCTGCCTAGGGCGCCAGAAACCCTGGCGCTGCTCCTGATGGCCATTGGTAGTTGGGGAACCTGAGGCATGGAGAGATAAGGCCCAAATTTTCCAGATGTGGCCTCTGATTTTGGGTGCTTCATTTTCTAATATTCCAGCCTAGGAAACCTAGGGCTTGATTTTCACAGGTGTTGAGCACCAACAGCTCTCAATGGAGGCAACAGAAACTGGGGGTGCTCAGTGCCTATAAGCATCAGGTCGGGTTGTCCTAAGTTGGACACCCAAGATTAGAGGCCTCCACCCTGAAAAAAAAACATGGCCCTGAAGGACCCATCCAAGGCCATATAGTAACTCAACAGCAGAGCATGGAAGAGAAATCAGGTCTCTTAGCTCCAGTGTTGTATCCACTTGACCATCCTGACTCCCTGGTATCCAAAGACAAGAATGAGCACACAGACACACATGCACCGCAGGTACACATTCCCACACAAATCTGGCAGCAGTCTGGATCTCCCTCAGGTTCTCCTTTCTGCCAGGTCAGCTTGCAGCCTCCCCAGAGAGCTGTCCGTTCCCTGAGGTGCTGAAATGTATTCCCCCTCCAACTAAGTGCGTTTGTCTTTCAGGTTCACAATAACAGCGCCCTCCCCTGACTCTGCCTCCTTGGATTAGTTCCTTCAAGCCAATACTGAAGGTGAGCGAAATTAATAACTTGGGTTGCGGGGGTCAAGCAGGATCCCTCCAGCTTTCAAACACAGACAATCAGGCTGCTGGGTTGCCTATTTCAAAAAAGGAAAACACCAGGACACCTCCAGAAGCAGCAACAGAGAGACGGGTGTAGGGCTGATTTCCTGCTTGAGCTACTGTTCAGATGGAAGGGTTTGGCCCACCCAGACCCTCATAGCTCCTTCATGGCTGTTAGAACTTGTGCACAGTACAGCAGAGGCACTGCATGGGGCTCTGCTTCTCAGTTGACAATGACCCTCTTCCCTACTGCAGGCATAGGAACACATGTGCTTTCTGCACACCACAGGTCCTGTCCCTGTTTTCCCCCTCAGCCAAAATCAAGACCAGCCTAGTGTAAGAGGAAGAGGGAGGGAAGCTGAAGATCATTTCACTCATTCTCCTGTCCTTCCATCCCCAGTCAGAGCAGCACACACATGATTCCAGGTGTTTTCAAACAGCTCTGCAAGTCATTGTCTCTGAAACAAGCCCCCCTTCAAAAAACAAGTACACAGGTGCTGCTTGCCCCTTCAAAGTACTGACAACCTGGATGCCCTGCTTGCCTTTGGTTTTTAAACATTTAGAATATGCAGATGCCCCAAGCTTCTTATAATTCAGGCTCAGGACACGGGCAGTGTTTTGGAACTTGCCCAAACCATCTGCTGTCCGTGTGTGCATGCTGCAAAGAGTGATCTACCTTCAGCCCCCATCTCCAGCGCTGCTTGTCAGAGTGCTGTGCATTTCCAAAGATAAGCCACCTCACCATTCAACACAGCAGCACAGCTAGCAACGCACCAGTGTCAAACTGTTCTGAATGGGGACTCCCTCTAGAAAGAAACTTTTTGCTCTGGGCAGGCTCAACAAACTTTTCACAAAAATGCACTGCTGATGGGGATGACTTTACTGTGATATGCAGCCACCTCTAGGTGAAAGGCATCAGACATTTCAACAGTGCACTGGAACAGTTTAGAACAGCAAGTAAATACAGATATCAGACCAGATCCTCCACTGGTATAAAACAGTGTCACTCTGCTGCAGCCAATGAAGCAACACCAAGATATGCCAGCTAAGGATGTGGCCCCCACTATCCAAGCGAATGGGCATGGAGGAGGACACTTCCAGGAGGGCAATGATCAACAGTAAAAATTTTGCAAAACTAGTGACAGTTTTTCAATGCAATTTGGCCTTAAAATGGTTCATTGATTCATTCTGGGTAATTTCCGCACCGCCCCTCCCCCACTATTCTACAAAATTGAATTAAACTGATATTTCCTATCAAAAACATGAAATTCCAAAACCAAAAAATGTCAGATATCAAAGCCAGCTTTTATTTGGAAGGTGCTTATCTTTTTGCTCACAACAGGGCTCATTTTTACTGGAAAAGGGCTGAGATTTTGAGTGAAAAGATTCGTAAAATGCAGCAAATTGGGTTCATTTTTAAAGTTTTCAACACAAAAACCAAAACAAAACAAAAATCTGCCTTGCATTTTGAGTAGCTTCTTCTTTTGTCAATGCCAAACCCCATGCTGGGCTTTGGTTTAGTACAGAGTTAGTGCTGAGTATACGCTACTGATCAACCCTACAGTACTCCCTGTAGCACCCTGGATTTTCCTTGGAGATCTCCCATGCACCAGTTGATCCAGCCCAACTATGCTTAGCTTGAGAGAGCAGATAGAATCGCACAGTAAAGCAGCATGGTTTTACAGAAACAGAAACAGAATCTGCTCTCCTCCATTAACTTACCTTGGATGGATTTGAGGGACGAGAGAGTAGCTCCCCTTCCAGACCCACTCAGCCCTTGGCTTTTCCAGATAGACTTTTCCCTGCAGTCTGAGCCCTGCAAGCCTAAGCTGACCTGAAACAGCTGCGGGCATGTCGCAGATCTCTTATCACAGTGTAAAAGTACCCTGAGCAGCAAAAAGACAACCTTGCATTTGTTGCCAACAATAGTGATTTTGGGAACTTGAGTCAAAAACATTTATTTCAACCACTTTTTGTGAAAAAAGAAAGCACAGCATTTAAAATACCATGCAGTAGCCATAGCATGAGGCACCTACCGCACCATACGGAGTGCAAAAAATTAACACGTTTGTATATTTACGAAGAAGTGTGAAAGTGACTACATTCCTGAAAATATCTCCAGTTGAACGGCCTACCAGGCATATTTTGTAGTCATGATCCATACGCTATATTTTGCAACTTCCCATCTGCTTTAATATTGTTAAGAAATTTAAATCACAAGAGCAGGGAGTCAGGATGGTCAAGTGCCCCAATAAAATACTGCAGAATCATTCCCCTTGAAACTTGTAAAATCAGTGTGTTGCTCTCAGAAACAAAACGCATGAGAGGAAATTTCCCCCAAGTCTAATGTGTTATGAGGTGAACAGAAAGTATACAATACATTTACTTCATCTGAGAAGTGGAGCAGCTTGGACTTTGACATGCATTTAAATGATATCATAAAGAAGCAGGAGAGAAAACTGGATACCTCAGAAGGACTGGTAATGGAATATGGAGACATTCACTTCTGAGTCACTAGTACAAATGCATCTCAGATGTCTGTAGTGGCCACAAATCATTCTTGTCTATTCACTGATCTGTATGAATTGAGGCAGGGAATTCAGACAGTTTCTTAGTGGATTAAGAGTTATATTGGGCCATAATAATCATGCAACCTAGCTGCCATCTGGCCCTTCAGAATCTCAGCTTTCACCTTTAATAAAAGTCTGTAGCCCTTGAAATCTTCAAAGCATGAGACAGGTATAAACCAACAAACTGTGGCCTGCTTGAGTCTGCAGAGAGCCTGAAACAATAACTCAGAGAGGTGTGACCTGGCTCACTCACAGCAATGGGATATTACTGGTGAAGCCTAGTTATAACAGTGTAAATGTTGATATTGGGGATTATTTCACTGCTGAACAAAGCACACAAGAGAGAAAATCTACTGCAAGAGGCATCATGTCTTGATGTCACGTGTGGGTGGAGCTTGGGGTGTGGGTGGGGCTTTGCTTGGGGCAGAGCACCAATTACAAAAATGGCATTAAATTAGTACCACTCAATGATATTGTGTTCCACCAGCCCTGCAGCTACCCAGGAAAGGAATTGTGTCCACTTTATTGCTGGTTTACAGTAACAAATCACCACTCCCCTGTGCTGATTCAGCTGTGCCTCCAGGAAGTGATGGGGAGGGGCCACGGCTCCACCCAACCATGCCTTTTCCTGGCTCCCTGGCTCTCGGAAGGAAATACTTGTGCACACAGCTCCACTCACTCCTGTATACCCACACGGGGGAGCAAGCAGGAGGATGGTTCTTAATTTCTAGAAACATACAGGTTACAATCTAGTCCTTCATTGGCATCTCACTGAAGAACCCAGACTGAACCGGCTACAGAACTCAAGCTCCCCTTTTCTCCCTCCAATATTTTTTATTACAGGGCTGCCAGGAAGCCTCAGCTAAGATCATGGCCCGCAGAAAGCCTCTGCTCTGAAGAAATTGCAAGGCCCCCTATTTTATAGATGGGGAAACTGAGGCACACTAAGTGATTTGCCCAACATCACACAGGAAGTCTGAGGTAGAGACAGGAATTGAACCCACATTCCAGAGTCTCAGAGCTAGTATCTTAACCACAGGACCATCCTTCCACACTGCAGCCAATGCTAGCCTAGATGGTTACAGATGGTGTGACAGTCAGGGACACTTCATCCCTCCTTTCCATCTTCTACCAGTGAAAAACACCCTAGAGCCCTGTAAAAACCTGCCTGTATAAACACCCTGGAGCCCTCTGCCTTTGAAGCTGCCACTCTCCCTTTGGCTTTCTATTCCTTGTTGGCTAGGATGCTCTTACTGTCTCCTTGGTTTCCAAGCCAGAACAAGGCCCTAGATGGGAGGAGAACAAAGGGATTTTTACGCTGCCTGTTGTGTGATTAAATGGAGGCCTTCATTCTTCCAGCCACAAACAAAAGTTCTCTAAAAAAACCAACATGCAATAACATAGCACTGGGCTTTGTTGAGTGGTGTAATTAATGTTAATTTGTAAAGTGCTTTGTGACGCGGGGATGAAAAGTGCTCTCGAAGTGCCAAGCGTTTTTATATGAATTCTAAACGCCACACAAGAAATTCATATCACAACTGAGCTAAATGACTTTTAAGATACAGTAAATGCAAACATGCCTGTTCTTTCGTAATCCTGCACTGCAGCTGGTTCATTTTACCCCCACTTTTCACCTGTCACACAGCAGTCACCCACACAGCCAATGCTAGTAGCAGCAGCGCACCCTGCATGGCTCTCTGAGATAAACACAGAGGCGACATGGCCCCTCATATCCTTCTCCCTCCCCTCTTGCAAGGTGCTGAGAGAGGGATGGGAAGAATACAGCACAATGCCAAGACACATCATATTTTTCCAGTATGTGGATTCTCAGATCTGGCACTGTAGCAGTACCTTATGCACTGGTAATGTTGCCAAATTCCAGAAGTGAGATAATGCGGAGACATATCTGGGCGCATCTACAAACCCATCAGCAATAACCATGGCCAAAAATCAGTCTCTCTCAGTAAATGTCCTTCTGTGGCTCTCAGTAAATATCCTTTTGTCTCTTAAAAAGAAAAATCCAGATTGAGCCATCCTGCACCGCATCCTGAAAACTGCCAAACTCCGGCTCTGGAAAATAAGAGGAGCGGATTCCAACTCTGCTGAGAGTGCTGTGCCTCAGTGAAATGCCGGCAGAGACCCGGGAGAGTCTCTCATATCATTCTACCACCAATTCGAAGGGAAGGTTGGGGAGATTTCCCATCTTGGGTGAAGTCACCCATTCTCCAGACACAGCTAAGCCAATGTCCCAACCTACTGGGACTCCCCCACCCCTGCCCAATCGACTGGGATCTAACAAGGACTGACCCATCTCATCTAGCCATCTGGAAAGAGCAGAATGATCACAACCCCCTAACCAGATCCCTCCCTTCCCAACTAGCTGGGATCTCACCAAGACTCGCTTCCCTCCGTCCCATTTCACCTGGAGGGTGTTGCCTCAGTGCACGGTCGCTGTCCTGCAACATAAACCACATTGCACTGCAGACAACAAGTACTGCCACAAATATTTCCGGGGGAAGATGCTTCAAACCCCTCCCCACCCCCATAGAGTCTCACCTGCCCACCATGCTGCCAGTTACAAGTGTTGATCACCACACTCTTCCAGCAACAACACAGTAGATGTGGTTTTTCCAGGAACAAAGAACAAACATTTCCTGCGAAGAGCTGCTTAATATGTTTGTTTGCCAAGTGGTGCTCCCTCCTTCCCTATGTTTGTAAGAAAGACTCTGTTTAAACAGACAAATAGATTTCCCAGCCCCTCACCTCCCCGCACCCATGTAACCCTGGGACACAACATAGGTGAAGGAGGAACTGCTCGGTAGGAGCACTGTTAACACGGGCAACACGCCACCACCCTGCCACCCCCACCTGCTGAGAGCTGCTCAAGGAAGGAAGATGGTCAGAGCAGGCCGGTTAATAGAGGGTAGAAGGCCAAAGGGAGAGAGGGAGTGTCAAAGGTAGATGGCTCTGTCACGATTACAGGGCTAGCTGCACTTGACCCCTCTCTGGTCTCTCTGAGAGCAGCCCCTCCCCAGCCCACCTCACCCTGTGCCAAGCCTTCTGTCGTTACCTCTCCTGGGATGGAATTCTACGATTCTCCCACTCCCAGCCCAGCCCTGGGCTGCAGTACACTGAATACTGACCCGTTGGCTATTGCTGCCTGAGCACCTGTGGTGACCATAGTGAGCAGCCCGCCTGCTTAAACCAAAGCCCTGTTTAGTATTAGCTGTAGGCGTGAAGCAGAACACAAGAGAAAAAGGGGGAGAAAAGGAGAAAAGCAGAACACAAGAGAAAAGGTGAACAGTCTGTATGCATGTGTCTTACCTCAGGTCCTGCCCCCTGCGATGAGGACCTCGGCAGGCATAGCTATTTCAGACAATCCCAGCCTGTGGCTGTCTCAGGATGACTGCCTTCCTCCAGGGGGAGAGACTCACTTCCAGTCAGCCAGACTTCTTTGTTCCCTCAGTGCCCGGGGCTGTTGGGCCCAGCTAATCCCAAACCAGTTTACAGGGTTCTGTGGGTGATTGTGCCCACCTCCCCTAGGGCAACTGCTCCCCCATTGCCCTGTAACAACCCGCTAGGGTCATATCACAAGTCATGGATTTGCCTCTCTGTTTCCCAACAGCTCTGTTGATTTAACCCAGCGTAGAAATGCAGCAGTCCTCCCAATAATCAGGTCACATACAGGCTTCATAATTTAATATAAAGCAGCCCATGTCCTTCATGGGCTCCAGGAGGGTTATGATTTTTCCCTGGCAGAAGATGGGAGTCGAGGGCTGAAGCATCCTCATCTGACATCTTCCCCTCAGCCACCCTTCCCCAAAGGGAAACTTAGAATAAAAGCAACCTGCGAGCTGGCAGAGTGGAAGATGGTCCCATGGTTAAGGCACTGAACTGAGACTCAGAAGATCTGTATTCAGTTCTTGGACCTCATTTTCTCTTCCGTAAAAGAGGGGACTTTGTCCCCTTACCTATGTAGACTAAGCTGTTCAGAGCAGGGACTGTCTCTCACTATGTGCACGTACAGCACCCAGCACAACAGAGACCTCATCTCAATGGAAACATCTAGGCACTTCTGGAAAGTAAACAATCAAGAGGATGGCTAGAAAACATAGGTTTCATAGGATGGCCCCAGGCTGAGAGGCGCTGCCGAGAGCCTATGTGCAAACACAATGGCCTGGCCTGAAGCTCAGAGATCTTGCTCATCTCTCATGAGGTGACAAAGCTACGAGGCCTCGAGATTTTCCAGCACACCAAGGCCCCAGAGCAGCTTGGAGCCGGTCTGTCACTTAATAAGTGCTCCTCAGAGAACAGAGAGGGATCAGCGCTCACTCTGGCTCTGACATTTCCTCCAGGAGCCTGTGCTGACAGGTTGCCTCTTCGTTCGAACTTGTGTTAAACACGAGTGCTCCCGCTGAGGCAGCGTTTACAGCCTTTATCAAGCAGCCTCTCTCTCACCTTGCTACTGCTGCCCCCATCCTCCTGGAGCCAGCCAGGTGTCTCCATTCCACTGAAAGACACTCGTCCTTCTCTGCTATTTATTTAAGAGTCTCTATTTTAGATTTCCTGATATAATAGCTCTAACCTCTGCAGCAGAGAAGTGGATGTTTGCCAGTGCGTGTGCATGCACAACAGAGCACCCCCGTGCACTCACAGAAGCAGAAAGATTAGTGCCCAAAGCAGACTGCAAGCAAAAACACATGCATGCAGCAATCGTGTGATGGCTTCTGTCCCTCCTGAATGGGGAGTCCATGGGGCCGTGCTGGGAGCAAAGAGTTGAATAAAGATTAAGTGCCAGAATGTGGTCAATATTACTGCACCCAGGCAGGGAAATACAGGCATAGCCGGGAGAAGATACTGGAGGCAGGGCAAAGATGGGTGCTTGGATGGATAGGACAAGCACTAGGTTTTGTGGGGTAGTTCCTCCGTCACCTGGAACAGGGCTGCTGGGGAGTCATGAGTGTGTCCTAGTTAAGCAGAGTCATGAAGAACTGCACAGGCCTAAGGCTACCACAGCACAAAGCACATCAGGAACTGTCCCTTTTCCAGTGCTGAATTGTGGTCCATACCATCCTCAGCTTTCCCTCCCTGTAGGCAGCCCCATTTTTGTCCAGGTCCCCTGGGAGCCCATGGGAAGATGTTCCAAAAAAAGGAAGAAAAGAAAAGAAAGCCCCAAATCCTTTCACCTTCCTTTTAAGTTATTTTGTTTCCTTTCTGCCACCCAAATGAGTGTCAGTTCACCTTCTTTTCCACACTAGCATGGGAGGAGACAAGAGCTTGGTCCCTGAAGACAGAGAGCTCCGAGCTCAAACACAGGAATATATATGCCCTGTTACGTGCCAGACATGCCATGGTTTCTCTGGGGATTGAAAGCAAACTACTCAGTAAATGCTGGGACACCTGCAGTGCAGGTACAACAAGCTATTCGAAAGGAAAGTGTGTGTATGTTCGTTAATATTACTCACTATTTGCATTATCATAGTGCCAAGTCAATGGCCCGGGGCCCCATTCTGCTAGGCACTTTACAGACATGTGACAAGGTGAAGAGGCATTACGCGCGCTCCCCAGTTAATGAGGGTTAAATACTTCCTCACAAAGGCTGTATGTGTGGCTGGTTGGGACAAAGATGGGGTAGATGCCTTTGGGAAGGTAAGCTCCATGCCTAAAGGAGCAGCCAATGCAAGGACTGCTACAGTGGGAGATCAAGGATAAAATGGGGCCAGCCAGACCCACTCCTCCCCCAGGACTGAGAACAGTGCAGGGAAGATCCCACACACACTCTGGTGGTGCCTCTCCTCTGCACATGGCCTTAGGGGGAAACTGCAGAGGAGCCAGGCAGAGACAGCAGCCAGTAGGGGCAGAAGCTGCCAAAGCAAGGTCCTCCAGCTAGTCCACTCCGAAGTGTAGAATGCTCTGAATTCCTCCGCACTGAGCATCTGTTTGCTCCAACCCTTCCACAGACTCTTCACCTCAGCTTCACCCCACTCCATCCCCCCTTTTCTTCTTCTGTATGCCATCCTCCTCACCTCCTTCCCTTTCCTTTCTATTTAGTGGATCCCCTCCTAACTAAACCCACTCCCAGAAATCATCAACATGCTATTAGCTGCCATCACACTAGTCATTCTGCTTGTGTTCTAGCCCTTCCCCTACCTTGCATCTCTCTGTTCCATTGAGATGGTGAACCCTTCGGGATAGAGACTGTCTACTACTCCATGTCTGTACAGCGCCTAGCACAACGGGGCACAGTAGCCCTTAGGCAGGGCCATAACAAACATGACTAATGGCAGCATGCCCAGAACTAGGCTAAGCCCCAGAGAGGGGAGTTTTCCCCATTTACGTTCACTCATTTTGCTCTTCTTCCACTAACTACTGGGTCAGGCCCTCAGCTCGTAAATCAGAACCAATCCACTGAGGAAAACAGAGCTGTGTCTATTACACCAGCTGAGGATCTAGCCGGTTATCCCTTGAGGAAGTGACCTGTGTAGCTGCAGCCATCATGTTTTTTTCTGCAGAGCCATTCCAGGAACCTACAAAGGCATAAGGAAGATGGGGCACCGGAGAGGTACACAGAAAGCCCAACTTAAGATGGAGCAGTTGGCAGAGCCAGGCTGGGACATTGTCACATAGTAGTTCCAGGTGCACACTCACACTTGTAAGGAAAATGGCCACTCAAGTACTGCCAAGAGAAAACAGGCTGAGGCCTCCGGCTGCCGGCCTGAGGAGTGCGAGCCTGGTGGTACAACAGCCACATAACACCACAAGGAGGCAGTGTTTTAAGAATTAAGCTAAGGAAGTGTCAGCCTTACACCAAATCTGAATAAATCTGGGAAGAATGTTGTGTCTGAAGTTTGACCTTGGTAACTGCAGTTGCTATAGCAAGCCGTGTGTCAGTGGCTGTTCTTCAGCCCAGATCGCCTATTTTCATAGGCGTGTGTGCTTCGTCCTACTGGGGTCCTGGGCTTTCTAATGGCCTAAAGCATTAGTCTCTAGTCCCTGTAATTCCCCAAGATATTGGGCCTTCTCACAGCACCACAGCATAGAGGAAATCTAGTTTAGCTAATTTTTAATAGAAAAAAATATATATTTTTTAAACCTACTACTCCAAATCTTGCACCTGGTAACTAAGAGGAGGTATCTGAGCCTCTAGCTATTATCTTTGGAAAGTCATAGGAGACGGGAGAGATTCCAGAAGACTGAAAAAGGGCAAATATAGTGCCCATCTATAAAAAGGGAAATAAAAACAAGCCAGGAAACTACAGACCAGTTAGTTTAACTTCTGTGCTAGGGAAGATAATGGAGAAAGTAATTAAAGAAATCATCTGCAAACACTTGGAAGGTGGTAAGGTGATAGGGAATAGCCAGCTTAGATTTGTGAAGAACAAATCGTGTCAAACCAATCTGATAGCTTTCTTTGATAGGATAACGAGTCTTGTGGATAAGGGAGAAGCGGTGGATGTGGTATACCTAGACTTTACGTAAGGCATTTGGATCCAGTCTCGCATGATATTCTTATCGATAAACTAAGGCATAATACATATTAGATGGGGGCTACTTATAAGGGTGGTGCTAGGGTGATACTGTTGCTCGAGGTTAACGTACTGAGAGTAGTTATTACTAGCTCCAATTCCGCTGGAACAGGCACAAGTTGGGGTTCCACAGGGGTCTGTGGGACCGGCTCTGTTCAATATCTTCAATCAACGACTTAGATGTTGCACAGAAAGTACGCTTATTAAGTTTGCGGACGATACCAAACTGTGACGGGATTGCAACTGCTTGCCTAGGACAGGGTTCAAAATTCAAAAGGATCTTGGACAAATTGAGAAGAAATGGTCTGAGATAAACCGGATGAAGTTCAATTAAAGACAAGTCAAAGTGCTTCCACTTAGTGAAGGAAACAAATCAGTTTCACACATACAAGAATGGGAAGAGACTCTCTAGGAAGAGTATGGCAGAAGAGATCTAGGGGGTCATTAGTGGACACAAGCTAAAATTATGAGTCAACAGTGTGATACTGTGCAAAAAAGAAATGTGATTCTGGGCTTGCATTAACAGGTGTTGTTGTAAACAAGACATGAACAAGTCATTTTTTTTTCCGCCTACTCCTGCACTGGGTTTAGGCCTCAACTGGAGGATTTGTGTTCCAGTTCTGGGCACTGCATTTCAAAACCGATATGAGAAGATTGGATGAGGCGTCCAATAAGAGCAACAAGAATATTAAGGTTCTTGAAACATACCTATGAAGGAAGGCTTGAAAGGAACTGCGGTTATTTAGCATTGGAAAAGAGAAGACTGAGAGGACATGATAGACAGTTTTTTCAGGTATCTAAAAGGGTGTCATCAGACTGGCGGAGGGAGAAAACTTGTTCACCTTAGCTCTCTAATGAATAGAACAAAGAAGCAATGGCCTTTTAAACTGAAGCAAGCGGGAGATATTGTACGGCTTGGACATCAGGAAAAAGTTCCTAACTGTCAGGGTAGTTAAACACTGGAATAAATTGCCTAGGGAGGTTGTGGAATCTCCATCTCTGGAGATATTTAAGAGTAGGTTAGATAAATGTCTATCAGGGATGGTCCAGACAGTATTTGGTCCTGCCATGAGGGCAGGGGACTGGACTTGATGACCTCTCGAGGTCCCTTCCAGTCCTAGAGTCTATGAATCAATGAATCTATAAGAAAACCTGGCATCTATAGCCAGAGGGCTATGAGACGTAGTATAAATAAAACCAAATTTTAAAATGGAGAAAACTCCTCAAAATAGCATCTCTCTAAAATGTACCATAAAAGAAATACATGGATGGTTCGTAACAGTCACAAGGTGACAACAGCACTCAATGGGGTAACCTGGGTAATTACTAGTACCGAAAACATCCTCAATTCAGGGCAATAGGACCTTATGACACCCTACTCCAAGCTATCATTCTCTGTCTTGTATGCAATCTCAGCAGCCTGGCAAGACTGAGCTGTCACGAAACTTCGCAGCCCAAACACCACACTCTTCTCAGGATAATGGATAAAATGATCAAACCTTAAAAGCTAACTGTAATTACATTGTAATTACACTGTGTTTTTTGCTATGTAATTACAAACGGCACTGATAAAAGTCACAGTGTTAGTACATTGTACTTTCCATACTTGGCTTCCAACAGAATATGTATTAAGAACACCAGTGGGATGGTATGAAGTAAATCAAGCATGCAGGCAGCTTCTGATCATATGAATCAGTAGTAATGCATACTGAAAAGCAAAACCTTATTGTAATTGCTATGTAACTGCATTGTAATACTTAGCCTTATTAGAAAATTAGACAAAAAATAACTAAGGATTTATCTGACATTTAAAAAACCGACTTGTCCTAGAAGTATGAATTCTGCAAAGCTGCTGTACATACAAACACCTATCCATGCAGAAAAGAGAGCAGCAGGTAGTAGGATATGAAAAATATTTTCTTAAATGGCACCGCAAAACTGAGTGTTGAGTGATTTATGATAGTTTCACTTAGAGAGAACCTCTGTCCTACCACACTGTTAGTTTATACAACTCATTTGCTTTGCATTTTATGAACTTATTTGTGCTGACTTCTCCCTCAAGATGGTGCCTGGTCTTGTGTTCTGTTGTTATTTTTCTCTCTCTCTTTCTTTGGGAAACATCCCTTCTTCTGTGTTCGCTAGGCCTAATTCCAATTCTCCAGCTGGTCTGACTACATTGGAGTGACTCCTGATTTACATCGGCATAAATCAGGTCAGAGTCTTTTGTTCAGGGCATAACACCTGTAGAAGGAGTCACTCGTGTTGATGAGATAGTCTCCTAGAAAAATAATCCTGTTGGAAGTAATCCAGTTGAAAGAGGTTTTATAGCATACTTTTAAAATGCAATTTCTTGCTGACAACTGATGAATGTCTATTGGGATCCATTAAGGGTTTTATTTTATTTCTTGTTTAAAAAAAAATAAAATAAAGGCAGAGCTCAGGACGAGTAAAACAAGTAACTGAGAAAGGGAAGTGACAGTAGCTGCCTGACAGAAAGCAAATGAAAAGGCTCTGACGGGCTGAAATGTTTTTTCCTTCATGGAAATCACTCCCTTTCAGAATTACTAATATATATCTAGCACACTATGTATATTTCCAGAATAGTGAGATGTTTTTAAAATATCTCACTGTGTCTGCATAGATCAGCCAAAGCACCGCCCACAGAAGCCATAAATAAATAGAAACGACATTGACATAAAAGAATGTAGCCATCAAGGGCCAGATTAGCAACCCCTCCAGCATCCAAATGCATCCAGCTGGCCATGGGGATCTATGGCTATTGCTCATGCTCTGAGGTTGGCTGAGAGTTTCAGGAAAGCCCTTAAGGAGTTAGGCACGTAATCCCATTGAAATGCTGTAAGCACTGGGCTTCTAACTCTCTTCTGCTCCTGTGAAAATCCCAGTCAGTGTCTGCACATGCAGATTAGGGACCTGATGCTGCAAATCCTTACTCAAGTGAGCATTCTTTACTTAAAGCGCCACCGACTTCAGCCAACTGTACTCCTAAGTAAGACGAGGGCTACACTAGCAACATTTCCTGGTATAACAATGTCAGACAGGTGTTTCTTTATGACATTTTTATAAAGCCCTCATGTAGACAGTTATACCATCAAAAAAGTCCTTTTCTTGGTATAGCTTATTTTGTTTGGGGAACTGGCATAAACTATACCAACAAACCAGGGCTGCCCAGAGGGTGGGGCAAGTGGGGCAATTTGCCCCAGACCCCGGGCCCCACAGGGCTCCCCATGAGAATAAAGTATTCTATAGTATTGCAACTTTTTTTTATGGAAGGGGTCCCTGAAATTGCTTTTCCCCAGGCCCCCTGAATCCTCTGGGCTGCCCTGCAGCAAACAAACTCATTCGCCAGTGTAAATTGCATCTCCACTACGCAGGTTTGCCGGTATAGCCATATTGATATAGCTACACCAGCACACCTTTTCAAGCATAGGCTAGGCCCAAGTATTGAGTCCTAGACATACTCTTTCCACCTGCACCCCTAGATTGTCTAAAAATCAAGCCTCAAAACGAGGAAGTGTGAAAAGGGACCATCTGTTCATTGCTAATTTGCTTGCGGGTGACTCCCTGAGAGGTAGCCCATGTATCTAAAAATGGCAAAAGCTCAGTGTGCTTTGCAAAAGCCTTCACAACACAAAATTGGAGTGTCAAGGCTTTACCCTTCTAGAACAGTCACAAAAGCATGAGGATAAATTAACAAAACTTGGCAACACCTACATCTGTTACTGAACTTCCAGTGTCTGCATTGGCTAAACCGTTTCAAGCCAACTTTGGTGGTCTGATCTCACCTGCCAATTTGGACACAAAAATAATTTCCTGAAGAGGAGTATGATCCAAAACCCCAGGTCATTATGGGTAAGTGCTAATGATGCCATAATTAATGCTGAGTGGAAGTTTTTGTTATGTCAATCTTTACTACCGAGAGTAGTAAAAGATCATCATATCTAATGAAAAATCAGGTGTAGACTGATACATCACAGTAACAATGAGAAAAAAAGCTTTACTGTTCCTTCTTTATATCACTAGAGATGTGGGTGGTTATAGTCACTGATCTCCTAGACTGGAATTTATACGTTTAAAGGCTATTATAATTCTTGAAACCGGAACAGCCATTCAGCAGTGAAGAACCACATTATTACCCACTGGGCAATCCTTATAATCCCTGAGTGTTTCTTCTTGTACTGATCATGCCCTTTATGTTAACAAATTATCTAACTTCTGTTTAAACTGTGAGTTTACAATAAAATGTAGGTTATACAGAAAATTTACAGATTTGTTAGAAATTAAAATTGTATATGAAACGTACATTCTTGTCATAGTGGTTACTTTTAAGAATGGCTCCCACAAGAGACAAGCCCCATGTGGCTGATTTTCACGTATGCTGTTCAATTTCAAGAAAGGTGCAAACTCATCGAGTGACATGGTTGCAGCATGGAAGGTGATTGAACAGCTCAGATTACCTTCATTTCCATACCACAATTCTATTGGTTGAAATAGGATTTTCCCCATCCTTTAAAAACAATTGAATCAACATCCTGGATTTTCAACAACTGCAATCTCCGAGGTGTTTAAAGTCCAAATTCACAGACTCAGCTGAAATTCACAGGTAGTCCCTCTCTGTCTAGTCAGCAACACCAAATCCTTTAACGCAGCAACTAAACTATATAATGTTTGAAAGCTAGATCTGAATTTTAAGAAATTTAAACCCATTTCTAGTCATATCTCCAGCTAGGATAGCACAGCTCTGACATACACAGCTACTGTATCCTTGTTCCTTCTTCCAGGACATTTAGAAGTTGGACACACCTTTCCTCCCCTCTCAGTATGTCTTCAGGGCAAGTGCAGATGTGATTGTAGGATGGGTAGGCAAAGACACGTCAGTCTATGTCTACACTACTGCGGTAAGTCGACTTATGTTGCGCAACTCCAGCTACATGAATAATGTAGCTGGAGTCGACATACCTTAGGTCGAATTACCACGGGGTCTACACCACGGGTGGTGTAGGGAACTACGGAAGACTGTGTCACGGCCTAGCTAGGGTGTCTCCGCTTTCTCGGCAGCCTTGTGAAAAGCCCCTGCTTGCTAAGTGGCCGGTCATTGTAGGACACAGCATGCCAGTTATAACTTGCTTTTAACTGGTTGAAACCAGTTTGTATGGCCTTAGCCAAATGGGCGTGGTGATCAATAGCCCTATGGAAGTCCTTTTTTGCATATGTATGAGATTTTCCTTTTGTATGTTGTTATTAATATAGCTTGTATGCCTCCCGGTCCTCCCCTTTTGGACTCCGACCCAGGCCTGTATGCTGAAGCTCGGTGCTTTGGTTCCCGCCTGCGTGACAGGCAACGCCCAGCGGTCCCGTTTGCAAGTGATGTCCCACTGTTTTTTATCCTTACATTAAAGCCAAAATAACTCCATTGTGTTTGTGGGCCTCGTCCTTGAGCCAGAGCCACTTCCGTGCACGAAACATTTGGCCGCAGCGAGCATGGGGTCTCCGTGGGGGATTAGGCCGTTGTTCCAGCCGATAGGGTAGGGAATGTGTGGGGAAGCCACGCCGCTTTAGTACATTTCACAATACCTGGTGGCCCCAGACTGGTTTATCGCTGGGCCCGGTGGGGCGCGGTTTCTGGCAGGGGTGGACTGCCCCTCTGGAGTGGGCCAGTTTCATTTTCTTGGCTTAAGTGGCCGGTGGTTACTCCGCAGAGCTTGTACAGTAGCCCTTATCTCGCAGCGTGCTCGCGTCGAGCCCGGCGCTCCTTGGGATGGAAGGTGGGTCTTCTTCATGAGGGAGTCTCGAGGCTCTGCTGGCAGCCTTTTTCTTACGGGCCCAAGATAGTAGTGCCTGCGCTTTTTACCAGCGGGGCTGCCCTTGGAAAGATGGTTCTTTGCTGCAGGACATGGTTGGGGTTGGATTTTTGGTTGAAAAGGCTGGCCTTGACTCCCGCTTTGGAATTAGTTTACATAGCGTCTAGATAGGGTGGTGACGGGTGTGGGTGGATGCTTGCTCATCGACATTTTCAGCCAGTGCCTGAGATTTTTTTTTAATTACGTTTTCGCTCGTGCGTTTTGTTTGCGCTTATCTCTGTCAGGGGCTCTTGTTAATGGCTCTCAGCTATAGTGCAGCCCGATATTCCGGTTACAAGTTGTGTCTGTGCGGACCTCCAGTATGAGAACCCCCTCTCCTGTGCTTCGGGACATCTGTAGCCGTGACGTTGCGGCGGAACTAGGACGGCTGCCACTGGGCGTAACCCCCTTCTCTCTCACTTCCCGCAGCCCTGGTGTTCTGTGGCTCCGAAATGAGTCCCTATTAGGAATAGAGGTGAATATCTTATCTTGGTTTTTAGTTTTGTTTTGTTTATACTCGGGTTAGCGTCGTGTTGTTTTGTTCTTTGTAATACATTTTTGGGCGTTTAGGAGTGTGGGTGGAACGGAAACTGAAACCGCTCTTCATTCATAATTCCCTCGGAGTGGAAAAGCCATGCGTTGCAAGTAAGCCTCTGGAGGTCGAATTAGAAGAATTCTTTCTGTCCGTGCCCCCTTGTACGGTCAAGCTGTGATGGATAAGTGTGAAAACCTGGATTTTAAACTGTAATTTCCCTCTGTTTCTTTTTGTGTAAGTTATTTCTTTTGTTTAAAGTGTTTAGCAGACAGTTATGGGTTGGGGTCCTTTATTGTTAGGAAATTTATGTTTTGTTTTTTTGTGGTTGTCTTCTCCTTGTGGCCGGCTATGTTTGTGTTTTTTGTGTTTTGTTTATGGGAATGGTCTTGGGTTTGGAATCGGCAAATAGGGTTTAAAAATTTGAATGAACTCCTCAAAGAGTGGGGTGGTGTTTGCCCCGGCTTTGTTGCTTTTTTAAAATTCTGTACTAAAGGTTTTATTGTTTAGTGAAAGGGTGTGTGCATCCATTGGAATAATAAAGAAACTAATGTCTGTATACATGGCAAAAATGTTCATTGTGTTCGTTTGTTGGGGAACAAATGTTGAAGGGTTTTTTGGGGGGGGGGGGGGGGGGAAAAAAAAAAAAAGGGGGTTTTTTTTTTCATTTTTTTAAAATAGAAGTTTCCCTTGTAGGTTTTAAAAAGAACCCTAAAACAAGGAGAAGGAAAAAGAACAATAATGAGTTTAACTTGACCAAAAAAATAAATAGGCTTTGGTCAGGCTGACAAGATAAGATACTGGCTCATTCAAGGACATCTGCTCTCAGCTAAGACTTCGGCCTGATAACCTAAGAAAAGGAGGGGGGGCGCTGTGAAATGTTGCCCCTGCAAGCAGCGTGAGGATTTTGCAAAACACTGCCAGGCAAACTAAATGCCAAAGTTAGACTCCTTTCCTCACATAAGGTAAAAGAGTTGCTACCCAAAGATCCTAGCAAGCCCTGCCTGTCCACTCCTTTGGAATCAGGCAAACTGATTGATGTAAAAGGTCCCCCCCCAAACGAAAGACTGCTTTTGGCTTTAATGCAGAAAAGGCCCTTATTAAGTCCTGCCCTCTTACCAAACTCCGCTGTGAAGTGCCCAAAAGACTGACCCTGCTTGACCCATGATTTTCCACTGCAAAAAAGACCCCCCTCGGACCGGATTTCTCCTGCTGATGCTTCAGCCTATGTATGCTTCACTCCACTTGTGCTTTTTGGACAGCAAAGGGAAAAAAGGTAACAAGGTTGAAGTGCTAGTAACCTCTTCCCCTTGCCTTGACAGGTCCTTACTGTGCCTTTTGAATCTTGCTTAGAAGCAGCATAACCCATTACGGGTGAATGTGCTAGTAACCTCTCCCCTAGGATGCTGCAACCACGATTCTTTTCAAGGAGCGATGAAGGATAACACTTACTTTAACTGATTAATTGCCTCAAGTCCAAGGATATTCCTGACTAGCTAAGACATTAGAACTGATCCTGGTGAAAGGAAACACAGATTATATATTTCGGTGGGAGACCATTTTGTGGACCCATGCTTGGGAAATGTGGTAATGTTGATTTGGATTTTTGGGCGATTTATCCTACCAGGCTGCGCCCTGTGTTTTCTTGGATTTAAATCCTTTTCAACATGTATTGCTCTCCTTTAATTGGATTTTTAAATTAATAAAGTACGCTGAAAGATTTGGTTTTTGCCCCTGGAAAAGTTCACGCCCGTATTGAAACCATTTCCATGTGACTAATTACCTGTCAATTCCCCTTTCCCCCACCATGCCCTATTAATTAGTTCCAATGCCTTGTGAAAAGTACCTGAAGAATAGTTCAATATGGTCGCTTAATCACCAAGGAAAAGATGGTCTTGAAATATGCTACTGAGGCTGGGAAGGCATTGCAGTGGGAATAGTATGTTGGAATTGCAGGCATTTCCTGAATGAACCAGCTGAATGGGCCTTTGGAGTGGGACTTGAGTATCCAAGAACCTCGGCCCACGCCCTGACAGACCATCAGGAGTATATTCTGATCTGTGGTCATGGGAAAACATACTTGGATAACTTTTTGAATGAGGTTGGGGATATTCCAACAGTGCTTCCTTCAAGCAATTGACCAGTAGGGGGTTGGGCAACGCCACAGTACCGATCCCCTGATAGGTCCATGGGGGATGATGCATATGGAAAAAACTGGAATTAATTCACCGAAATCTGAGAACTTAGATTAACCTTAGTATACTAACTGATTTTTATGAAATTCAGTGCCCCGATCTCCTTTAGTTGTCAGACAAGGGGATTTTTAATTCTTTTCTGTTCATGTTCAACTCATTTTTTGAGTGGGGGGGGGCTTGTCGCCCGCATTTGGGGACGATAATGCTGTTTTTATGTCATTATTTTTGGCTTAATTGAATAGGATTTACAGGCCCTCTAGGAATGCTGCTTGCTTGGTTTGCTATTGGCTGTATGGTTTACACCTTAAATTTTGAGGACCCACCCTTCCAGCCCTTGGGTCAGGTCACTGGGGTCGCTCAAGAAGTTGAGGGGGGAAATGTGGGGACCTATGGAAATGACTGTGTTCCACGGCCCCCTAGGCTAGGGTGTCCCTCCGCTTGTCTCGGCGGCCTTGTGAAAATCCCCTCTTGCTTAAGTGGCTGGTCATTGTACGGACACAGCCGAGTTATAAACTTGGCTTTTTAACTGGCTGAACCGTTTGTAATGGCCTTAGGCCAAAGGCGGACATACTGTGGGAAGTCCCTTTTGGCATATGTAATGAGTGCTTTTGTATTGTGTATATATAGCTGTTATGCTCCCGGTCCCCGCCTTTGGACTCCGACCCAGGCCGAGGCCTGAAGCTCGGTGCCTGGTTCCCCCGCCTAAGTACAGTCAATGGCCCAGGGTCCCCGTTGCAGATATGTCACTTTACCTTCATTAAAGCCAAATAACTCACTGTGTGTGTGGGCCTCGTCCTTGCAGAGCACTCAGGCACGTAACAGGTGGTCAACGGAAGAAACTCTCCCACCAACTTACCTTATTCGCCTCCTTGTGGGTAGAGTACAGGAGTCAACTGGAGAGTGATCTGCTGTTAATTTGGCAGGTCTTCACTAGACCCACTAAATCGACCACCAGTGGATTGATCTCAGAGCGTCGATCCCGGCTGTAGTGTAGACATAGCCCTAGTTTTACTCTAGCTAGCACAAGTGACAATGGTAGTGAAAATGTGGTGGTGTGGGCAGCAGCACAGGCTGGCAACCAGAGCACAAGCCTGCTAGGGACCCTGTTGGTAGCCCACGTCACTGTGTCTTTACTATTATTGTTCCCCAGGCTAGCTAGACTAAAGCTAGTGTGCCTACATTTTCTACAATAACGCCTCCACTTGCAGTGTGAACCTACCCTGTGAGGCTTGTGCCTGTGCTAACAAATCTGTCCTGCCAAACGGTGCTCACAGGAGCTATGGCAGTCAGTTCAATATTAACTTTCCTGGGGATTAAGATTAGCCCTACACTCTTTGCTGCTGAATGGGGGGAATCTAGCTGAACATAAATCAGCAAGGATCATGCAATGCTCTGGGCCAGAGGAGGGATTCTTTGATGAAAACTAAATCACAGGACCTTCTTTTAAGGAGAGGCTCATAGGTTCCTGCATGGGTTGAGCAACTCATATACATCCCCTGCATGGTTTTGTTATTTAGATTGTCAATTCCCTCCTCTCCAACAGAAATGGTCAGCACTTTACAGACAGAGACACATACACACAAAGGGGGGACTGGAGCAGGAAAAAGACAAACAAATGTGCAGCGTTTCCTATAGAGAGAGAGCTCCAACAACATCTGTTGTCAGATAAGAATGTATGCGCACACACAGACAGGATCGCAAGATGAGGCTCTAAAATATTTACAGCCCAAATATCAATCCTCATAAAGAGAGGCAACGGCTTGGACTCAGAAGGAGTAGGGGGATGAAAGAAGGGACGGAGTTGTTGGTAATGTCATAAACACACAGGCAATTTTATGTATCCCTGGAAACAGCCGAGGAATACACAGCCTGACAGATGTGCACATGGGTAATATGGGCCTCATGGTTATGAGTATGAGGACATTGGGAGAAATAGATGAGCAGTAATTCAACACATTGAGCTTGGAGAAGCCTCTGGGCATTGTAATGAATACGCAATAGAGACAGCGATGGACAGAAGGGTGGATAAGAAAATCTAGGCACGGCATCAAATAAGGGAACACATTCCACATAAGAACAGCACTGACTTGACGGGGATGAATCCACAGAGACAGAAGGTCCTGAATGTCTACCTGGGCAAGCAGAGCAATGGGACAGTATGTACAATCTTAGTTTAGACAGGAAGGTTTCAGCCACGCTTCTGTTTTGCTGGGCAGGAACTAATTGGATCAGCATTTGCCAGGAATGAGAGCTGTAACACAGGGCACGATTTGCATTAGAGCAGATGGCAGGCATGGGCTAGCGCCATGCTGCTGACAGCATAGGATGTAAAAGGGCAGGTGTCATTTACAGGTGCAAGAGACACATGCAGGAAAAACACAACAAGAGGAGGCTATTGCAGTGGCTCAGCAGAGCAGCAGTTAGCGATGGTTTAAATAAGACAGACAAAACATAGCACTAAAAAGATATGTCCCAACCATCACCCTTTTCCTCTCTCTTGTATAGGGATCCCTCTCCCACACCTCAGGACAGGAACGATCTCATCATAGGTGTCTACTAACACATTTGGGGTGCTACTGTATTAATAAATTCCAACCCAGGAAATAGATGGACAACCAGCCACAGCTGGCCTCAAGCTACCAGTCTCTCTGTTGGCCAACCCCCTTCCCATCTGTCCAAGAGTCACTCCAGGGTGTCACAGGCTTCTCCTGCCTCAGAAGGGGAGAGGTGATGAAGCCAAGGGTGAGGTGTTAGCTGTTGTGCCTTCCCGAGGGGGAGCATAGAGCTCTCAGCCCAAAGGAAAGGGGGAGAGTCTAAGGTGGTTTTGCTGCTTCTCCACACTGGGCTGCTCAGCAGGCCCCAATGTAGCTTAGACAACCCTCTTCCTGTCTAGCTTCCAGTGTCCCCAGCCTGCCCTACAGGTGGCAGTGCTGTACGTTGTTGTCCAGTCTGACTCACCCCCAGCACACCTCTATGACATGGCTTGTGAAGGGATCCTCAAAAGACAACCTCACGGGTATCTCCCACAGGGCCTTCTCTGGGTGGTGCCGGGGTTTTTAGGACTTTATGCTGCAACCTGGCTGGGGTGGGAGTGAGGCTCTCACCCCAAATGTTGGAAGCAGCCTGACTTCCAGTCCGTGACCCACAGCTTTACTTTTGCACAAAGACATTTCTGAGCCCATCAGTTTCCATGACTGAATTTTGCAAATTCAGATTTGATGGCTAGACAGGATAACTACCAGACATGTGTCTACATTAAACAATGGGCAAGAAAAACTGCAGGCTCCGAACTTTTGTGCTTAAAAAGGTGCTCACAGTTTGATCCTAGCAGATTATTTTTAGATGCTTTTATTTGGACTGAATTTTTCTGGGTATTTTGATTTACAGTGCAAGTGGCGGCCTCCAGGGCTATATGAATTGTAGATCCTCCTCTGGTGTAAATCAATAAACTCCATCAATTTTAAGGATCTCACGCATTTGGGTGCAAACCCAGATCCAAGCCCCACAGAACACTGCAGCACTCAAGAGATGGATCCAAATTCTGCTGCTCAGGTCCATTTCTACACCAAAGGGTGAGAGATTCCTCTCATAGGGGATCCTAAAGAGGAGTGACTAGATCTCTTTACGGAAAGGCCAAGGGGACTGAAAGGGAGGGAATTATAGAATACTGGACTGCGCACTCTTCACAATTTAACCCCTATGGGACTCAACAACTGATCCTCCTTTTAAACACTGTGGCCCTCCCACAGAGCGCACTCAGACCAGGGTCCCATCACAACTTAGAAGCTACACAGACTGGGCCTGGCAGACTTCAAAGGAAAACCCAGGGGCCTGCAAACAATGAACGGTGCTGGGAAACCTCTTCTCTCTTGGGTGTTCACTATTCTAAACTAATGCTGAGGCATGGCCAGGTGGCACTGTTCCACTGAAGACACATGGCCCAAACCCCGTTTGCTGTACACTGACACAGCATTCCACTGAAGTCAGAGTTAAGCTGATTTGTAGCAGCTGAGGATCTGATCTACAGTCTTTCAGCTCGGCTTCCCTTAGCCTTTGGGTGATCATGAGATACCCCCAGTTGCTTTTTGTAAAACAATGGTCGACCACTCTGGTGTCACAAGGGAATCCATCCCATCTCTTTCATGCTACCCCTGCAGTTTCCTGGGGAGGAGTCCTTCACTTCTAAACCCTGATGCATCTTTCTGGTGAAAACCAGTTGATCCTGCATGTATGCACACACACAGCCTCTAACCGTTCTCAACCTTTCCTGACTACTGTACCTCTTTTAGGAGCCTGATTTGTCTTGTGGACCTCCAAATTTTACCTCACTTAAAAACTACTTGTTTACCAAATCAGACATAAAAATGCAAAAATGTCACAGCACACTATTACTGAAAAATTGCTTACTTTCTCATTTTTACCATATAAACATAAATCAATTGGTTTATAAATATTGTCCTTATATTTCAGTGTACAGTATATAGAGTAGTATAAACAAGCCACTATCTGTATGAAATTTTAGTTTGTGCTGCCTTCACTAGTGCTTTTTATGTAGCCTGTTGTAAAACTAGGCAAATATATAAATGAGTTGATCTACGCCCTGGAAGACCTCTGCACAACCCCAGGGGTACAAGTACCCCTGGTGGAGAACCACTGCTCTAAAGCACTTTGAGACTTTCTGGATGAAGTGGGCTACACATATAATGTTTTGTATTACTACAGAAGGGGTTAATGGCAATATTTGAAGCATAAATCTAACCTAGGGCACCTGCCACAGACGTGCAGGTTGGAAACCGTTCATTACTTTAGATGATACTCAGAGCTCTCACACACTCTGTTCAGAATGGCTCTGTATCCCTAAGCCCATTTTCCTTAGATAAACCTCTTTGCTGCCTCTCGGAAGAAGCAAGATGAAAATATGTGTGTGAGTGTGTGTGTGTGCGTGTATATATATTTTCCTACTGTTCTGTTAATTGGTAAGAAAGAAAATGCATCTGATTGGAAAGAGGATAATTCCTCTCATTATCGAGGCTTAAGAGGGGAAAAATGATATTAACGGGTACGATTATTCTCAGGAAAAATCCATTTATTGTCATAAAGGTAAATCTAACTTGAATTAAGATACATGGGGCTCCACTATCGATTAGTTTATTAAATAAACAAACAATCTGTGATGTTTCTTTTCTGTTGTTCTTAGGGGTTATGAATTATTCTCACTATTAACTAATAATTTATCATGACACCCAACTGCAGCTTTTCTCTGTTCATGTTCTGGGAGCTTTCCTCATTTATCATGGATTATTACAGGACTTCATCAGGTTAAATTAATATAGAGCTTAGCAGGCTCTTGTTTATTAGTTAAACATTTCATGTTTCTTATAAATTAATCTCAGTGTCTTCAGGTTCTCACTCCGAGCAGACGTCGATTTAATTAACTAGCATTTATTCTTAGCAACAGATTGCAATTCCATTGCTCACAGTGAGTTGCAGCCTCCTCTACGAGTAATTCCATTGAAATCAATGGGACTAATTGCAGGCTAAGGTGGTACTCAGTATCTGACCCTTAATGATCAAGCTGGAGTGATCAGAATAAAGTGAGTTGCCATGGAGTCACAGGAGGGTTTGACAGTGAAATCAAAAATTTGGGAGATTTTTGGCTCTAGAAATAAAAATGGAAGCATGGTCAGAGCACACACCAAGGAGAATTTAACCTGCATTTCCACCGCTTTGAATCACTGAGGAGGTGCACAGATACAGGAGCTTTGTTGGAAAGGAAAAGGATACTGAAGAATGTGAAGGAAGAGAGAAGGAGAGACTGGAAAGCAATGGCAAGAGAGCGAGAGATGGAGCAGTAGTAGTGACACAGGGGGAGAGGAACCCAGTGCAGGGAAAGAGATCCCATTACAGTATCCCTTGCAAATGGGGTCATGTTACTCAATGCTCCTCCTTTTGGGATCTCAGTTCCACACTATGGGATTGGGTGGTTGAAGGATAAAGCATGCTACCAAGGCTGGAATTTGGCCAGAACACTGGCACTAGCAATCCTATTTCTTCTGGAAAGTGCTGTGGAAACTTTAATGTCCATAAGTGGTCAGGACAGACCTTGTGGAGGAAGGACTGGCTAGCTGGGACCTGTGAGACATGGCTTCTATTCCCTGCCATGCCACAAACTTCCTGAGTGCCCCTGGGCAAGTCTCTAGTCAGCTCCACATCTGTCTGAAGAGCCCATGGCACAAGGTACCAGTGAGCAGACATTAACCTCTTCAGATCCGACTAGCTGAGCAAGACACACGACCCAGCCCATCAAGACAAAGGAAGGAGAGGGGAAGCTGGCAGCAGCATCTGAACACCAGCCTTCTGAAAGCATACAAAGAGAACGCTGCCTCCTTTAGGCAAGTCCTATGGTGGCACATTCACAATCATCACCGGCATTTGCTTGATGCCTACTGGAAGGATTTCATTGTGCCATCAATACAATAGTCACAGAACCATTGTGCTCATTACAAAATCTGGGTAATAACCACAAAGCCCATACATTCATCAAGAATGGTGTGAATGATTATTCCTTTAAGGATGGCCATTATTATAATGGATGGAGGAAGGGGCACTGTTCTTGAGGAACTGAAACAGTCAGACATGCACTCAGTTACTTACCTCTCCCTTTCTTTAGGTTGAAGAAAAGACAGTGCAAGGATAAATGACCACCACTAGGACTGGATTACCTAGAGCAGAAGGAATAGACAGACTATTCTATTCAAGGAGGACAGCCTATTGTACAGAGAACACGACAAAGGCTTACTGCCACACTTATAAAAATCCCTGACACTCCAAGATAACGAAGCAGAAAAACTGATAATTTGGTGCCTCTTTCCAATAACGCTGAGTTTCCAGTAGAAGTCTTAAATTACACTCTGCATGTGATACGTAAAAACCCTACAATAATGTTGTGTAATGGCGACAAATTCAAATACCCAAAAGTCACAATAATGAGTTACTTCTCACAGCAACTTTAACTTACCCACATTTTCCAGAGAGAGCTTTCCTCACTAATTAGACTCTTAGTGGTAACCTACATACAAAACAGTGGACCCGTTTCTGAACCCGCTCATGCCGAGTTGACACTGGTGTAAAAACTGTTGACTCCAGCTGGCTTGCAGTGCTGAGAGCGCACAGTTGAGCCCCATGCATACAATTTGTGAGTTACCACGTGAACCTTAATTCATCCCTTCCCTTCCTGACTCATTTGTGGTCAGGTCTGCAGTATTACTGTTACATCAACATAGTTTTTTTGCATTTAATTTCCATTAGAAAAGAAGGAAGAATCTTCCTATTTAAATCATCTCAGGATCTTCCCTTTCTTGGCCCTATCCCTGCTAACCCCGAGGTATTCCTCAACTGAATTATACCTAGTATTAGAGCTCACGCCATAGCTGTTTGCAGTGATGCATAAAATAACCCACCTGTTTACAAGATACCTCATAAGTCCAGCTGTCATGCATTTTCCCGCCCACAACTCCAAGCTTCTGCACCTCTAAAGGAGAGCAGATATGCGGGAGGAAAAAAAGCACAAGCATCTCTGTGTGTAGATTTGTGTCTCCAGCTGTGGAAGTCCAACGGGGGTTAGCAGCTGATGGGAGAGGCATTTATTGCATGTTCCAGCTTCACCTGGAAGAGTGAGAGTGACATCTCCATTCCACAGGAGCTTTGTGAAACTCCAGCAGCACAGAGTAGGAGGAAAGCCAGCATTCACCAGCCACACAGGAATTTTCCCTCCAGAGGGGAAATCCTCAGGGGGTGTAGACCCGTTGCCAACCCATGTCACAATCTCCCCTGGTATAGAGGATGTAGCTGGAACACCACTGTGCTCTGGATGTTCTCTGCTGCTAAAATGTCCCACTGAGGCCATAAGTGGCTGAGCAAAGGTTGGAGCAGTCCTGAGGCATCTCTAATTTCCATCAGGGATGAGACCGTCCCCACATGCCAAGGTGCTGCAGAGGTGGCACAGAGCCACCTTGTGTCCCTCCCTTCCTGAGCTGTGTGGCCCTGAGGTTCACGTCCACACCAGATCTCTGCTAAGGCTTTTTACCACTTTGTCCAAGTCATCTCACTCCATCTATCACCCGCCATCTCAAACACACACACCATGCGACTCGTCATAATTAGTGTTCCAAACACACACGCCCCATGCTCAAGGAGAGTTGTTCATGAAGTCAGTTGACCTTTAGAAGAGGCCAGTCTCTCAGAATTCAATTTATTTACTGGAGCACTGGCAGCAGTCTGATTTGAAAAGTAGGACAAGAAAATAAAAGGAAAGGAGAGAAAGGGGGAGAAAAAGAGACACAGGTGCAGTCTATATAAAACACACACAAAGCACACAAGCAGAGGACAGCAAACCCATTAATCGCTCCAGTCACCTTGAATGACCTTGAGATTCTAGGGCACATTGCAGTAATATTAACAGAAAGGAAGGAGGGAAGAAAAAACAACAAGGAAATAAAACAAAAGGGAGCATGTATGGCAATTTACTGCATGCAACAGACTCTGGCACTGCAGAAGCAGGCCGGACAGGTCATGCTAGAGCAGTGGCAGGACAGGTGTGTCAACATTTGGGGACCAGGGGATGTGGGAATACAGCCAGCTAAGTTCAGGCAGCATGGCCCAGGCGATAGAGCAATAGCCTGGGTTCTATTCCTCATTCTGCCACCAGCCTGCCGGGCGATCTTGGGCACTGGGTTCAGTTTTCTGGCCTGTGTTCTGCAGGAGGTCAGACTAGATGATCATAAGGATCCCCTGTAGCCTTAACATCAGTGAGTAGGGCCCCACCAAATTCACAGTCCATTTCATGGTCATAGGAGTTTTAAAATGAAACATTTCATGATTTCAGCTATTTAAATCCAAAATGTCATGGTGTAGGGATCCTGTCATTGTAGGGATCCTGACCCAAAAAGGAGTTGGGGGGGCTTGCTAGGTTATTGTAGGGGGCGTTGTGGTATTGGTACTCTTACTTCTGTGCTGCTGCTGGCAGTGGTGCTGCCGTCAGAGCCCTCAGAGCTGAGCAGCTGGAGAGTGGCGGCTGCTGGCTGGGAGCCCAGCTCTGAAGGCAGAATGGCTGGCAGCAGCAGCGCAGAAGTAAGGGTAGCAGGAATGGTATTGCCACCCAGCTCTGAAGTCAGCACAGAAGTAAGGATGGCTATACCATGATTCCCTAACATAACCTTGTGACCCCCCTGCAACTCCCTTTTGGGTCAGGAGCCCCAGTTTGAGAAACACTGGGCTCCCATCCATGACATTTGTATAGTATAGGGTAAAAGCACACAAAAGACCAGATTTCATGGCGGGAGACCAGATTTCATGGTCTGTGACGCACTTTCCATGGCCGTGAATTTGGTAGGGCCCTATCAATGAGGTTACCTACACACCGTAGCTAGTTGATGTCATACGGCCCCCTCAGCCATACCGCTCTCCAGTTCAAATGGTCTGTGGGCCTACATGGGCACAGCTCCTTTGATTCCAGTGCAATTTCATCTTTTTATAACATCAAGTGTCCTTCCCACCTCTCTCTTGCTTCCCTCACATGGCTTTTGTATGAGATTTTGCTCCCTCTCCTCACTTTTCATGCCACCTCCTGGGATCAACACACACTGCTTATTCTGGCTAAGGCACCATGCTGACCCACTCTATATCCCAGAATTCAGTGCAGGCTGAGAGGAAAAACCTCAGCTGGAGAGCTTGGGTGTGTCCATAGCTCTTACAGAAGGGCTCAGCACAGCACAGCCAGCTGGGAGGCCTCTCAGTGGCACAGACCAAAGCCCTGTGGCTGCAGGGACCAGGCCAAGCAGCCATTACAGCAGTGTCTTCAGGGACAACGTGCCTGGTCTGGAGTTTACGAAACCTTCAAGATGGAGATGTTTTTGGAGGAAGTGGAACCTCCTGTCAGACAAAATGCATATCCAGTTGCAAGGGGTGTGTGAAAAGCCACTGGCCGCCTGCACTGGTGTATCAAGCATAGGGCTGAGCACTGGGGGTCCAGATTTTACATGTGGTTGAACTCCTACTAACAGGGTGGGTCAACAGAAGGGCCCTAACTCCCCTCTTATACCCCCTTTTTACCAATGGGTAAACTGAGGCTCAGAGAGGGCAAGTGCACTGTCCCCATTCCCAAAAGAGAGAACCAGAATTAGAACACATTTACAACATCTCATCTTAACCCCCTAGACAAGTTACATAAGCCTCTCAGTTTACCCATTGGTAAATTTGGCCTTGTACAGAAAGTAAGCAACAGGCATCTTCCAAACAGGCTGTATTCTCCTTGGAACTCTGAAGTCTGTCCTGAATGCCCTGAACTGAAGTGACTGCAGCTCTTGGGGCCAAGCTGTGATGCAGGGAGGGTTCAAGGCTGAGCAGAACAATGCAAGAGGCACTCAGAACTGCACAGGTTCAAGCCTCTAGTATGTCTACTGGTTTCATGTGAATGAGGCTGAACACTACTGCCAGATGCATGCTACAGAAAACCCTGCTTACAAGACCCGTTCTTCCTTCTGTTGAGTATCACCATCAGGGAACCAGTGGCCCTTGACTGCATGGATCTCCATTTGCTTGAGCCTGATTATAAACAGCATCACTAGGATCTTGGTCATCCGAGCACTTTGTCAGCCAGGCCATGCATTTCAGCAAGCGCCTGCAGTGGTGGGAGTCGGGGTGAAGAAAGGCTTTGTCCTCTATAATCTAACTGCCCAGATCCACTTTGATCCGGAGGGAGATATTCTGGAAGTCACCTCAGACAGCTGGTAGGAGCTAAAATGTCATTCAGCCCAGCTCCACTCCCCCTCTCCCAGGATCAGCATTTACCAGTTTCACTTGCTAGATGTAAAACATCTCCACAATGAATGCAACCCTGGCGATGAAATCCCGCCCCAGACACGCACACTGCACCAGCCAAGAGAACAAAGACAGGCTGAGGCTGTCAAATGAGAAATTTCTCAAAGCAGGGAAGAGAAGCGCTCCAACGAATAGAATATCACAGTCTCCCCTCCATCACAACAGCCCAGCTCTCCTCCTCCTCTTCTCTTTCCAAGCTCCTCTGCCACCTGTTGCCTCAGTCCCTCCATTCCCCTGAATAGAAAAAACTTTTATTATTCAGAAGAGTCTCTTGATTTAGAAAGTCCTCCCAAGGCATGTTACAAAAAAAATTCTTTAATTGGGAGGTTGTTTTCTTTTTAACCCCACTTAAAAATGTCTGGGGAGAATTGAGTAATATATTCTGCTAGAGTTTTTTCAGGTTTTTTTTTAATTTACCCCCACCCACCCACACAGCTTCCCCCCTCAACACTTTGAACTCCTGCGAAAAAAAGCTGTCACATTATTCACAGTTTAACAGTTCTTTGACACTAGCTAGAAAACATCCAAGCTCAACACAGCCACAATATACAGCCATGGTCAGCTGAGAGTTCCTTCCTGACGTATCACTCTCCCCTACAGCACCTCCTGCTCGGAGAGGCTGGGGATGCAGCCCCCCAGTCCAATGCTCTATCCACTTGGCTAGACTGCCTCTTCCTACAACAAGAAGCTGGGGGCTGCCAGAGCTCGGAATCCCCTCATGCCTAGCACTGCTGTACCATTCCCTGCTGGGAAAGGCTGGAGCTGCTGTCAGTTGGAGACTCCTTTACAGCCAGTAAGTGCATCATCTTTCCCTATAGTTTAAGGGGTATCTAGTTTCACACTATATTGTACCATTTCATACTGGCCAGATCACTACACTGTGTTTGGAAAGACAATGCTCCATACATGCTCCAGCTAAGGTCTGTGTGTGCTAGCAGGCTTTCTAGCTGCAGTCCTGTGCATGCTAGTGTTTGCATACAGATTTATTATCAACCTCTGAAACATTAAAAAACAAAACAAAACACCTTTGCAAGCAAGTTTCTAGTCTTTGCTTTGGGATTTGAGCAAGAGAGACAGATGGGAAAGTGATAAAGGAGATACGGGATCTCACCAAATCACGGGTACATCAGAACCAGTGGCTTTAAGATACTGGCTTTGCTGCTAGATAAATTCTCTTTTAGTTGTGTATATAATAACAGTGACAGCCACCGTTTAATCCGAGGGTTGTAGTCCCTATGGACACTGCAGGGGTCTAACACATCCAGGTTGGGTTGCCGATTTAAAACCGCATCCCCACTGGGGAATGTAAAAGCGGTTGTGACAACTACTGTGTTACCAAGATCACTTCCAAAGCCAAGGGCATCAGATTCACACTACACCCTGAGGAACTGGAGGAGTATGGATTTCAGATCCACTAGGACTCTGCCTAGACCCCAGGGAGGGCCCCCAAATCGTCTTAGGTCAGTCTCTTAACATTCACCTAAGTAACAACGCAATCAGCTGACACCATTGTAAATATGCCAAGCTGCGTCTATACAGGCGTGGAGGGGCATTTCCGAGTGTGTTTAAATTAGCTCAGTTGAGCTAACCTAATGGACAGGATCCCACACCAATCCTAGGAGAGCAAGGAGAATTTGCCGCTCTCTACTGGTGGTTCATACCAGAGGTTTGAGAGCTTGCTACAATAGTCTAACTAGTCTTTTAGCTCCACTATCAAAAGTCGCAGGTTGAAGTCCCAATGATGGCCCAGTTACAGCTCCAAGGTGGTTCACAGAGGGACAGTGAGTCACTTTAAATCAGAGCTTTGTCTGAGGTTGTAGATCATAGCATGATTCAGACACGGTCTGGAACAAGCTTTGCAAAACCCCGTGCTGAGGTATGAACCCAGCTGCCTTGATTTTAAGTGAGTTAGAATCATTAAGCCAATTTCAAAGAGGCAGCATGGATAGGCCTCGAAAATGGCACAACAGCTGGCGAGGTGGCTCCCATGGCTCTGCATTGAGGAGCTGGACTATTTCAGCCTTCATTTGAGAATGCATTTCTCATCAATGCCCTTGAACTCAACACAACATTCAACATGGCCCACCTCCCATCAGACACTCACCCCAGCCAGGATGAGATAGGATTGGCAAGTTCAGGGAAGACAGAGATCACTGATGAGGAGGCAGCTCCAACACTAGGGAACTGTTTATTTTGCACTGCGAGACTGCGCTTAAGATGCAATTAATTTCCAGGGAGTACTCATTACTCCTGATTGTGCAGCAAAAACCACAGCCAAGTCCTATCGAATGAAAGCACGAAGTGCACACACGAGAAAAGGACAAACCCAGAAATAAATCAAAGTTGCTCCTAATGCTGGGATCTCACATACCAGTTTTTTACCTCTAATTAGGATTTCTCCGCCATCTCTCAGCAATCTGAAGTCTTTTCCACTTGTCCAAACTACCGTCCATTTATCTAAGGTATTTATCTGGTCCCCATTCCCGCAGCCTCAGAGAGGCTCATAACCTCTAGTGTATTTACCCTCTTGTACCTCAGGGAGGTAGGGCAGTGCTAGTCTCCCCACTCTATGGATGGGGAGAGGCTCAAGGTCACAGAGAGTCGGACAGAGTTGAACTCTGCTGTGCTCTCAGGCTCTGGAAACAGTCCCATCCTGACTCCTGGACCTATGGAGCTGGGCTCACACCAAAATCCCCAGATGGAGACACCCCTTTTGGGGACATTTTGATCCAGTCCCAAACTCTGGGGTTCTGACCCTCACTTGTAGACCCTTATGAAGGCACAATTCCTGACCTGCATTATAGGGCATAGGACCCTAGAAGAATGCATTGAAGGTGTGTGATAAGTCACCTCCCCCGGTGTTATTTAGGGTCCTCTTTCCTTGCTGTTTTTCTCCAGTCCCTTTGTCAGATCTTCCTCTCATTAAATCTTTTCATTTTTCCATTCTCCATCTTTTATCTGAAGCTTTCTCTGCATCTGTCAAGGTTTTTTCCCCACTCTGAACTTTAGGGTACAGATGTGGGGGACCTGCATGGACCCTTCTAAGCTTAATTACTAGCTCAGATCTGGTAACACTGCCACCACCCAGAATTTCAGCGCTGGGCCTTTCTGTTCCCCCCAAAACTTTCCCCTCCCTTGGTTGCCTTGTAGGAGATTCGTTTCACATGTCCCTGGATGAACACTGATGCCAGACCCCTTGGAGCTTAAAACAAGGAGAAATTTACCATCCCCCTCCTTTTCCCCCCACCATCCCTGTGGTCCAGATCCCATCCCTGGATTCTTTAAAACAGAGGGAAAGATCAATCAGGTCTCGTTAAACAAGACATAGCGTTTATTAAAGAAGAAAGAGTAAAAATTAACCTTAGTAAAATCAGGATGGAAATACTTGCAGGTAATTCAGATTCCTATAGACCAGAGGGTACCCCCCTAGCCTTAGGTTCAAAGGTTACAGCAAACAGTAGGGTAAATCCTTCCGAGTAAAAAGAATACATTTTACAAGTTGAGTGAAAAACAAAACATAAGACTACACCGCCTGTGCCGCTAATTACAAGTCGAAATGAGAGACTGATTCAGAAAGGTATTGGGAGCGCTGAGATTTGATTGTCCCGTCGCCTCCCGAGTCCCAAGAGCAAACAACAACAACACAAAAGAGCACCAAAACAAAAGACTTCCCTCCATCCCAAGATTTGAAAGTATCTTGTCCCCCTATTGGTCCTCTGGTCAGGTGTCAGCCAGGTTTACTGAGCTTCTTAACTCTTTACAGGTAAAAGAGACATTAACCCTTAATTATCTGTTTATGACAGCCCCCCACTCGCTTTCCACCTCCCCCCCTTTTCCTCCCCTGCTCCAGTCCATCTCTGAGCAACATGCAACTGAATGAGTGCAGGTGGACAGACATCTACTGAAAAAGAACCCACCTCAGCCTTCCCTAGACTCCAGGAGAAGGCCGGCATCTGGCTGCCACTCAGGGAAGCTAATGGGAAGGATTCCAATTGACCAGCCACAGTGATTTAGCAGTTAATAAATGTTAAAAGCAGGTCTATAAATCACACACACAGGAAGTGACCTGGACAGGGCTTAACGAGTTAGCAAAGGGTTTAATTTAAAAGCCATTTGGCTGGAAGGTGCAATGCAGAAGAGTCAAACAACTCTTAAAAAACCAGCCTCATCACAGAGAAAGGAGAAGAGGTAGAAGAGAACTGCTGGCGAAGGCCAGACCTGGAGAAGCTGTGATCCCCTGGCTGTCTGCAGACAGACAATCCTGGGAAACGCCAGGCTCAGATGGGCAGTCAGCTCACCCCCACTCACTCCAGCTGCCAATCCCCCTCAGACAAGACAGGCCTGGAGGAGCCCTGATCTCCCCACTCCCAACCAAGGTTTCTGGGCCCGTTCAGAGATGAGGCGAGCTCCCAGACTTTGCACTGAACTGCTCTCACCATCCATCTGATGGCCAGGAGGGGCTGGGCTGGAGGAACAGAGTCCTTTCTCCTGTATCAGCCCAGGTCAGAACAGCTGATGGCGATTCTTGCTGGGCCATCTAGCAGTGGAAGAGCCAAGACCTTGTTCTTCCCAAAACTCACACGCGTGGGTGGCTCTGCCTCTGACCGGTTGAGTAAGGCTGAATGGGGCTGGGGGCAAGTGGGGCAATTTGCCCCAGGCCCCACAGGGGCCCCGCAAGCCCTGGCCTGGCGGCAGTCCGGGTCTTCGGCAGCATTTCGGCGGCAGGGGACCCTTCAGTGCTGCCGAAGACGCAGAGCGACTGAAGGGCCCCCCCGACGCTGAAATGCTGCCAAAGACCCAGACCGCTGCCAGATGAGTACAAGTGCCACAGCTCCCCCACTTTGCCCCAGGCCCCCTGAATCCTGCTGTTGAGTGACTGTGGCCAAGTCATTCGACCTCTCCTGCCTCTGCTTCCCAGCTTGTCTATTCTGAGGTCAGGACAGTCTCTCACTATGTGCTGGTACAGCACCTAGCACAATGCCCTCAATCAAAACCTAACCAGCACTGCAATCCGTACAATAAATAATAATCCTGATCCCGCATCCTTCTTACACCTGTCCTGTTTACATGTAAAAAGGTACCATGTGCCTCATCTGAAACTAGATTTTACCTGTGAGCTTTCTCCCTTGTTTTCCTGGTTCTGTGGTGCCCCCCTTATCTCTTTGCGCTGAACACATGCATTCCACAGATGAAGGGGCACAAAGGCACCTTCTAGCTTTGCACCAGAGTAGAACAATCCTATGTCTTGTCCTTCTCCTTTAGGACATTCTAGTACTGGCCTGCGAGAAAACCTCCCTCCCTGTTGCTACGGTAAGACACCCATATGTCCTGATCCTGGCAGTTTTCCTATCTACTTAAGACAAAATTTACTTCAGCTAATCCAAGGGCCCATGGGATATTGGACCTGGGTGAACATAATTGTGGGGAGAGTATAGTACTACATTCAGTTAATTTCTCTTCCCAAAGTTTCCAGTAATACTATGCCGAGCAGATATGTGTTGGCTAGCAGCAGGGGATAAGCTGTATACTTTGCAAGGATTTTATCCCATGTTTATTCCATGGCCCCCACTGTACCACTGCACAAGCTCATGAAGCACTTTTCCCAAATCCCCTCTCTATGCATGACAGATCTGGAGCTGTAAGTCAGTCATTATCTGCCGCAACTCAGAAACCAAAGGTGATTTTGCAGCTTCCACACAGAGATATATTCAGATACTGTCTCTGTAAGATGCGTGTGGACATTAATAATCTCTCAGAGAGGGACTGGACATGGAAGTGAATAACGAGACTATCCAGATTTAGGATCGTTAATGTGACCAGAGTTTTTGGAAGGAATATAAACAATGCATCCCGCTTCACAGTTTAATCCAGTCCCTAACTACGAAGGATTAGGCGAGACCTTCCCGGGGATAGACCATCCCACATCTGCCAACAGAGGAAGGTGCACAAAACCCTGCTGAAACATGTGGTGCTGGCCACTGCTGGAGACAGGAGGCTGCATGAGGTGGACCGACGGTGTGATTCAGTCTAGTAATCCCTATCTTCCTAACCACCCATGGGTCATACACACACACATGCACCGCTGTCGAAAGCTTTCCTCCCGGCCAGCCTCTTGGGGCCTATTTCTCCACTGCCTTGCAGCTGGTGTCATCACTTCCTCCTCGGAGGAGCTTCCGCGCAGCCTGTCTGGGGAACTCTCAGCTGCTTTGTACTGTTGCAAGCAATGACACAAGGGGCTCAGCCGTGGAGAAACACACTCTCAGTTAGAAGATAGCAGCTTCAGGCTCCCCACAACACCAGACCCAGAGAAGCTCCCCTTCCTGCGCCCCCCTACAGTGCATGAGCACACACAGCCCAGCATCACACCAAGGCAGCTCAGCAGCATACAGTAACTGCTGGGCTGCCCAGGGGGTGGTTGGGTGAATCTGCTCCACCATCCCTCAGAACAAGCAGCTGGGCTGAGCTATAAATGCACTGGGCACCCTGGTGGCACTGTGACGGATGGGCACCAGGGAGAAAAAAAAAAGAGAGTGTTCTTAACTCTAGGTAAAATCCTAGTGAAGTCGGCAGTTTGCACACAAGTTACCAAGTCGAGTTAGAAGACTAGGTCGCCCTATAGGCTAACAACCATCTACGGCAGGAAAACAGTCTTTATCCAGTATTTGGTCCTGCCATGAGGGCAGGGGACTGAACTCGATGACCTCTCAAGGTCCCTTCCAGCCCTACAATCTATGAATCTCAACCTGCTAAGTATTGTTAACTGCCTGGATTTTGCCTTGAGTTAAGAACACCCCTTCTTCCTCATGAAGACAAGGCGTTAGCACCCCAAAAGTGCATCCAAGCAGCCCCTCTAAAATCTACCCAGTGCAGAGGGCAGACAGGAGGAATTGAAAGCAAGTGAGAGGGAAGAGAAATGGTTAGAGAGAGAAGGAGCACATTGTGCTTTAATGATAATCTCCAGACAATGCCAGGGTAATGCTCTCCATCTATTCCAACTGCACTGCACCTCCAGCCCGCCTCCAGCTGAAAGCTTCTTCCTATGCCCTCCAGGCCTCTGTTGGGGGAGAGAAAGCTGGGCCCATTCTGGGAACTCTCAAGGGCTTTATTGAGACAAATTGCAGAAAATTATATCGAAAGCACCTCAGTGGAGCTGAACCAATCACAACAATTCCGTTCCCCCCAGCCCCAGCCCAGCCTCATTAGGGTCTAATGAGGAGGGAGATTGCTGTGGTGGAAGCACCACTACATGCACAAAGAGGAACATTTGAGTCCAAGTGGCTTATGCTTCATTCTGTCCTAACCCAGCTGCCGCTTATTGTTAACCCTTTCTGTACCAGCACGGCCACCTGCAGGAAGCCAGGGCAGGGGACCTGTATTGTCAAGTTGTTCATGGGGGCTGGACTGGGTGTACTGGTTCATCATTATAAGGCGGCTGAACCCCATTTCTTATTGGGAAGCAGTGTAGTCTAGCAGACAGGGCACTGGTGCAGGACTCGGAAGGTCTGTGTTGCATTCCTGCCTTTGCCACTCCTCTGCTGCATGATCACAAGCAAGTTACTTCACCTTCCCATGGGGATTTGAAAGGTGTCACTAATTTTAGGGAAGGGCTAATCCTGTGGTTTTAATTTGTATCTGTTCTCTGAAGTTGTGTCATTTTTCATCTTTTATTTATTTATTGTATTCCCTGCAATGGCCCATGGCTAGGGCGCTATAGTAACAAACTTCAGACTTGAGCACTTCACTTTTCCCTGTGCCCATTTTCCCACCCACCTTTCATCTGTCTTGTCTAGAGGGCAGGGGCTCTCTCTTACTAGGTGTATGTACAGCACCTAGCACAATCTGAGTTGGGCCTCTTGGTGCTCCCAGAATAGAAAATCCTCCTCCTCAGGTTGCTCACAGGAGCGTACCTGAGCATTCTGGTTTTTTACTGCAGGGCTGTACATGAGGGTTGGGCTTACCACACTGGTCTGTTACTGCGGGCTTGCTCAGAGCCACGCTGTTCCCTGCCCACTCACCATGATTTTGCATCATTTTATGACCAAAGGATACTCTAAAAGGTGCATAAATATAGGCACTGGCTTGGACTTTGCAGACAGAGAAGATGGGTTAAAATGGAGGCCTTTCTGCTCTGATTCTACCCCTTCAAAAAGCAAAGCAGAGAAGGAATTCCTGCATTGCTCGCAGAAGATTTCACCCATCTACACACTTCCTACTCTCCTCTATGATCCCCTGCAAGTCCTGCATGGTGCAGCCACAGGCCAACACATCACAGAGCAGTAGGCACACACGCCAAACCTTGCCACCATCTGTCACTGAAGTGCAAGGACTCAAACTCCCGCCTAGATGAGGCGAGGGATGTGACATGACACAAGGCAACCAAGAGGCTCTCAGATGGGGAACAATAAGGAAGCCTGTTTGCCAAGGAAAGAAAATGAATATGGGTCTTACCTTGAGAGAGACCCAAGAGACCCTGGGTAGGGCTACAGGAGGCTGCAGCCTTTGGCCTTTTCCTGGTGGTGGGCTCCTTTCAGCAAGGCTCTTCTTGGCACAGCAGGGTCCTCTATAAGTGTTGAGGTCCTGAGGATGAGGGGCTGCTCCTTTGGCTCTCCAGATGTTGAGAACAGCTCATGGTCCTCAGGCGCAGCAGGCTGAAGTGAGAAAGGAAACACAAAATTTAGCAGCACAATCTGAGCAACATGGACTAATGGTCATGGGGACTTCCTCGTTGCTCATGCTGGACAAATGTGATCATCTCCCCAGCTCAGTTAAGGCAGAGGGAGGTCAGAACCACTGACCCTCCCTCCCTCCTTCCCTCCCTCACACACACACACACGCACACGCACACACACACACAGGACTGCTTCCCTAGGCAAACTGGCAGGCATCTCAGCTCCTCCCTGCCTGTAAGCTGCCACAGGCCGATACACAGCATTTAGCTGTCCCCAGTATTATTGGTGCCCTGGGTGATTACCCCTTTCCTGGCACGGGACAGCCAGCACCCTTTGTAGATGCACTACAAGCCCACATTCACATACCATCGCTTGTACACGCACAGAAGTCTGCCCAACACCCACATACGAACTGGCCTGTTAAGTTAGGAGACCAGTTTTTGTGTACTTCACCTCCCAGTATACAAAGTCTGCCTGCGAAGGGACAGGGCTGTTAGGAGATTCAAGATGGAAGCTCCTGCGGGATGAGACAGTCACTTAACCTGAGCTAGATTCTCCGTAGACATTGTTTAATGGCTGAGGGGGGAAAAAGCCTCCAGTCAGCTAATCAGAGCAGAGCACATATTTTATATATATAAAAAAAAAAAAAATTCCCCTCTCACCCCTATGGGTGGTATGTGTCTTCCTCAACCTCGGGTCTCTACCAGAGGCCTGGGAGTTTTGCAGGTTCTGCGCAGTATCTAGCTGTTCTAGCACTGCACTCTCTGGACAGATGCTCTGATGTTGTTCCTGGGATCTGTGAGCCACTCACCCAGCTTAGAGTACGCCCGAGTGCTCCTACCACAAGGGGATCACCCTTTGCCTCACTTCCCCATCCTCTCTGTTCCTCTTATCAGCCCTGGTACTTCTCCCAGCTTCTCATATTCCTTCTTCCTGATGTTGCCTGTCACTTGGCACTGCTATATCTATCACCACCGCTGTCTCTGATCCTGTCTATTACCACGATGTCTGGTGATGGCCAGTACTTGCCTGTCCGTCTGGATCTGGAAGATCCACAGAATCTTAGCCCTGCTATTCTTCACAATCTTTCTGTGGAATCTATCTCCCATCTGGCCTTGGGAGGGTCTAGCCATACGTTGTGCAGATGTTCCTGTACACAATGCCAGCCATTGGTTGTGCCGTTCAGTGTATGCTATTCCTGCTGCATCTTGCATCCTGCCACTATGTGTTGGACTGTCTCTGAGGCCCTCTGCACAGTCTGCACCTTGGTCTCTCTAGTGGTGTAGACCCCTGCTTCATGGATCTGGTGCTCAGTGCCTCTTCTGTGCTGCTATGATCAGTGCCTCAGTGCTGTCTTTTAGTCCAGCCCTTTCCAGCCACTGGTAGGATTTCCCAGTTCAGCCACCACAGCTATCTGTCGATGGTACATCCCATGCAGGTCTTGTTGCCATGGCACTCTTCTGCTTTCTTCCTCCATGTCTGCTGCTGCCTCAGGCATTCTCTCAGCAGCTCACTCTTTGGGGCCATCTTACTGATGTACTCCTGGATCGTTCGCGGTTTCGTCCAGGACAGTGGCTTTGACACTCACCAAGCCCGCCCGCCTTCTTTCCGGCTGTATACAGTCTCTGGGTGTTGGACTTGGGTGGAAACCTCCGTGCATTGTGAGAGCTTCCGGGTCTTCACATCGGCAGCCTCCATGTCTCCTTTGGCAGCTCACTATACCGGCAGGGTATCTGTTGATGGCGTGGATCTTGTTCTTCCCCTGACCTGCTCTTCAGGACTGTCTTATCCTTTTGGTGATACTTGGATGTTGCTGTCTTCCTTGCCTCCTCATCATGTTTCCATGTGACTGTGGACGCCAAGGTACTGTAGCTGTCTGTATGTCTGCTATGTGTCCGCTGGTAGTTCCACCCCATCAGTCTTGACTATCTTCCCTCTCTTCACTACCATCCGCCACACTTCTCAGTCCGAATGACATCCCGATTATCCTCACTGTAGATCGCATCAGGTGGATTAGCGAGTCGATGTCTCGTTCATTCTTAGCATACAGCTTTGATGTCATCCATGTGAGGAGGTGGCTGATGGTAGTTCCACTCCTGACCTGTACCGTATCCAGTCCTTGTGATTATCTGGCAGAGGGGTTTAACCTATGCAGAACAGCAGCGGGACAGTGCATCACCTTGGTAATATGCTGCACTTGATGGCCACTTGTACAAGCTGCCTTGAGTTGACTTCTAGTTGTCTTCCACAGTCCCATTGAGTTCTTAAGGAAGGTCCTTAGTGTCCTCGTTGACTTTGTTAGCGCCAGACATTTCACAATCCACGTGTGCGGCCTTGAGTTGTAGGCTTTCCTGTAGTCAATCCAGGCTGTGCTCAATTGGTCTGTCTAGACCTTGAGTCTGGGCGACTGCTCTATCTATGAGCAAACACTGGTGTTGTTCCAATGTCCTTCTGAGCTGTGCTCATGTACTGCCCATATGGTCTGTAGCTTGGCGGCTATGATGCCTGATAGGACTTTCATGTTGTGGGGAGGCAAGTTATTGGCCGGTAGTTGGACGGTTCTGTTTCTCTTGCAGGGGTCTTTCATGATCAGCACTATCCTTCCTTGGTTGCAGTTTGGGTGGGAGCCTGCTGCTAGCAGCTGGTTCATCTGTGCTTGCTAGGCGTTCATGCACTGCTGTTAGTTTCTTTAACCAGTAGGTGTGGATCATGTCTGGTCCAGGTGCTGTCCAGCTCTTCATCATGTTCTTGACCCACTGCGATGTCTTCTACTGTGATGGTGACTGCGTTTCTGTTCTGGGAGATTGCTGTGCTCTGTTCTCAGGTCCTGCAGCACTTTGCACTGGTGTTATGAGTCTTCTCTTTCTCCCATATGTTCTTCCAGTACTGTTCAGTTTCTGCTACTGGTGGCTCTGCTGTTATTGTGTTGTTGCACTGCAGTTGGAGTACCCTTGATGATTCTTGGAGAACAGGGCATTTACTTTTTGCCTCTGCTTCTCTAGTGTATCTCCTTAGCCTGGTAGCCAGTGCTGTGAGCCTTTGTTTAGCAGTCCTCTAGGGCTTCAGATGGAGTCAGGCCCTTGTATTTTTTCAGTAGCCGAGTCTTATCCTTAATCTCTACACCTTCTTAGTTCCACAGCTGACTAACTTCTCTCCGAGTCACCTTGACTTATCCTCCAACCTATTTCCAGGGTGGGTAATACTGTTGTTCTTCTTGATCATGGTAGCCAAGCATCTCCAGGATTACAGAGGCTTGTGCGTATACCAGTTCATTGGTTGAGTTATGGTGGTTAGTAGGGATTGTCGTGAGGGTCTATTGGCATCTTCTAACATACTATCTGATGGTACTTCTCCACTGAGCCTTGGTAATCGGTCTCAAGGATTGACTGTAGCTAGTTTCTCCATGATCTTATGCCTCATATCAGCTGCTGTGGTCTGCAATGGAGGCGGTGGCAGTGAAGTTTCAGCTTCAGATGTAGGCTGCACATCCACTTGTTCTTTCCAGGTCTTCTTGAGTCTGGATGTAAAGTGGAGATGGTTTATCTCAAGCTGTGAGAGCAGCTTCCTCTTTACTATGTTGAAGCGTTGGTAACTAGCTGTTTCTCAGTAGTGTGGATGTAGGTCTTTTGTCCATCCATAGTCCCCTCATACGTTTCATAATCCCCTTATCATTAGGTCCTACTGTTGTAGTAGCATTCCATACAATTCCAGGTTTCTTGTCTCGCCATGAATGGTTGTGTTCACTAGCCCATTCATCGTCAGATTGTCCTGATTCCTCAACATCTGGCCAGGATCTTGTTAATCGGGCGACGTCCAGCCGGCAGCCTCTCCTAGTTCGTGTCACTCTCATATTTGAGGTAGGCAGGTTGAAGCGTTAGGGGTCTTTTGCCCAAGGACCCCTACTGGAAAGTTGGGTAACCAGCCGGATTTGAACCCCAGTCTCTCATTATCAAAGGGCGGTCTCCGAAAGGCGGCGCTCTACCACTACGCTATCCATCTAATGTGATGGGGCAAGGCCAGATGGCCAGTTAAATACTGAAGGAAACAGGTATGTTTAGCCCAGGCAAACAAATCCTAGTACCTGGTACCATGGGCAGTTGCTCCAGGTTATCAAGGCACCTGGAGGCCAATAGATCTTTAGAAGGCACGTACAGATAGCTACTTTTAATTAGAAGCACCTGCAGCAATCAGGCAGGCTAATCAGGGCACCTGGGTTAAAAGGATCATCAGTCAGGCAGAGAGGAGCCAGGAGAAGGAGTGTGTGTGAGGAGCTGAGAGCAAGAAGCAAGGAGCTGAGGCGAGAGCGTGTACTACTGGAGGACTAACGGAGTACAAGCGTTTTATCAGCACTGTGGTCAGGAGGAAGTCCTGTGGTTGAGGATAAAAGGAAGGTGTTTTGGAGGAGGCCATGGGGAAGTAGCCCAGGGAATTGTAGCTATCATGCAGCTGTTACAGGAGGCACTACAGACAGCTGCGATCCACAGGGCCCTGGGCTGGAACCTGGAGTAGAGGGCGGGCCCGGGTTCCCCCCAAACCTCCCAGCTCCTGATCTGACACAGGAGGAGCAGACCCAGACTGTGGGTTCCACAAGAAGGGAAGATCACTGAGGTGCACAAATCCGCCAATAAGCGCAGGACCCACCATGATAGAGGAGGAACTTTGTCACAATATATATATATCCAAGTAGCTCAGCAGTACAACATCCCCAGGAAGTTGGCAAGTTGCACCCAGGGCGACTGTCCTGCTCACCCGCCCCTAGAACTGGCTCTGGGAGCAGCCAAGATGGATTTATGAGGAACACTAACATTGTAACCCATTAACATTGACAGCCATGCTCTGGGGAAGGCAGCCTGGGGTACCTCTTCAGGTTTAATGGTCCAGTCATTTAAAACAAACACAGTCCAGCTCCTGGCTAGGGAGATTAACTACCTCCTTCTTCAGAGATACTATTGACAGGCTCTGACAGGCAGGGAAGATATAAGGACATTGTACAATGGCTGTTTGATGGCCTATCTGCAATAAATTGGAGGTCACAGCCCAGTTCCTTGTGGACGGGTAGTTGCATCACAAAACTGCAGTGTAGCCAGGAGCTCCTTCCACAACTGTTTTATCCATGTCATGGTTTACAGAGAATGTGGCTGGTGACATTAGGCAGCTCACGTTTTTTTTAGTTGGTCTGGCAGCTGCAGAGCCAGAGAGGAGCACCGAGTCTGCCCATGTCCAGTACCCTCAAGAAGGAATCCTCAGTGTTGGCCCCTTTCATTGTATTTGTTTTTCTTAAAGCCCCAGATCCAGGAAAAATATTACTACAAGGAACTCTCATCTTTTATTTAAAAATTCAAGTTTCTTGCCCTCACACTGGAGCAGAAAAGCCTGAGAATGTGAACCAAGTGCACCCTAAAGGCTCAGAAAACAGAAAGCAAGAGAAAAAGCAGCCAGATTTTTTCATGATTTTTAAGCCAATCTTATAATTTTGGAGGGGTTCAATTCGTGATTTTTGAATGCTTGAAGCTAGCAATACTAAATCCTCTTTAGATTCGTTACAACCAAGTCCCATCTCCTCTCTCACTAAGGACTCCAGAGAAATCATCACAAACAGAGCCCTTGCCAGCTGCACCAAGAAAGAGGCCAAGACCAAGGGCTTGTCTAGGCAGAGGGGTAATGCGCTTTACTGGATGTGGGTGGTGGGAGAGGGTTATTTCTTAAGCGCACTAATGTGTTGCGCAGGAATTGGTCAGTGTAGACCCTGCTGGTGTGCACTAAAGGTTCTCTAGCATGTTTTAACATAGTACTGTTTGAAACAGCACTAAATTAAAGCACACCAGCAGGGTCTACATAGACCAATTAATGTGCAAAATATTAGTGCGCTAATCACACCCGGTAGAGCACACTACCCCGCTGTGTGGACAAGCCTGAAGTGGACATGAATACTAAACAGCTCCCTCACCTCCTGACAAAGCCAGGGCAAGATGGTTTGAGGAACATTAAACTGCCCCTGCCTTGGTGGTACAGTTAGAAGATTATCATGGTGTCAGTTCAGTGCTTTTCATCATCACAAACAGCATTCACTTTATTTAAAAAAAAATTATCAACGCAGGCAGCATTGAATAGATGTAAAGACTAGCAGCCTAGGCGCTAAAGAGCTGTGACTAAGACAGTGTGTTAGCCAGGAGCTAGCTAACCCCAACAAGCAGCAAGGAGATGAAAATGGACGTCTCTAGCTCAGTTACCAAGGGGTCAGTGTGGGGGCCTTGCTCATGTATAACACCAGGCGCCAGAGGTCTTGCATTCCACCAAAGCTCAGCACTAGAAGTTCAACAAATAACAAGGCCCAACATAACAACATTCAGATGGCCTTGGACCTCGAGTGACCCGATTTGCAAATTAAGAATATAGAGACAAAGTGTAAAATTATTAGGGAAACAAAGCAAAACAGAGGGATCATGCTTAAAAGAAGAATCAGAGGGTTATTGCCTGCCTGAGAAGGGGAACGTCCACCCCATAATAAGGCCTAATTTCTTTGAAGCCGTCTGAATTGGCTGCAGAGGCAGTCAGGGCTGGGAAGATATTGAGAAGGGGAAAGATCTCAGTTCCAAAGTAATATAGTCATCGGAGGGGGTTGCTTGCTTGTGGACCTTTAGCTAACACACCAAGAACTGAGGGCCAGAAGATATCAGCCTGCAACCATCTGTCTTGTAAGAGTAAGGGGAGGACAGAGCCAATCTGCTGCAGGTTCCTAAGTAGGGGCAAACGCAAGCAGCCAGCCATCTCCATCCCTCTATTCAGGAAGATGAAAAACCCACATGAGTGGTGTTGTCTAGGGTACAGTTTTTCCAGTTATGTGCTGCCTCCAGCTGCAGTGTTTATCCGCTGCCCCTTGGTTAGGCCAAGTCACCAAACTGGTCTGGCTGGAAGCTGATGAAGCTCCCATCCAGTGAGGGGCTTTATGTCTCTCTCACACACATGGAAATGAGAGCAGAGGACTTTGGGGACCTGCAGCACAGCTATATAGAACAGACCCTCTCTCTGCCAATGAGAGGAATTCTGCCTAGAGGAACAAACCAGTGTTCTGTCACCTACTCAAGACTAAACTTACCGGGGAGTCTTAAAAAAAGAGCTACTAAAGAACACCACAGATCTCACAATCTCCCTCCAGCTCCTCCATCCTGGTGTAAAAGGAGATGCAGGCTGAGAAGGATGCCCTTTTTATTCAAGAGGTGGGACCTGCTGACCCTCCAGCCCTGAAGAGTTACTTACCCCTTTTGGGGGATAGCAACAGCTTCTTGCAGAAAAGGCAGCTTGACTGTTTTCTAGCCCACCATAAAGTATGCAAACTCCTCCTTTAGTCACTTTCACCCTAGCACATACCACTGTTTAGCTGCAGATTCATGTAATAGATCTATTTAGGCAGCAAGCGCCCTGAGGCTGGGACCATCTCTTTTCTCGGGTTTTGAATGGCTCTGAGCAGTCGGTGTTTAACAAATTAATAATAAATAGCTTGCCCTTAGAAAAATACAATCTCCCTCTCAGACATAGGGCAGTTACGACAAATGGCACTACTTAGACCTTGCCACGTGAATGGTGTTTAGCTGTGGTCACCTTTTAATGGGAAGGATATGATCCTAGAATGGAGTCAGTCCAGTGTATCATAGTTTAACATCTCCACCAGGTTGCATGCTATTGGGGCGGGGGGGGAAGGAGAGAAAAGAAGAGATTGATCCAAGCATCTGTAAGTGAAGTCTATTTATGTAGGTATTTTGTAGCAACCTCTTGCAATTTATGTCCCAGGTCTGGTATCCAAGCTCAAATTGCCAATTACGTTCAGCCTTTAGGTTTCACAACATATTCACAAGGTTCAGTGCAGAGACTTGCAAATATTTGCAAGGGATTCTCTCAAATCTCTAGACCTGTGATCAAGTCGCTGCGATTATATTTGCTGATCATGGTCCTTGCACAGAGCGGCAAATGAAGAGCAAAGAATAATAATTCATTCCATGCAAGAACATGAACATGCAGCCAGGAGGATTATGTTCCAAGAAGAAGAGAATCCAGCTGACTTGAGTGAGGGCTGAGTAGTTAACTCTTAAATTATTGGGATGCAAGGTGCTCTGGACCGGTTTCTAAGCTGTTTTAATGCCTGGCTGTTAATTTCACTAGATAATAGAGAGGCACTTCCTCAATGCAGGCAGGGCAAAGGTGGAAGAGAAGATCTGGTTTAGGGTATTGATCTCTGCATGTAATCAGCACCTGTGTTTAACCAGTCATTGGCCTCTGCAGTCTCTCTCCGCATCCTCCACCCCACTCAAAGATACAATCTTCCCTTTGTCACCTTACAACTGGTTGCTATAAAAACAATTATGATGTCACAAGGAGAAGACAATGATTATTTCAAGTAGGGAACAGATCTTATCAAATACTCTTGAAAACCAAGGAACCAGGGGAGCCTGGAATGTAGTGAGGCCGTAGACAGAGAATCTCTCTTTGTATCTATTGCTGTAGATCATGTCCTTGCAATATGGGCTTTATTTAGACTGCAAACTATTCAGGGCAAGAAATTTGGGCCATATTCAGAGCTGATTCTAAGGGCTTGTCTAAACTGGCACTTTACAGTGCTGCAACTTTCTCGCTCAAGGATGTGAAAAAGCACACCCTTGAGCACTGCATATTTCAGCGCTGTAACGTGGCAGTGTAGACAGTGCACCAGTGCTGGAAGCTACTCCCCTCGTGGGGGTAGGGTTTTTTTGTTTTTGTTTTTTTTTATAGTGCTGGGAGAGCTCTCTCCCAGAGCTGGTGCCACAACTACACAGCCACGCTAAAGTGGCACCACGGCAGTGCTTTAACGTTGCTAGTGAAGACAAACCCTAAGTCTCATAACTACTTACCAACACATAACCTACATCCCATCTGCTACACACACTAGTTCTGCATTTGGCCTCTGGACCTGACAGCCTAAGGTGGCATCATGGACAGGCTGGGAGAGAAGGTAGAAAGGAAAAGCAGCTCAGGAAACGTACACTGTGTAAGTTTATGGGGGGCCACAAGATTTCCCAGCTCATCTGGTCCATGGCACGTAAATAACACCCAGTTCAATTCCCTTAGCCTCTCCTCTAAGCATAACTCCTTATCTCCATTCCTGCCTGTCCCTACCCTGCTGTTAAAGCTAATTAATGATTGCTTCCACTGTTTTTACAAGCACCAATTGCAGTAAGCCCAGGGTGTGCATGCACTCCATAAAAGCCATACAAGAGTCGGTGAGCCAGTGTCAACTCTACACACATCAACTCAACTCCAAAATTAAGCTGTTAAATAGAACAAATGGCCCTGGAAGAGCTAGATCTCCACCAGGCAGAAGCTGCAGTACTCTGAGCCAAGTCACTGTCCTCTGCAGAGGAATGAGGGGCTCGTGTGGGCAGGGTTCACGTTATTACACCCACGCTGCAGAGAATCATTAGCTGCAGCAGAACAAAGCTGTCTGGATGGCTCAGACCTAGGCGATCATGAGCCTCTGGGATTAATTCTTCATTGCCTTACAGCACCTTTGTGGGCACCAAGGGGTCACAATGCTGCTACACACACCCCTTCCAAGAGGAATTCCCCTAGTGCTTACCCCACTCTCTCACAAGAGCTCCCAGGACAGGGGTATTCCAGCACTGGCAGGGTGGCATGACAGGGGTTGTTGGCTGTTCGTGTAGGAGCCAGGGCCAGCTGGGTACAAATTAAGACTACCCTCACCTATGCTGTGGATCGACTGCCAGTGGTCACTACCTCTCAGCCTCTGGGTAATCCACTGGTGCAGCCTAAGGCACAGTTCCACATAAGACCAACTGGCTGCCTGGTCAGAGACTGAACCATGCAAACTAAAAGCCCCTCTTGCCCTGAGTGTGGGTGTTGGAGGGGAGGGGAAGCTTGCATTGCCGCTGCCCACAATGTTCCAGGTAAAGGACAAAGGAGCTCAGCCTCCAGCTGGAACCAAGGTCACTATAAACAACAGATCCCTCTGGCTGAGCAGAAAGGCCCAGCTTGTTTGGTCATATGATCTTTAAGCCAAAGCAGCTGCCACCCCAAGGAGAGATTTAAAGCATAATTGCCTCCAGCAAAAACAAAGTTAGCCATCTCTCCTGCTGGATGCATTGTCCGGACCCCGCCAGACTCTTTGCAGCACATTTCGCCAGGCAGCAGCGAGCTCAGCCTGAATTCATTCCCCCAGCTGGCAGGCCACAATATTTATTTAACACCTGACTCCGGCTCTCTCGGAGCAATTAACAGCATCCTGCAGTATCTTGGGCCCCCCACTCATGACAACTGCTGCTGCCTTTTCACCTCCCTAATTATTTCTGCCTGACTCCCACATAAAGAGCTACAGTGACTCCAATGCTCATCCACCCTGAAGAAGCCTCCCCATCCTCTTGGGATTCTGCCTTAGGCAACAAAATAGCCAGACAGCAAATACCCAGCACGCAGAGCAGGCAGCGACCTTCAGAACACAACAGCAAACCCTCTGTTGCTGCTTTCCTTTGTTACTCAACAGCTAATCCCCATGCACGTGGACAGCCAGCCGTTCTGCTCTCTGAAGCCACCGTCCAAGTCATAGACGCTGAAAGATTGAGGGCTAATCTCCCAGAAAGCCACACGTTCAGCCTCCTTCTGGAGGCTGCATGAGATCGAGGACTCAGCTCCCTGAAATCTACCCTCGGCGCTCTCAGACATGGCTGTGCTAATGTTGGGACCTAGGGTTAATCCATCTGAAAACTATACCAGCCCCTGATACTGCCACCCCACTGTATGGGATTCCAAAGGCCAGTCTCCCAGTCCCAGCCACAGCTATGCCAACACTGCAACAGGTTCCTTTATGCTTTCTCTCTAATCTCTCACTGTCTCATGTTAGTTTCTAGGTAGCCTTCTTCCTCGTCCCATCTCTAAAGGCTCCGGGGATTCTGATTATTGCAATCCAACCTCAGGATCAGGCAAACCTCTGATCACTTCTTTCTCCCTTGAGCATAAAGGAGTTCGCCTTTGGACAAGAGGGGGTTTGCTCAGTTTGGTCTGTCTTTGCAACAATTGTGATGCTGGGGTTGTATCAACGGATCTGACCAGCCTGGCCCAGACCCCCAACCCTCCTCCAGAGGCAATAAAACCAGAAGGTTTCAGCTCCTCTGACACAGGAATTAGGCCATTTATATTAATTTTGCAAGCTGCTGCCTCTCACCCTCTCCTTTCCTTCGCCTGTCTGCTGCCATGGAGGTTTGCAGAGTGGATTGGATGGTTTTGCCTCTTTCTAAAACCTTCCCTGCTCTTCCCCCTCACTTGGGGAAGGCAAATCGAACATCCCCACCCAGCAGTCCCTAATCAAGCCAAGTCCTGGAGGACAGTGCAGAGCTAAAGAAATCCACCAACAAGAGCTGGTGAAAAAAAAACAACCAGGAAGAATTTTGCCAACATTTTTTCCCCCCTCCCTCAAAAGAGTTTTTGGATAGAAATTTACCAGCCACATTATTAGAGCTATGTTTTAGGGCAGTTTCCAGGTGGAGAAGTGAATAGTTGAATCCTTAGGAATAAACTACATGCTTTGGATTGTGTTACACCAGCTGAGGATTCGGCCCATTGTTTCTGTAACACCTTCCAGGGCAAAGAGTGCAAGCAGAACCACCGAAATACAGCCACCTCAATGGGGGAGCGGAAGGAGGGGAAATCGGGGACAGGGACTCTGAGACCCAAGTCCTGCTCTTATGGAAATGATCATATGGTCCTTGATGTCTCCACAGTGCTAATATGACGTCGCCTTCTAAAGACACTGTGGCCCTATAATATTCCCTTCACCTACCGCAGAAGGATGAAAATCTGCGTCAGTTCTGCTGGCATTTAAGCCTGTGGTCACAGGGAGTTTACTGTGTTTTAACCTGATGTTTGGAGCACTAGACAAGCACCATGCCTATTGTGGCCTTTGTCCTCTTGGGTGAGGTTTAAGTCAGAGAAAGCCTGGCATTGTGGCTAAGGCATAAATCTCAATTTTAAGAGACCTGGGTTCAACCATACACAACCTGTGTGACCTGGGTAAGTCCCTTAATCTCCATAAAATGGAGATAGCAATGCTTCCTTTGTCTATTTCAGTTATAAGCTCTTTGGGGGCAGAGGGGAGGGGTGTATGTGCGTGTGTGTGTGCACGTGCGTGTGCGCACAGACATATGGACAGCGCCTAGCACAACAGGGCCCCAATCTTGTCTACTAAAGAATAAGGCCAGAACTTCTAACAGCTGTCGTTTTCAGCCCACCTTCGGGTGAATGTCACACACACATACCAAATTCTGCTTGCTCCCCTTCCGTGGGACTTTTGCAGGCCTTCCTGCAAACATTCAGGGGAGAAAAGGTTAGCCAAAGTGACTATGTTGTTAAACACGAGGACATTCAAGTCTACGCTTGGGCAGACACCAGAGTTTCCAGGCTTTGACACAGTTGACAAGCTGAGGCATGATGATGAAATACCCCATAAAAGTAACCAGGTCGGATAAAGGACTTACTGTAGCTACTTCTCCAACACTAGAAAATAAAGGCTTAAAATTCCACCTCAGGACCGTAGAAAGCCAGCTGAGTAGGAAGAATATCAGAATAGTGGGATTAGTGGAAGGTGATAAAATGGCAAATCCCGCTTCCTCTGTTGAGGCCTGGCTTTCCAAAGCACTCAGCCAGGATGATGATGACCCTGTCTGGACAAAAAGAGGGCTCACACTCCCCAGAAAAGCAAGCAATTCAAGCAAGGAGGTAGAATTTTCAGACATCAAGACTCCAATTAGAGCTGAGCGAGCAATTCATCACAAGTAATTTATCTGACTAACTTCACTTCTTCATTTCCCTGCCTCCTCCTCATCCCATTTAATGACAGCATCATGAGCAGTGTACAGGCCATGGCTGGCTATTCAGCAAGAGAGATTCACCATTCAAATGATGCTGCTTAACTTGTTATTACATGGCCAAAAAGGAACATTCTGTCAACACCCACTCCACTCCTCCAGGCTCTATCACTGCAAACAGTGCCCCCATCTTCCTAAGAGCCACCTTCAGTTCTTCCCCATTGCTTGCCAAGCGCATCCAGACTGTGTCCAAATCCTTCCATTTCTTCCTCCATCACCTTCCTAGGATTCATAGGTTTCTTTCTGTCCAGACAGCCCGAAATTCTCAGCCCCAGTTCTCATACTTACCTGTCTTGGTCATTGCAGACTCCTCCTTCTCCTGTCTGGCCTCTGCCTTCCAACACCATCTGTCCCCTCTACAGTCTGCTCAAAACACAGCTGCTATAGTCATCTTCCCTGCTCAGGCTCTGACTCCATCACCACCTGGGACACTCCCTAGGGGCACCTCCCAGTCATCTGTCTTTAGCATGAAGAAACCATGTTTGTGTCTGCTGTGGGTCAGCTGCCTGACTCCACCAGCCTCTGGCAACACTCTGTCCATCGCTAGCCTGTACGCACACCAATCCCCGAGCCCTCCAAGATTTCCCTGTAGAGTCCAGCCTCTGCTCCACTGACCATGGACACAATTACCCGGCCTGCTGTTCCCAAAGGAACAATACACACTAGCTTGCAAGATTCAGCTTGGGGCCATGACTTTGCTCAACACCACCACACTTTGCTCTATTTATAGTGAAAACAAGGATATATGTATTAACAAAGTACAGAGATTCAAGTGACAGTGAGAGACAGAATTGGTAACAAATGGGTACTAGTGAAAGAAAACCATAACACACTTTCTAGACACTAAACTTAACTAACAGGTTAACCTTTGTGTCTGAAGAAGATCATCTTGCCCAGAGTTTTCTCTAGCATTTTCAACCAAACCTGGGTCAAAACAGATCCCTTTTTCATGAAGCAAACTTGAAGTAAACAGACAGCTTCAGTGAATCTTCTTAGTCAAATATACCACATAAAACCCTGGTGTGCGCCTCACGAAAGGGTTCCTCACACACCCCTACTGCTTGGTTTTTCCTGTTCTTTTCTCTCTCTAACGTTTTCACAATCCTTCATTAGCATTCTATTCAGACTGGTGAGAGGAGACCATTGTGAACTCGACAATCCTGAACTGACATGTAAACAGCCAGCTAGATGAACATTTCTCATCTGACAGAAAACCTGTTTTTCACCTTTGCTGGTCACCAGTCCCTAGACACAGACCTTAGGAACCCAATTTTCAGTTTGCACACATCACTCCGTACACAGCATCCATGTATGTGTTTTACAATGATATGCATGACCAGTGTGACACCAGCTTTTATGTGAGACCTCACCTGACACTCTTTGGTGGATTAGAATGTACATACCAGACTCCGGAGATGCCTCTGACCCCTATGCAGCTCCTCTGTGCCTCTTGCCAGTTGGCATTAAGAGGTTTATAGTCATCTTCTCTGCTCATGCTCTGACTCCATCACCTCCTTTTGAATCACTATAACAGCTTCCCCTCTTTCACACAGCCTCTGTCTGTGGGTTTTATGCTGCTGTCCATCACTAGAATATCTGAGCACCTTTCCTGTAAAATGGTCTTATCGCCATTTACGTCAATGCAAAAGGAATGCAAAATGCTGTTTTAGGGGATGTTGTGAAGGCCAAAACTATAACAGGGTTAAAGAAAAGAATTAGATCAGTTCATGGATGAAAGGTCCATCATAGCTATGAGCCAAGACAGTCAGGGATGCAACCCTAAGCTCTGGGTGTCCCTAAACCTCTGTCTGCCAGAAGCTGGGAGTAGTTGACAGGGAATGGATCACTCAGTGTTCTTCTGTTCTGTTAACTCCCTCTGAAGCACCTGGCATTGGCCACTGTCAGTAGAGAGGATACTGGGCTAAATGGACCATTGGTCTGACCCACTCTGGCCTTTCTCATGTTCTTAAAACAGATTGGCAATAGTGAAGCTCCAAATAGATTTAATGGATCTCTAGCTCTTGTCCCTTAAAAATCAACTCCAGCTTCTTGTTCCCACCTTTCAGACCATTCACAACTCTGCCCATCCCTCCTCATCCTCTTCAGTCTCATCCCACCACAGCCTCAGGCCAGCCTCCTCTGTCCATTTGTCAACTCCCCACTCAAACAACTCCATGTTCTCCTCCATGCCTGGATCACCATCCCATGATGGCTCAGTCAAGCAATTACCCTCTCCTTTTCCAAACCCCTCCAGATCCAGCTCTGCTGAGACTCCTATAAGAAATCTGACTCGGTTGAGGGGCAGCTGGCAGAAAGATGGCACTTACTGTATTTATAACACCTTCTATAAAAAGCAAACGTGTGTCTGATTGTAAAACTGCATATATTTAACTATTCCTACACTTCCCTTTCACAAGTCATCTGTCTTCTTTGGGGGCAGAGGGTTACAATCTTTCCAGTAGTACAGCTAGGTGGGAAATGGTTTTCACATCCCATGAAAATTTGAGATTTTGGAAATTTTTCTCATCTCAAATCAAGGCAAGAAGTCAAAATTTTGAAAATTTTCCACAAACCAAAAATCCTAAAGAAATTTCAGTTCAGGTCATTCCAAGTGTTTTGTTGTGATTTTGACCATTTTTTAAAGAAAAATGTGTCCTATAATTAGCTTATATTTTTAAACACACACAAAAAATCAGTTCAAACAAAAAAGCCCAATATTTTTCACTTTAAAAGTATTGACATGGGATCTTTCAACAATTTCTAACCCTTCCCTCTCCCACCCCCAAAAATGTTTCAAGTAAAGAGATTTGTCAAAACTGACCCATTCCTGTGAAATGTTTCAGTTTCAACAAAAAAAAAGTTTCATCAAAAAATTCCTGAGCAGTACTGTCGAGTGGCTGTGCTCCTAGAAACATTGTTCCTCCAGAAATTGCTATAACTCCAAACCAACCTTTCTGGACTACTGTACCCCTTTCAGGAGTGTGATTTGTCTTGTGTACCCATAAGTTTCACCTCATTTAAAAACTATTTGCTTATCAAATCAGACATAAAAATACAAAAGTGTCACAGTACTGAAAAATTGCTTATTTTATAATTATATGGTAAAAATTAGAAAGTAAATCAATTGGAATATACATATTGTACTTACATTTCAGTGTATTGTATATAGAGCAGTATAAACAAGTCATTGTATGAAATTTTAGTTTGTACTGATTTCACTAGTGCTTTTCCTGTAGTCTGTTGTAAAACTAGGCAAATATCTAGGTGAGTTGATGTACCCCCTGGAAGACCTCTACATACCCCCAGAGGTACATGTACCCCTGGTTGAGAACCACTGCTCCACACCACCCCAGCACAGGGCTTGGTCTAAAAGCCACAGTCCGGCTGATTGCATCTGAGGAACCCACCAGCTCTTTGTGGTAATGAGAAAGCAAGTTTCTCTCCCTCCCCATATTTAAAGGGCCTGGTTCTTCATTACCCCACCACTTTGTGGAGTCATTTCCACTAGCGCAAAGAGTGTGTAAAACGGTTCTACGTCAGGTGGATGCACCATTTGACTCTTATTTTACATTGATGTAAAGAGTTGCAAGGCAAAGGAGAATTGGCACTGGAGCTGGTCAGAAAACTAGAGGGGGCAAGAACGGTGGGGGGCTTCTGCGGAAAATTTCAATGAAATTAGAACAAAATAAAAATCAAAATGAAATTTTCCACAGAAGATTTTTGACATTGCATTGGAAAGCTGAGAGTTTGGGGACGAAAACTACTTTTTTTATTATTATTTTTTTGAGCCAATCAGCGGCAGGGTGCCACCCCAGAGCAGCTCCTTCTGGCACAGCCAGGACCTGCAGGCCCACTCAGCTCCCCATTTTGGGGTTTAGAAATAAGCCACTCACACGCAGAGCCTACACAATATTCCCCTTCCCCTGGAATGTTGGGCTGTGCTCATTAATTCATACCAACTGTGGCCTCCACCCAGCTTTTCCCCAGCTAGCCCCTTTTTACCTTAGTTCTCTTCTCCCTGGGTTGGGAAAGCACAGCAGACAACAGCTGTGTCTCCATGCAGGAGGTCTCCTTGGGAGCACTTGCTCTCTAGGAGCACTCCCATCCAATTGAGCTTGGAGAGCCTTTTCAGGTCCAGGTGCTCGTTAGTCAATTAACTGCCCAGGTGGCTAGTTGGCAGCTATTTGCTTACAGGTGGGCCGAGATGAGTTTGTTCTCAAAGAAGCATCTCAGGATAGACTGGGCCATGGCTCCCCTTCAAGTGGCCAGTCACCCCATGACAGTCCTTGTGGGAACTAAAAAATATAACCAGCCAGGTAGAAGTGTTTAAAATTTCCAATCAAATCTTTCAACAGATTGAGATTTAAGAGCCAAAATAAACCCCATCATGCAAAGCTCTGGCACTCCTCTGGAGAGACAGGGCCAAGGGCTGAGACACTGTTCCTTCCAGAGCCTCTCACTGTTTCTCGCATCAGCCAGAGAGAGTCTGCTACCGAGCCTGCTTCCTCCCCAGCCTGGACTCCCTTACATGAGGACGGCCTGAAATGTATTTGTGGAATAATTTAGGGTAGACGGAGCATCCTACTGGGTCATTAAATCCATTCCCTCCTTGGATCACAGCAGCTGAAATTTCATTGTGCCTAAAGCATCCCTGATGGATAATTGTGAAGTCTCGCCTTCAATATATTCCGCGATGTTGACTCCTTGGCAGCTTGTGCCACTGTTTAATAGTACTGATAGTTATGCACAGTAGTTTCTCTTTGTAAAGAGCTGCTGACTTCTCACTGGAAACAAACAACTGGAAAACCATTCTCTCTGGCATGAACCTTCTATTATTCAGCCCCTTCCCTCTTCATTAGGTACACCTGATATGAAAACAAGATCATGGCTTCATTCAAAGGGATCTCAAAATACTACATAAAAAGTGTGTGGTATTTAGTGTTTATAAAGAATGCTGTTAAATGACTCGTTCGGTCACAGACAGTTGCTACGTTACAGTCAGGCGATTAGGCTGTGAATATCCTGGGCGATGGATCCTGAGAGGTGCTGAGTGCCTCTTGAGGATGAGGGGAGCCCTCAGCTCTCATTGACATCACTGGGAGTTGAACATGTTCAGCAATATTCAGCACCTTGCAGAATCGGGCCCCAGGTCGAGAGGGCGAAGGGATGTTCGCTATTATGTACTTGCCTCTCCCTCTGCCCCAGGTATATGTCAGGTCTGTGAACTGCAGGTTTTCATCTGCCCTGCCTGGAACATCTGCTTCAACACAGTGGGATTTCTGGGCATTCTCCCCACTGCCATATAACTCTTAGCACTGCATTAAGGCAAATCCTGCTTTTTTCCCCACAAGCCTGATCTAAAGCCCATCACATCAAGTTCAGCTAACTTTGATAGCCTTTGAACCAAAGGCCAGTATGGGACAGGCAGTCATGTTATTTTCAGTATTCTGACTAGAGACTTACAGAACCAGTAGCCCATATAGGAGTTTGGGGGAAGTTCAAAGCTTAAGTTCATTTTGAATCCTCACAGTAAATCAGGGTGTACATACATATAAGCACACACAGAACCAGAACAGACAACAGGTTCCATTCTTCCTCTATAGTCTATGTCAGGGTTTCTCAAACAGGGGTCGCCGCTTGTATAGGGAAAGCCCCTGGCGGGCCGGGCCTGTGTGTTTACCTGCCCCGCCCGCAGGTCCGGCCGATTGCGGCTCCAACTGGCCGTGGATCGCTGCTCTGGGCCAATAGGAGCTGCTGGAAATAGCACAGGCAGCTCCCATTGGCTTCCAGCAGCTCCCATTGGCCCAGAGAAGTGATCCGCGGCCAGTGAGAGTCGCGGTCGGCCAGACCTGCAGATGGGGCAGGTGAACACACTGGCCTGGCCCGCCAGGGGCTTTCCCTACACAAGCGGCGACCCCTGTTTGAGAAACCCTGGTCTATGTGGAAAACACACAAAAGCTTAACAAATGCCAGTTACCAGCATGATCTCTCAACCAACCATCATTAACCTCTCCTCCTTGCCACTGAAAGTGCAAGGTTCACTCCTCTAACTTGCCTTCACAAATAAAAATATGCATTACAGTGATGATAATGGAAGAAAATCCATATGCATTTCTTTCCCTTAGGCAAGAGAAAGAAGGAAAGAAGCAAGCACGTCTGAAAAGTTTGAATCAGTAGAGCTTCTCAAAAATTTGTCATCAAAATGTTTTATTGATGGAAAATGGCTTTTTAGACTAAAGAAATTCTGTAAAAAAAAAAAGGTCCATGTTTGTCGAATATTTTCAGGTTTTCCTCAAACAACTGAAAACTAAAATATTAATTTTTTTTATTTTAGTCTAAATTTTTCCCAGGAGGAAAAAATAATTTCTTGACCAGCTCTGCCATTTACATTGCTTAATGCATTCCTGGAAGGTGCTCAGATACCACGGGAAGGGTGTGGCCTAAGACTCTGAATAGAATAGGTAAGTACATCAAAACACATCTGCACTGTCTGTGGCATCCTTGTTGTCTCTCCAGTCCATGTAGCAATGGAATACAGAAACAAAGCCATTCCAAGTGCTCTGGTGCACTCTATGTCTGTGTACGGCTGAATTTCATTTAGTGCCTGTTATATATAGGGTCTCTACAGAGGCCCATTCCTTTAACTGGATTTCTTTTAAGTACTCTAGGCTCCACAGCAACAGGATTTTCCAGACATTAAACTGATGCTTGGAAAACAACAGAAATAAAGAGAGATTTCATTACGAGGCTAGTCTGTATCCATAAGGAACGCAGGGGCCAGACCAAGGTATGAAACAGTGCCTTAACAGGCTCTTGTCTGAGGCCTGCATGAGGTATAGCTCTCAGTGGATTCCAGAACCACTCACAGCTACGTGCTCCATTTCCAGAATAAGGAAAGAGAAAACAATCAGATTTTTCAAGCCCTGTTTTCTGTCCTGCTCACTACCCCAGCCAAGTCAATGTGGATAGGAGCCAGGGGAGAGGCCTGAGGAGGTGATGCAGCTAAAATCCTAAATCACACTCAATAGCCTTTCACAGTCTCCAGCACGGAGAGATCTAGCAGTCCAAGTACGGGACTGGGAGCCACAGACATTCTAATGCTGAAACCTGCACCCTCTGTGTCCTTGGGAAAGTCATTTCACTGCACTGCCCACATCTGAAAAATGGAGAGAACACCCACCTACTCCCTGGGGAGATATGAGGACCAGTGCATCAAGTGCTTTGAGGACAAAAAGGCTCCACAGCATTATGATGATGATGGTACCTGAAGCTGAGATCAGGGCCCCATTGGGCTAGATGCTGTGCAAACACATAGTGAGAGAGAGTGCTGCTTACAGTCTAAATAGATAAGAAAAACCCAGGTTGGGAGTGGAAAGAGAGGCATGGGGGTAAGGGATAGAGCTGGGAACAGAACCCAGGTCCTAATCCAGTGCTCTATCCACTAGACCACACAGCTTCCCAACAGCAAAAACTTTGATCTCACCAAAGGTGCTCATCTGACCTCAGTTCTGCGTTCAGCCTAGCTTTTAAAATAAGGTGACCATATAGTTATTTTTAGGGCTGGGGCAAGAACAGTGTGTGAGACCCTGACTCTAAACTGGAAGTGAAAACAATCAGCATGGCTTCCCCGCTCCAGCCTGGGAAATGCAAAAAGTAAACAACAAAGCCTCAGTGGTGAGAAGCTAGTTTGATTTTTTTAAATTGTTCCCATTTGAATAACCTGCAGTGTTAATAATTCAGTTAAGGAACGTTACAAACACATGCACGCACATGGCCTTCAACAAGATTTCACTTGACAATATCCCTTTAATCCAGCTCTGGATGTTTTCTCTTGTTCTTCATATGAATGCTTCTCGGGGCCAGAATCTGCTCATCTTTAGGCCACTGGCATCAACAGTTACTCTGCACTGATTTGTGTGAAATCAACAGCTGAATCTGGCCCTTTACAAACCACGCAGAGTTTGCAAGACTGTCCTTGGCCTCTCTGATTGGCTGGCTTTTTCAGCGGCATCTTTCTTACCCGCTATCAGATGAACTGTCTGGTCCCCTTCACAAATCCTATAGCCTGACAACCCTTGTTTCCAGAATATCTACATTTTAAACTGAGGATCTTCTTCCTACTCAGATGACAGCAAAGGGAGCCCATGATATCCCAGCACACCCACTTCAAGGCATGACTCTCCATTTCTCTGAGTGCATTCAAGTCTTTGTGGATCAGTTTCTGGTTCCATCTGATAGCACTGCCATTAACAAAGGGGATTAGTGTATCAGAGGCCAGGGGCTGTTATCAGGAGACACATGTGGCATAAACAGAACAAAACACAACCAGCTCTGTTCCTACCACCTTCTCGTAAACACAAAGGGGAAAACAAAGAGATGAGAGGCATATCTCTGATTGAATATCCCTCTCTCCTCCACAGAAGGTGGGTCTCCTGTCCAGGCAAGTTGCAAATCACTGACAAAGATAAGCAAGTCAGGACTGAATAGACCTGACAGCCAAATTCTCTTCCCATTGAGCCTGATCCAAAGCCTACTGCAGTTAATGGAAGGACTCCCCAAAAAGGGACAAGATCTTCCAAAGTCACTCATGATTTGGGGAGCGCAACTAGGGACACCTTAAAGGGACCTAATTTTCAGAGGGTTGAGCCCCAGCCGCTTGTGAAAAATCACACCCTGTAAGGTGTCTCAAATTAGGAAATTAGGAAAAGAAATTAAGGTGCCCAAAGTCAGAAGTCACTTTGGAAAATCCTGGCTGAGAGGGTGATCCTTAAGATTGCGCAAGGGAAGACTCAGTGGCCATGGACAGTGAGTTCCTCTTTCACCATGGCATAGGATGAACAGCACTAGCTGGTCAGCAATGGGAGACACTAGTAGAGCCATGTGCAGCAACCCTACCAAGAGAAAGGATGGTCCAATGATTAAGGTACTGGTCTAGGATTCACAAAGTCTGGGTTCAATACCCTACTCTCCCACAGACTGACTAACAGTAGGCAAGTCACTGAGGGCCAGATTTCTAGAAGTAATCCAACATCTAGTGTGATTTTCAAAAGTACCTTGAAACTCACTCCCATTGAAATCAGTAAATTCTAGGCACTAGGCCCTTAACTTTAAAAATCTGGCCCTTATTTTCTGTTCCCCAGGGGTTTTTAAGTGGCTGAGGAGCCCAAATCATGTCCTGCAGATTTTCCCACAGAAGTGACAGTGTGACCTTAGAGGAGAGACAGATGTTGGCTGGACTGTTGTGCCCTTTCTTCCCTCCTTTGTCGCTTCTCTGTCTCATGAGCACATCTGTTCTCCTCAAAATGGGCTGTGGCTTGGTGTATGGTGTGGCACCACTTAGTGGTGAGCTAGAGCCAGTTCGCACCGGTTTGCATGAACCAGTTGCTAAATTTAGAAGCCGGTGTAGAACTGGTTCCTAAAGGGGCAGGCGGGTGGGCAAACTCAGGTCCGTGGGCCACATCTGGCCTGCAGGACCATCCTGTCTGGCCCACCTGAGTGCCCAGTACGGGAGGCCGAGGCTCCCCTGGCCCCTTCCCTGCTCCTCCCCCTCCTCACAGAGCCATCGGAGCCCTGGGGGAAGTGGCAGGGCTCCAGTGGCTATTTAAAGGACCAGGGCGGCTGAGGCAGCTGGAGTCCCGGCCTTTAAATAGCCCCCAGAGCCCCCCACTACCTCAGGGCTCTGGGGGCTATTTAAAGGGCCCGGGGCTCCCCTGCTTCTACTGCTCCAGCCTTTTAAATAACCGCCGGAGCTCTGGAGTAGTGGCGGCAGGGATCCGGCGGCTATTTAAAGGGCTAGGGCGGTAGACGCAGCAGGAGCCCTGGCCTTTTTAAATAGCCCACAGAGCCCCGCTGCCGCTACCCCAGGGCTCAAGCAGCGGGGCTCTGGTGGCAATTTAAAGGGCCTGGGGCTCCAGCCCCTGCTGGGAGCCCCAGGCCCTTTAAATTGCCCCCTGGGGAAGCCAGCTGTACAGGGGTGTACCAGCTTACTTTCACCTCTGGGTAAGGGGTGGGGCTGCAAGCTCCAGCAGCTGTGCGACATCCTTACACAGCAGCATGGTAAGGTGGTCAGCCAGGGCTGGAAGGAGGGGTTGGATAAGGGGTAGAGAGCGCTTGGAGGAGGTGGAAGTTATGGAGGGGCAGTCAGGGGACAGGGAATGGGGAGGGATTGGGTAGGCCTGGAAGTCCTGGGGGTATGTCGGGGTGGTGGTGGATGAGGTTGGGGGCAGTCAGGGGACAGGGAGTGGGGCAAGTTGGGTAGGGGGTAGGGTCCTGGGTGCAGTTAAGGTGGGGGGTCTCGGGAGGGAGTGGTCAGAGGACAAGGAGCGGGGGTTGATGGGTTGAGGGTTCTGAGGGGGACAGTTGGGGGCAGGACATGGGTTGGGATCGGATGGGTGGGTGGCCGGGGGGAGACGGGCACATGGGGCTTGTACTCACTACATGGTTCCCTATCCGGTCTTCGGCAGCACTTCAACAGCGGGTCCTTCACTCACTCTGGGTGTAGCTAAGGTATAGTTCCAGTATGTTTTTGAAGTGCTTCTGCTGTCCTCCACAAGCCCTTCTTCCCTGACTTAACTGAGATAAGAGTACTTGCTTCGGGAGGTGAGTGTCAGGCATATGTACACAGTGGCCAAAGCTGATGTTTTATGACCTGCACCTCTACACTGGTGATGTTGGCTGCATAGAGAATCCATGCAGAGCCAATGCCTCTATAACCCCAGATGGAGGATGGACTCACAATACGAAGCCCTTAATGGGACTGGTCAGTGGTTCTCAGCCTTTTCCATACCAGGACCCCCCTCACATTTACCAATATGGGGAGGGCAGGGTGGTCATGACCCCATAATACCAGGCCATGCCCCCAGATTGAGAATCCCTTGAATAAATCAATCAGGCAGGCCTGTGCCCTCTGTGCCTTGCTGTCTTTCCTGCCTCTCGTATACTCCGACTCCATCCCAAACATATTTTTTATGTTTTATTACTCCGAGTTATTGCAGCCATCTCATCTAAAAGAGCTTTTCCTTTGGTGAGAGTTATCCGGCAAGAGGAAGGCATCACTGTAGATTAAGAGGGATGCAGGATTCATTCTCATTTGTATTCCAGGCCAGCTGCAGCCTTCAATATGGCTGAGAAGAGCAAGGAAAGGAAAGGCCCACAGAGAATGCCTAAAGATTATTTCTCTCAGATTCCAATTTATTTTCTAACATTAATGCTTTTGAAAACCCTACATATCCCGCGAATGGAAAGAGCATTTTAACACATTGATCAGATGGCTAAACTGCAAAGCAAAGGTGCTGGGTTTGCATTCTACCCTAATCAAATTAGCCAGATAGACAGGTAGGTTTGGAACTTTAAGCTTGGATGGTTTAGCTAGACATAGTGAAGAGAAAGGACTTGAGAGTTCACAGCTGCAGTACCATCCTCTCTCCCAGAAGTCGCAACAGAGAATGGTACAGAAGGACAGGGGCCAGCTACTGTATTTCTGTTCCCAGAGGAAGTGCTGAAGGAGGACTAGCAGTGGGAAAGGTCACAGGTTCTTTAGTCCCATTCTGCCTCCACAGGAGTCCCTGTAGGAACTGCTACGTAGGAGCACTAGCTAAGAAGATGGATGACCGTAGCTACTATAGTCCCAGGCACTCCAATAGTTGCCTGTTAGTAAAAAGAGGAGGTGAGAAAAAGCACAATGATAGGTCAGAGTGAAGAATAAGACTAGAAAGGGTTTTCCATAATGGGAAGAAAATTGCTTTTACCAATTGTCTGCAGTTTTTAAGTAATTCAAATTGGGGAAAGCTGAGAGAGAAGTGAGAACACCTGAGTGCTGTGTCTGGCGGGGTGTTTTTTATTTTGTTTTGTAACATAGGAACCAAGAAAAAGCAGAGCAGGGCTTGCAAGGCAGAAATTTAAGGCAATATATACTGTGGACATAAAATATTTCCATCTCGCGGGCAGGATGGATCTCGCAACCAACCAGGCAATTTGGGCAAATGTAGGAAGACAGAGAGGGTAGCAGGGTGAGTCCTTAAAGGAAGCTGGGGACATCCCAGTGCCATTCGAAGCATGCCCATGGGTTAGTACGTAGGGGTAAATGTGCTGTAAAACCCCATCCAACCTTTGTGTCCCTCCAGCCCTCACCCCCATTTAACCAGCTAAGGTCCATGGATTAGCAGCATAAGCCCCTTCTGGCTTAAGGGAGATAATACAGATCGGGTCCGAAGGTGTGAGCAAGCAGCACGCAGTGTTGGGTACAGCATGGTTTCACATGGTGGCGTTTCACTCCATATTCTTTATGAAAATATGCTTATGATATGAATATGACATAACTGAGATGTACTTTATGCAACATGTATCTTGTAAGGTATCATTGGAAAGGTTATAATTTACTGAATGTGATTATCCAGTTTGTATCCCTGTATCATTTTTATATCTGAAGTTAAGAATATTCACTATGTATCTGTATTTCAAATATGCTACTTTGGGTGAAGCCCATTGCCAATACTTCAGGTACAACAACGGAAAAGCCAGACAGGGCGGACGGCCATCAGCGAGGACAATGGACTGTGAAAAGGCTTGGTCTTCCTGCAGACTCTCCATACTGCAACTGACTCACGGATGGATGCTGTGATACTACAGAGTCAGGTGGTCTTGTCACCTGATACTAAATATTACCTGAGACTTCTTGTAACTTTCCATTGTAAGGGAAGCGTGGGGGGGGTCAAGTTTGGGAAACAAAGAATTCCCACCTTATGTAAATCCTATTTAAGGGTGGGGAGGAAGGCAAACGGGACTCCTCCTTTCTGTGGCCTGTCTGCCCAAGAACAGAGACCGCTAAGGCCACCTGAAGGCAAGGCAGTGGGGAGTCCAGACTGAGACAGGGGTCCAATCTGAAAAGGAATAGAACTGGAACTCTGAACCACAGAAACTTTGCAACCTGACTAAAACAACATTTAGGGTGAGAATTTACATTTTGTAACCTGTTTCTTAAACATATTGAGCTTAGCTTGCATATTTTGTTTTATTTGGTCAGTAATCTGCTTGTCAGTTATCTCTTATATTCACTTAAAATTCATCTTTTGTAGTTAATGAATTTATTGCTTGTTTATAATATAAACCAGTTTATGTCATTTCTAATGGGGGCAGGGGGAAGAGGGAGAAGTTGTGCATAAATCTCCCTCCACACTGAGGGAGGGGGCACATTTCATAAAACCTTTGGGTTTGTACCCCTTAAAGGGAGTGGGCACCAGAGTGTTGAGGCGAGCTCATAAAGCCAAATCTTTCCCGAGCGGATGGATCTCTGTCTCTCTGTGCAGTTGTTTGCGGCCCTGCCTGTGTGCTTGACTGGATGGGGCTTGTGAGCCTAGCCCAGCAAGGCCAAGTAAAGGGGACCCAGGCTGGCAGAACAGGCTGACTCGGGGCACCCTAACACATCAGGTGACACCCCAAAGGGCCCAAACCCGTCACACACATGCTGAAGGGGGGAGATGATGCTCAAGAAAAGCCATACTGCCCCAGCCTCTTGGCTGACTGCACCACTTTGCTTTAACTGCTGTTTGCCACTTTCTGCAAATAACCCCGTCCCAGTCGGCATTCCATCTCTGCCACCACTTGTCGTGATCCCTGGGTAGGCTGCACCACTGTCCCATCTTGGGGTCCCTCTGAGGGCATCCCCAGAGGTGTCAGCCCTCAGGCCTTTACCTCTTCTGGAGTGCAATTCCACAGTTCACCCACTCGCCAGCCAGGCCATGAGTTTGGTGCCAACAGTGACCATTCAGCAGGACCAATCAGAACTGGGGCAGGCCCCTGGAAAGATCCAGATGGTAGAGGTTGCCAAACTTTTCATAGGTTGGACCATACCTCAATAAAGCAACTGTCCTCCTATTTGTAATCGCTTAGTAACCCTGTGGCAACTGAAGCAACTGTGTATATGGAACAGTGATATTAGGTAATTATTTAGTGTACTTTCAACTTCTTTTAGTGCAATGGATCAGCTGGAATGGAGAAGGAGCCAACACCATGTAGCCAGCCAGCTCCTGGCCATCACCATCACTGAAATTAGTTTGGGAACAGGGAATACTCACTTAGGCACAAATTAGCTAAGCAGAGACTATGCCCTTTAGGAATGAGGCCTACAATGCATCTCCTGGGGTTGCCCCATCCTGTAGCCTTTTGAGCACAAGCACCATCAGACTTCTTGTCAGATAATAAGAAAACTCCAGGAGTTTGTTACCTCATGCCTTCCAGCCTCTCCTTCCCAGAGGTACAGAACTCCATTTGGGCACGGAGCAGTGAAAACGAAATCCTGTGCCATGTCACACATGGTTCCCACAGCATCGACATCAGCACCAAAGAGAATGCAACATGGGAAGGAATCTAATGATTTACTGTCACGGTTCTGCCTTTAAATAGCAGCTGATGCCTGGGTTAAACCCTTAGGATTGCCATGGGTAGACTAGACTGTGCTTACTTGACTAGAATATGCTTACAAATGAATGACGGGCAAGAAATTCCTCCGGCCTGCTCCTGGGCCAGGACAGCAGACATCCAGGTCTGGCTGCCCTGAGTGCCAGAGGGGGTATAACGGTGGCATGTTTGTGGTGAAATCTGTCTCCCTCTCTTGAATGCAGTGGAGACAAAAATAACCAAGGAGGGCCCTTTCATTGTTTCCCTACTAAACAAACTATAACTGCAGGCACAAGAGTGTGACATTAATCCAACAAAGGTGGTCCTCAGGTGGTGTCTATATCCAGCATTCATGCCAGGGGAACATTGCACAGCCATCTGGGGGTGGTTCTCCCAATTCCATGAATGGGTCCCCTTTCTCACGTGGGCACAGGAAATTCAGCTCAGAAGGCTCCAGCAACACAGCAGCTCAGCTGTGCTGGGTTGTGTTTGCTTTAATTAAACACCATTCACCCAAAGCTTTCACACTCCTACTGCTCACTTTGAAGAGACACTAATGAGCAAGAGTCTCAGCAGCCAGCAAGAATCAGAGCCAGTTCTCATCGTGCTTACACACCTTTGATCATTCTTGCTGGGGAATGAAATCTTTCAACTGGAGCTGCCTCACTATTTCTCTTTAGAATCCTGGGCTGAGCAAGGGACCTGTCGGCAGCCCTCCACCTGCCAATTAGACAGACCTTTTTCCAGCTCTGGTTTATGTAGACAGGGAGGCAATATATTTATTTGGTTCTGGACTAGACCTTTCCTGGAAGCCATAAGGAACTGTTTTACAACCTCTTTTTCTTTTTTTTTTTTTTTTAACTCCCTCGTGACCATTTTCTTCATCCTAATCTGCTGGAATTACATCAAAAGACCAAAAACCAGGTCTTCTCTAATTACCAAAGTGGCAGGGCCTCAGGCATCTCAGATCCCCTACTGGTATCCCCGGAGTTACTCTATTGACTGCTGCTTTGACATCCAATCTATCAGCTGGGCGCCATTCCCACCTGCACTTTCAGGACCTGCATGCTCCATTATCTTTATCCATTTCAGGGAAGAGTGCAGGAGAGCCAGGGACAAATGGCATCCAGAGCAGCCTGTGAAAGATCTCCCTTTAAATGGATTGTTGTTCTGCTATTATTACCCACTCTAACCAAGTGAAATTGAGGCATGAAGTAGATTTGTGCCCAAGATAATAGTGTTTATTAGACAAGCTATTGAGGACAAAACAAAAGGTAACAGCAGAGAGTCTGTAACGGCAATGCTAAAAAATCTATCAAGGATACAAGGAGAAATGACATTAATAGTTTGTGTTTCCTGTCGATGGTCAGAAACCAAGAGCCATCCCCTAACAATGCCCAGATAAATGGGATTAATGTCATTGATCGGCAGGAGCTAATCAAGTATATAAACAATGACACAAATATACCACTATCATCCTGCTGCCTGCTCCCTCCACCCCCAGCTAGGTTTTCTACTGAGGTAGGCAAACTGGTTCAGAGGATATAGGATCTGACTAAACCCTTCACCCACAATTAGGGCCCTACCAAATTCAAGGTCCATTTTGCTCAATTTCATGATCAGAGGATTTTTAAAATGGCAAATTTCATGATTTCATCTATTTAAATCTAAAATTTCACAGTGTTGTAATTGTAGGGGTCCTGACCCAAAAAGGAGTTGTGTGTGTGTATGTGGCGGGGGTTCGCAAGGTCATTGTAGGGGGGGCTGCGGTACTGCTACTCTTATTTCTGCACTGCTGCTGGCAGCAGCACTGCCTTCAGAGCTGAGCAGCTGGAGAGTGGCTGGTTGAGAGGTAGAACCTCTACCAGCCGCAGCCCAGAAGTGTGGGTAGCATGGTACAGTATGTCACTCAACTCTAAAGTCACCACAGAAGTAAGCGTAGCAATACCATGACCCCTAAAATAACCTTGTGACCTCCCCTGCCACTCCCTTTTGGGTGAGGACTCCCAATTTGAGACACACTGGTCTCCCCCTGTGAAATCTGTATAGTATAGGGTAAATACAGATTTCACAGGGGGAGACCAGATTTCACGGTCCGTGATGCATTTTTCATAGCAGTGAATTTGGTAGAGTCCTACTCATAACTCAAAACAAGTCCCATATCTGCACTATGTTGCACAAAAGATTGCAGTGATTTTTCTCTCCATCCTACTTTCTAATTCCAGCCAAACCTAGGAACACTGACTTGCCTTGACCAGCCTGGTCTGGAGAAATCTCAGCCCTCGTCTCTAATTGCAGATTCTGAGTGGCCATGGGATGCAGCCCCATGAAGGATGCATTAGAGGAATCTGGTGCTGAGCTGACAAAGGCATGGATGATTGTGGCACAAGCCATGTCCAAGAGAAACAGTTGCACTAGTCTCAGACAGCTAGAAAACAGCCATTACCAGTGCATACAGGAGCAGGTGGATCTGTACGACCCCCAGACTGTGCACCTGCATAAAACCCTGCAGACATGGTCAGCATCACCTGCATGTGCATGCTGCACCTAACAACATTCCACTAATCCTTCCTGTATTCACAGCAAACCCTCACCCACATCCCAAGATCATGCAGATATGGGCCACAGCATCAGGCACGTCAGAGGAGACAAGAGTAGGGCATTATCAGGCTATTCCACGTGGCAAAACCAGGGTTTCCTCGCTCCCGACTCCTAATGGCCTCAGACACATTGAATAGGAAGGGGTGATCAGACAGAGCCTAGTGGCATCTTGTATGAAAAAGTTTTGGAGTAACTGGGGCCTCTCTTCCTCAAGGAAGGATCTAGCCAGAACACTCTGCCTCCTTTTAGCATGGTGCAATGAGAATCCTTAATACCCGTTTGTTACTCCTTGGGGGTTGTGCCCCCAGACTGAGAACCCCTGATCTAATGGAACGAAACCTGAACCCAACAACAGACACAACTGCATGGAGAATTATGCATGCAATTTAGGAGTCCAGGTTAGAACTCTAGTTCTTTGGCTCCTAAACCACTTGAGTTGAAGAAGAGTTCCCCATACTTTTAGAAGCACTGGGTCTCACATCCTCTCTGGTGGCCAGCCACTAGAAGGCAGCATCTCTCATCTACACAAAGCCAGTATATTACATCCTTTCCCCTTCTTCCTGAGTTAGATGGAATTATTACATTAATAGGGCAAAAGTCCTTACAAGACAAGCTCCTAAGTAGATAGGAGCCTGACTCCAATTTTTCAAAAGTGACCCAAGTCACTTTGGCCCTTTTGAAAGTGTTACCCATCTTCGTTACCTCTCTGTTATTCTGTAGTTAACAGGGAGCCTCCTGTTCACTGCCCTTTGCTGCCTAAGTTGGGGAACCCATTCAAAGCAGCTACACAGGCCCTTGAGTCCAACCTGCTTAGCAAAAGTCTTTAGAGAAGCAGCAGTATGACAGGAAAGAGAAACAAGGAGGAGACTGCATTCTCAGAAGAAGAAACGCAATTATTAGAGAATACTCCCTCAGTTAAAACTCGTGTGTGGGAGCTCTGAAGGGAGATTGTCCCTATTAAAAGCACACTAAAGGAAAAAGAAAAGTTTGACTTGGTTTCAACAGAGGAGCCTCTTTTCCTAGAGGACTCTTCTGTGCCTCAGAAGATTTATAGGAAGTGTTTCACAAAGCTGTGGTCTGGAAGAAGATGTATTTTATTTTAAAGGGGGGAGGAGGATACCTCTTTCCTCAACATTTGTCTTTGTAAAGAGAAGAGAAGAAAGTGTCTATTCTTCTGACAGAGGCAGAGGGTGTGTCCTCTGTTTTTGGCTTCAAGGAGAATGAGCTGGCAGGACACCCTGGGAGACGTCTGGCAGAGGACAGAGCCACCTTTGAAGTTGGCTGGTGAAGGCAAGAGATAGAGAGAGAATGCAAATGGTGTCTCGTTAATAAAACCCTTCCTTTTGTGACATCCAGTATCTCCCAAACCAGCATCCAATCCAGCTGAGGCAGGTGGGTCAGATCTCATCAAGATGGAGAGGTTCGCTCTCTTATCATGAATTCATTCCTTTCTTTCAGACAGAAGATCTCTGCTCTCAAAGAGACCCGCTGCTGAGCCCATCTATTTTCTCTAAGTAACAAACGTATCCAACTGTGGACCATCGTCACCTGTTTCATCCTCCCTTGGTGAACAGTCCGCTTCTCTCCTCAGCCCTTTGGAAGCTTTTTTGTTGCAATTCAATCTCCGCTCGGCAGCGGCTTTCAATGGGATCTGCATTCACGGTGTGGTTTTTATCAGTGTTCAAGCAGCAGAGAATCTGATGTAATTCGGAGGGATGCAACAGAGCTCAGCAGTACTCATGAGTGACCACCCAGGTGTTTCATGAACAAAGAAGAGAATTCAGACTCCCACATTTATCCAGTCCTCCCTACCAACCGAAACAACACCAATACTGTGCCGGAGGGACAGCCTTCCCCGGGCTGAGGAAGGAAATCATCATCCATTTCTGGGCTTCCTTCACATGGATCCATAGAGGAACCTGCTTCGTGCCCTGGAAGGGACATCCAGTTGCTCCCCTAAGAAAAAGGGGTCCATAATGTGCTGCTGAGAGCTCACCCCAGCTTTCATTCAGGTGGAAGACAACTAAGTAAAGGTGATTCTCGCAAAGCGCCTGTGATCTTCTGTAGCAGTGTAGTCTGGCGGATAGTGCACTGGACTGGCATTCAGGAGATTTTGGCTTCTGTACTCAGCCCTGCTGAGTGACATTGGGCAAGTCACTGCCCTGCTCTGTGCCTCAATTTCCCCTCCCTTCTTTGGTCTATCTAGTCTATTTAGATACCAGTTCTTCAGGGCAAGAACTGTCTCACTATTGGCCAGATTTTCAAAACTGCTTACCAAATGGCAGCTCAGTGGGAACTGCTAGGTGCTGAGCTCTTTTGAAAATCTGGTTGTGTGAGTCTGTGTGGGTGTGTGCACACGCGCAGCAGCTAGTGCAATGTGACACCGATCTCTAGATGCGATATCGTAACCCAAATAATAATAAGGACCCAGAGGTTGGAACACAAAGCCCACGTTGTGGAACAAACACTGTACCTTGTTCAATTCAGCCTACACATGACTTTCCGCCATCCCTTCTCCTTCAACAGAACAGCAGCCTCAGCAACAGCCAGGTGCTAGGTGTGGAGCAAATCTATCCTGCTTTTCAGCTCTCACTGTGACAAAGACCAAAGGTGAGACAAAGACCCCAAATGAGAGGCACAAGAAAGAGCAACGAGAAGCTTAAAATACCATCGCAGTCCCAGACTTCTCCATGCTGGGATCCTTGTGCTGACTCCCCACCCTGATACATACAGAAACGTAGCAAAGCTGGGGCAGAGGAACCAGAGACATGCACATCCTTGAGCCAGCTATACCCCTGGCATCAGAGGAGAGATTCACCACTTGGCAGAGCAGCCTCAGTTCTTGCAATGATTTCTGTCTCCCCCAAACCCCAACCTCTGCTCTGAGTGGTGGCTTCTCACTATTTGGCAGATGTCTCTACTCAGGAGGGGACTGGAGCTTCCCGCTGCTACTGATGTAAATGCTACAGGCAGCCAGTGCGCTGGGGGTGGGAGCAAGGAACTGGAGGAGGGTGTCCGCAATGTCCTTTATCATAAAGGCAAACAAGCCTTGGCTGCCTTGTACTCAGAGAAGATGCCATATGGAGGCTGCTGGACTACAGCTGGTCAGAAATTTTTTGTCAAGCCTTTTCTGCAAAAGAAAATGGGGTTTGACAACGTTTTCATTGCAATTCAGGGGGAGGAGATGTTCTATCAAAAATGCAAAAGCCCAACAATTTTCAGTTTCTGACAGCCCAAAACCAAACTGATTTGGTTTTCAGTTCTTCAACAAAAACCTGAAAAAATCTGCAAAAATATTTCAACAAAAGCAAAAATGTTCAATATCTTTGCCATTTTTACTGGTACAACAAGACACGTTTGATTTATTTAACTGGTCCTGTGGTTCCTTCTAGCTCTCCAGCTTCCAGGCTGCACCACATATGGTCTCCCTTAAGTCCAGGTCTGGACTCAGCACTCCTGGTAGACACTGCTGAGCATGAACCCACTATAGTTTTATACTTAGAAATGTAGCCATGCCACCCAAATATTCCTAATTTCCTGGACTATTGCTCACTTTAGTCCTAAGGTCCCCTACATTCCACACACATTTTGCCCCTCCCCCTTCAATTTTACTGTTACAAATTATTGATATCAGTAATAAAACGATTCACAAAGCCGAGTTTATAGAGAGAGTCACTGGTAATAAAGGAAAGAAATCCAGAGAATTTAACTTTCCTGCATGAATAATTTGAGTCCCTCTCATTTTGGGTCTTTGACACACATTGCCTTACCCACATGAGCCCTGCTAAGCTCAGAACCATGGGTCCTCTCTTTACTTTAGAGGTGATGGGTTGGAAACTGGAGTGCCATCACTCAAGAGAGCTCCAATAGCACCCTCATTGCCATGTTCCCTGCTGGCTTCAGCAGACAGCTTTGCTAGCAATCCTCCCCCATCCCATCCATCTTTCTCCCACTCACTGTATGAAGATAGCAAAAGCTCACCTACCTCCCTGTGCCAGAAACACAAGGGCAGGGGTTAATTCAATGCCTGGTTACAATTTTATTGTAAAAATGGCACAATTCCCATTTCTATTGTATTTCTGCAGCTCCCTAGAAAGCGCTGGACATTTTTTAATAGACCCCATCAGAAAGTGGAATTTCTGTTCCACAGGAAACCCTAACATGTTGCAAAAACCTCTTTCCTACATATGTTTGATACAATATTAAAATCAGTGTATTAGAGTAAGTCTAAATGGAATAAACCAAAATGTCAAAGTCAAAATGAAACAGTTCAACTTTTTCCCATGAAAACTTTCGTCTAAATTGATGTTTCCATAAAATATTTTGACATAGCCAAAAATGCATTTCAGCAACAGAAAACTGTTCCATCCAAATGCTGGCTCTTCTTTGAACAATTTCCAGACAGCTCCACTTCTTTAGTTTATTGGCCTGGATCCTCAGCTGCTGTAAGCCAGTCACTTCAGTGGAGCTGGCACCAGTTCGTACCAGCTAAGGATCCGGACCATTGTGTCCAGAATTTTCAGCAGAACTCAGCACTCACAACTGGGGTCAGTTTTGCACCCCATGTACTGAGCAATCCCCCATGTTGGATACTCGTTTGAAAAGTCACTCTTCATTCAAAGGCCTAAATAGGAGCTGGCCTCTTCAGAAAACGTGGCCCCAGCTGCAAGTGTGGAGCACTTGAGGATCTGAGTGTTGAGGAGTGTTGTATGTATGACACAGGAGGTAATTGTCTCACTCTACTCAGAACTGGTGAGGCCTCAGCTGGAGTACTGTGTCTAGTTCTGGCATCTCAGTTTAGGGAAGATGTGGAAAAACTGGAGAGAGTCCAGAGGAGAGCAACAAAAGTGATAAAAAGTTTGGAAAACCTGACTTGTGAGGAAAGGTTAAAAAAAACTGGACATGTTTAGTCCTGAGAAAAGAAGACTGAGTGGGAACCTGATAACAGTCTTCAGATACGTTAAGGGCTGTTATAAAGAGAATAGTGATCAATTGTTCTCCATGTCAAGTGAGGATAGGATAAGAAGTAATGGGCTTAATCTGCATCAAGGGAGATTTAGGTTAGATATTAGCAAAAACTTTTCAACTCTAAAGGTAGTTAAGCTATGGAATAGACTTCCAAGGGAAGTTGTGGAATCCCATCATGGGACGCTTTTAAAAACTGGTTGGACAAACACTCATCAGGGACAATGTAAGTTTACTTGGTCCTGCCTCAGAGCAAGAGGCTGGACTTGATGACCTCTGAAAGTCTCAAGGTCCCTTCCAGCCCAACATCTCTACAATCCTGAGCACTCTTGAAATTCTGGCCCATGTTTATATTCTCACCCCCACTAGCTCCTTAATTCCAACCCCAGTCCATGGTCTGGGAAAGGCAGCTTTCATCCCACGGCCTTTTTAACCCCAGGTTTGCCACCCTGGTCTCTCCCTGCTGTAAGTAACTGAAAAGGATCAAAGTGGGAGCGCGACAGGTGGGCAGGACACAGCAGGACAGGTTCAGCTCTGGAACGCAGGGCGCCCCTGGCAGCAGGGCCACACTTGGGAGATTTATTGCTTATGGCACGTTGTCAGAGTGAAACTCGTCTCATTAATCAGAACTGAAATAACAAGAAAACAACATTTTAATTAATTTAAATAAAAAGAAGGGAGAATCGAGGCAACTCTCTGAAGAGCCCTCTTTGGAAATAGAGGGCAGGGATCAGGCAGGCTTGATACCACAGAGTGCCCCCATCACAAACCCATTGGTGATGGCCCATTTGTCAGCCCGCCCCAGGGAAGAGGATAATCTGAAACATCCGCTGTGCAACCCAGAGTCTCAGCCAGAAAAGTAAAACATCTCAGCACCTGCAGGGTTCCTGATCCTGCTCTTTCCTGCCCCGGGAAAATGTAAAAACTTTAAACGCATCTTCCCCCTGGCCGCAGTCATTTTGCATAAGTTATGCAGCAGGCCACCTTCATTAGCACATATTACTGCAGGGAAGCCTGTTGCTTCCCCACTCTGGAGGGCTTTGTTTTAAACAGAAATCAGGTAGACAGGTGAGCTATGCTTGTGGTTGTGCGCACGGCCTTTGTTTTGTATGCTGTTGGCTTAGCAATATGGAGGCAGGAGAACAATGCCTGAGGAATGCTGCCTCCTCCCTGCAATGGGATATTTAGCTTCAATTCCAGTATGCCTTCTGCCCTCTCCTGCATCTGTCTTCCTCTCAGGCCTTGTCTTCACTGCTCCAAAGGTGAATTTTTACCTCAGAGTAACTATGCATGTGAAGTATCCTGAGGTAAAAAACACAGTAAAGATAAGCCACTTTGGCTTTACTATGAGGTAAACTCAGTGAGATCAACACTATGTTCCCATATGGGGTTCACCTCACCCAGTTTACTGCATAGTAAATCAAAGTGCCTTGTCTTTGCTGTGTTTTCATTTCAGGACACCTTACATGCATAGTTAGCCTGTGGTAAAAAAAAAAAAGACACCACCCACCTTTTTTAGCAGAGAAGTCAAGGAATCAGTCTATCTTCTGCTCTGTCCTGTGTTTCCCCCTCCTCTGCCTGTCTCCTTCCTCCCCCTCTCCTTCACTCTTCATAACAGTTGGTAATGTCTGAAAGTAGGTAGGCAAACTGACACAAACGTGACCTCAAAGCCAAATTACAGCACCGGGTAAAGATGATAGCGTATTCGATTCAAACCTGCAAGGCCACAGGGTGAGGATCCCAGCTGTCTTGGCCTCTGCCTTCCTCCCTTTCAGCCCTTCTCCAGCAAAGCTGGGAGGATCAGTTATCAACATTGTTCTCTCCAACAACCAATTGCAAATTTCTCCAGTGTATTTATCAGGCAAAGTTACTCGTACGTTTCCTTAGTGACCAGTTCTTGACCTGCAGAAGGCTGGCAAATAGTTCATTGCTAATATTCATCATTCGTGGTGGGTTGTTTAGAAACATCAGTCATGTGGCATTGTTTCTCTTCCGACTGGATGACTAACACCACTAACCAATGGTGGTTACCTTCTCTAGACCCAAGGAAGAGCTCCATGCAGCTCAAAAGCTTGTTCCTTCCACCTGCAGAAGTTGGTCTGATAAAATATATTACTCACCCCACTTCTCTCTCATAGCTAACAAATCCCAGCATGGATTGCCTACTCAAGTGGAAAGCTTGCCACCTGTGGTTTGAAACGTTCACTGTTGTCAGTTTTGCGATTAGAAAAATTACTTTCTGTGAATAGTTATGCTTGGCATTTGTTTTTCCACCAACCGTCGCACTAGTGAAGCTCCTGCATATTTGTGGAATATCAACCCAAAACGAGGAGGAGATGAACAGTATCAAAGAAACTATGTTTAAAAGTCAGAACGAGCAGGCACAGAGATTTTTTGCAGCGTCCACCAAATGCCATAGTTCAGCAGTTCTCCTTTAGAAATCTGCCTCTACCCCTCCCTCCTTCCCCTTCTGCCCTTTGACTTGATCTGGTATACAGTTGTGCAAACCCTCCCTACTCTGGTTTGCACAGCATCCTGCAAACATTCTCAATGGGCTGGTGTGGGTGTGAATCACAAGCCATGTGGCACACTCGTAAACCTATTTGTATTTGCACATTTGTGATCACAGTAGCACAAAGCACTCCATTACCAGTGACTGCCAAGGATCTCACTGTTTATAATCCCCATCAAATCTGGACTGGGCACTGCACAGGCAATCACAGAACTGAAGATGTTAGTAAAGTAACAGTGTCAGGCAGGAGCACTAGGTGGCCTTGCCCTCAGAAGGGAGGCAGAGATACTGCAGAGAATAAAGCAAGTTTCACTGATGGCACCAGTGTGTGATGTGGAAAGTTAGAGGAGTAGGAACTATAGGGAAAATAGGTCCTTTTCACCCACCTGAGCAACGACCAAGCAAGAACAGGTGGTTGGTCAGACACATATAAACAAAAATGGGAAGACTGGGAAGAAAGAAAAGAAATAGGTCTTTTGGTACTGAAGTCTTCCTCTTATTCACAGAAAACTCACCACACTCTGCGGTACAAGGAAACTAAGGGTTTGGCTACACTTGCAGCTGTACAGCGCTGGGAGTTAAAGCTGTCTTCGTACAGCTGTACAGGGAAAGCGCTGCAGTGTGGCCACACAGACAGCTACCAGCGCTGCAGTGTGGTCACATTTGCAGGATTTGCAGCGGTGTTGGGAGTGGTGCATTATGGGCAGCTATCCCAGTGTTCAAGTGGCTGCAATGTGCTTTTCAAAAGAGGGGGGTGGGGTGGAGTGTGACAGGGAGTGTGGGGGAGACAGAAGAGAGTGGATTTTTGGAGGTGACACTGTGTCAGCTCCCTGCCTTGCAAGTTCTAAGGACTGGAAGATACAGAGCACCAACCTTCAATCATTTAAAAAGTTTTGACCCCTTCCCCCACCCCTCTCTCATTCACTAAATGCAAATAGCCTTCAGATCAGATAAGCAACTACTCCAAAATGGAGACCCCCGCCCGCTCCCGCCTTTGGGCTGCTTCTCTCCTCAAGCAAACACTAGCTGTGGACATTCCAAAGGGATCCCCCTGCCTGCCTCTGCTCATTCACTGCAAACAGTAGCTGTGTTTGTTTTTTAGATAAGCAGCTCTGGGAGTTCACAACAAAACAAAGAGAGGCATCACAACAAAACAAAGAGTGTTATCTTTACTTAAAAAGCATTATGGGAAGGTTCCGGAGGTCAGTTATAGCATAGTAAGATTAATCACTGTTTACACTGGCACCCCAGCGCTGCAAGAGCAGCACTATAGTCGTTATTCCCCAAACCGAGGAGGAGTACAGCCAGTGCTGTAGCCAGGGAGATACAGCGCTGTATGTGCCTTGCCAGTGTGGACGGGGAGTAAGTTACAGCGCTGTAAAGCCATCACCAGTGCTGTAACTCTCAAGTGTAGCCAAGCCCTAAGGGTATGGCTACACTAGCAGCTGTACAGTGCTGCGGCGAGAGCGCTTTGAAATGCGAGTGTGGTTGCGGCGCCAGCGCTGGGAGAGCTCTCTCCCAGCACTGCAGGTACTCCACCTCCCCGCGGGGTTTAGCTTACAGCGCTGGGAGCGTGGCTCCCAGCGTTGGGGCACTGTTTACACTGGCGCTTTACAGCACTGTAACTTGCTGCGCTCAGGGGGGTGTTTTTTCACACCCCTGAGCGAAAAAATTGCAGCGCTGTAAAGTGCCAGTGTAGCCAAGGCCTCAGATAACAGGCGAAACTCCCCACTTAAAACTGGATGATACTCCCAAACCAAAGCTAATGTGAGCGTACAGCATTTCCCACCGACTGGCATATTTAGAGGAGGAGTTAACATGTAGCCCTGGCATCTTGGAATGTGGGCCTGATTTTCAGAAGCACTGAAGCACCCAGTGCTTAGTGTTCCAGCTGAAGTCAATAGGAGCCAAAGGTGCTCAGCACCTCTGAAAATCTAGGACTCGAACCTCCCACAGGAGCTCAGTTTGCCAGTGAAACCCGTATATTTCCCCTTGTAAGAGGGGAAGAACGTTACATCAGGCCAAGGGTAAAGCTAAGACCATCCCCAAGAGAACTATAGAAGGGTTAATGGGTTGGCTGACTGAGTGGGTGTTTCCACACCCAGTCCCCTAATGGGTCCAGTTCTTCCCAGGTGGACGGGACCCCTATCTCAGAAAGAAACCCAGGTGAAGTTAAAGGGTGATTCTGTTCCTTGAGTTTCAGGGACAAAAGGAAACTGTGTGGCAGCCATAGCCCCAGTAGCAGGAAGAGCTGCCCCTGTACCTTTCCCAGTACTACACAAGTGTGGTTCTCGAGTTTACTAAGCTCATGATTACATCATTATTCCAGGCACTGTACCTACATGTCCTAGCCCAGCCCAGCAATGAGCAGACCACAAGGTCACATAACAAAACACCAGGCTACTGATTACAGCTTAAATCACTATCAACAAGTCTCGGTGACTTGAAGTACATAGTTACAGCTTCTACTGATCACGTCTGCACTGCATGAAAATCCACAGAGCTGTGGCTAAATTCCCAAAGTCCTATCCCAGCATAAAGGCCCAGAGTAAAACCTAGGATGACAGATACATATGAAGTGACCTCTTCCAAAGGCCTGGTCAGCATTCTGGAAGGGGTGTGCCCAGGGTATTACATTTGTCAGAATCACAGACATAGGGGCTGGGATAAGAACTCAGTTGAAATGCCCAGCAGCACAGTAGGCCCCAGATCCTGAGTGACACTATTCCACTGCAAATAATAAGATTAATGCTGATCAATACAGCCTCTCTTGATCCAATTGCCAGTACATAGCTTCTTGCCAGTAGGGGACACAAGTAACAAATCCAGCCCTAGACACACCACGGGAGCCGCAGCCAGACAGAGGTGTCACATACCCAGAAAGAACAAAAGCAGTTGCCAGAAGTCCTCATGGATGGTGCCCAGGTGGACGTGGACTCCAGCCAAAGCTGATTTTGAGCCCCTTTGCAGCTCAGGTAGGAGCGCTGCCACATACCCAGAAAGAACAAAAGCAGTTGCCAGAAGTCCTCATGGATGGTGCCCAGGTGGACGTGGACTCCAGCCAAAGCTGATTTTGAGCCCCTTTGCAGCTCAGGTAGGAGCGCTGCCACATACCCAGAAAGAACAAAAGCAGTTGCCAGAAGTCCTCATGGATGGTGCCCAGGTGGACGTGGACTCCAGCCAAAGCTGATTTTGAGCCCCTTTGCAGCTCAGGTAGAAGCGTTGCCTCCTTCTCTCTCTCGGCTCCTCCTCCTCTCGTCTCTATGGAACTAACATGAGACACCTTCAGAGAATGGCTCTCTCTCAGACTTTGATGCTGCAGCAGGGGACCAGGCAGCTGAGCTAGGCAACAGCTGCAAACAAGGTTACTCTCCTTCCCTTTCTTTAAAACTTCCAAGGCATCAGGGCGCCAGCTTTCCCTCCTCTCACAGATACTGTGGGGAGCCAGAATCCCAAAGAGCTGCCAACACTCAATTTTCTGGCCTTAATTTAGTGAGCAGCTCAAGAGTAGCTGAGGTTTGTTTTCAGTCAGTGTTACACCAAGGATCCTGCATGTTCTGCAGCTACCAAATCGACCCCTTGCCACTTAGTTATCTGTGGCATAGCAAAATTTCACAAGCAGTGCAACCTTAATTGAATTACAATGAACATTAAACACCCTGCTGATTGTATGATTTACTCACATCTTTAATTGAGTCGAAATCTCCATTTTGGATTGTACTTGAATCTCTCACCGAATTGCCGGTCTGCTGCAAAAGGTAAGTCAAGCTCACCGCTTTGGTTATAGAGCACTCCCCATGCTGCCATCAGCAAAGCTCTACTATCCTGGAGCAGCAAAGAGACTGCTTGTTCTTGCCCATTTCATTCAAAATAGCTGGCACCTTTGGAGAGGTCACAACTGAATCAGTTCTAGGTTCTTCTAGCAGGAGTTACTCTAAGAAATTCCACAGGCACACTGATGCGGGGGCAAAACTACTCCACTGACAGCATCTTCCACTGGGAGTCACCCATAGCACAGGACAATGTAAGAGCATCAGCTGTCAGTGTGTTAATAATTATGCCAGTCCAGCATCGTCCAGCAGGAGTCAGTGTGAGGGCTGGGGTAGAAGCAGTGCCTGTAGGGGGAGCTAAAAACCTCCCTACTGAGTCATTCTAGCGATTCAAAACAAATTGCAGCACAGCACAGGCTAACACCCGCTCTTCAGTAGCATTTTCCTAAATTAAACAATAAACAAGAAGCTGTTTCAGATTTTCCTTACGCTGCAGTTCCTCATTAGTCCCCACCGTAAACACAAAGGAAAAAAACAATTAACCTAAAAGAGATGCTTTCTGTTTAAAGATAGAAATTGATACTAAAGCTAGAGTCAGAAGAATGGAGTCTAGGCAAATGTTTCTCAGAAGCAATAAGGATTAGATCACAGGGCCTGGCAAGGAAAGAACAGTTGCTGGGCCTGGGTAGGTTCTCATGCCAAGAATATCCAGGAATCTTTAAAGCTCTTGGGCTACCACCCATCTCACAAGCCAAGTGGCTAATAGAATAAAACTGGCCCCTGTGTGAACTCCTTTCTTCCCAGTGCTGGAAGCAGGGGGGAGTCTCCCAAAGGAGAACAGCTCGGCAGTAAGTCTCCAGGTCTCCTGATCTAAACCTCGGATTGTAGCCAAGGAATCGGTTTTAATCTAAAGGCAGTCAAGTGTTCCTTGGGGCTTTCCCTTCGCTCTCAGGAAAACAGAGATCTGAATCAGCTCATGAGCCCAGAGGCTCTCAGATACTACGGTGATTGGCACAGCATAAGACCCTATCTAGAATAGGACAGAGTGCTTCCTGCTCTCCCTCGGCCCAAGCAGGGGATGAGGAAAGGAAGTGGTTCCCCTCAGAAGTGCAAGAATGGAAGTAGTGGGGGTCATTGGGTAACAGGCCGAAGCACTGTGCTCCCTTCCCAAGGGTGGCTGGGAATACTTTGTGCTGGTGGGACTGGGGAAGGCTTAAAACTCCCAAGCATATCCAGCTGTTACAATTAATGACATACATTTTGGAAGCGATATTAAAACTTTTAATTCAGGCCTGGATCTCTATTAGAGATCAGGGTGAGACCACGGTGGGGCAGCAGATTATCCCACAGCTGCTAGTGCAGGGTTCTTACACCTTCCTCTGCGGCATTGGGGTGCTGGCCCCATCACAGATATGCCCCAGAGCTAGGCAGAGCTCAGGGCTGAACCAATCTGGCAATGCCCCCAGTGACTGGCTTCAGAAGGGAGGCACTGGAATGTCCTTCTCTCTGACACTGAAATAGCATTCATGGTGGGAGCACTGTTAAAGCAGTGAGAGGACCCACACCCCTCTCCGGCTGGCCCTTTCCCAGAAAATCTGGGCAATAAGTGTCAACATGTGGCCTCAAATGGGAAGCGGGACCCCATCAAGGAAGGGCCTGTAGTACCACAGAGAAGGAGAGCTGCTAGGCATACCCTGAGAGAGGAGTCATCTTGCTTGATCCTGTCAGAGGCTTGGAGGTCCCAAGATGCCTCCATTTGCAGGCCTGTCACCAAGGGCTTGCTTGACGAGCTAATGTGACTGAAGAGCATCAGGGGCAGCCAGTTGCACCAGGGGGGCACTAGGGAGAAGAATGGGGGGAGGGCAGGGGAATGTGTCCCTCAGACTTTTACCCTTCTGTTGATGTCCCCCGATCACTGTGGGAGCAGAACGCATGTACCAGCCCCCAGGCCTCACCACTTGCCTATGACAGCATCATGCCTGGCACACTGCAGGTCGCTGGAGAAGGTGAGTTACAGCAACTGAGACTGCTGAGATCTTTGTATCCTCAGTGTTTGAAATGGCAGCAGGACCTAGTGGGTACAGCACTGGACTGGGATGTAGGAGACCTGTGTTTCATTCCTATGCCTGCCACTGACTTCCTAAGGGAACTTGGGTAAGTTGCTTTCACTCCGTGCCTCTGTTTCCCCTCTCACTGCCCTTTGTCTGTCTTGTGTATTTAGCTGGCAAGTGCTTAGTGGGCAGGAATGTCTACTATGACGTGCATATACAGTGCCTAGCACAATGGGGACCGCCCTGCAGTATGGTAACACAAATGACATGACACAGCGCAAGGCATTCCTGCAGTGATGGGCCTGAGCCTCAAACCCAAAGCAACTGCCTGCAGGAGTTTAGCTCCAACCCATCCACAGGCATAACGCAATGCTGGCGACCTCAGAATCACTTCTGCACTAGAGAAAGTGGACACCATAAACACATCCCTGACGGAGCCATACCAGAGGCAGCAGCTCATTCCAAACGAGCCAGCATTTGTTTGCACAGACACAAGCAAGCGTGTTGGTAATTGGCAATGATGGAGAAGGAAACAGGACAATTTAATGGGAGGACTGTAAAATATCCATTTAGAAGTTTCTCCCAGCATGGCAAGGGCTCTCCAAGTCAGGGCAGCTCATAAAGCCAAGGGGATGGCAACAGAGGCACTCAGCATGCTGCCCCAGCCATGAAATCGACAAATACATCATTTTTTTTTATCAATAAGAGGAGGAATCCTTACCCTACCTCACCCCCCACAAATATAGTATTTATAGTTATTCCGTTGCTGGAGGACGGGAACTCATACAGCCTCTCACCACAAAGGATCCCCATGCACTTTATAAAGGCTCATCCCTCCAAGGCCTGAATCGCAGGTGCCTCTGCAAGACAGTGTCCCCCTTCACAGTGGGGCACAGTAGCTATTTAAATGTATGATCTGTTTCCAGTTGAACTCAATGGGAGCACTGTCATTGACTTTACTGGGAGCAGACCTCCAGTGTGTACATCACTATTAAACCACAGGGAGACGACGCAAAGGAATGCAAAGGAAACAACAGGAGGAGTTTTCTGGAGGCAGAATGCAATTACTCAAGTTGGAATTTCGCCAGGAGACTGGGACCAACACCCTTATGCTTGTGATAAGCACCATGGGATGATGTTTTAATGAGAAATGGTCATCTGAGGGCTTTACATCTCAGCTGGCAAGTTCCCTTTCTCCTCACCACAACTACCTCTCATAAATTGTACTGAGCTCATTAATTACAGGAGCACTGTTCAGGCAGTCACTCAGACAACTCCATTTCCATTAACTGCTAAGGGATAACCCCTTGAAACTAAAAGAAGGATGAACCACACCTAAATCCAAACAAAAGGAAGCATTTCTTCACACAACTCATAGTCAACTTGTGGAACGCTTTGCCAGAGGCTGTTGTGAAGGCCAAAACTATAACAGGGTTAAAAAAAAAAACTAGATAAGGTCATGGAGGATAGGACCATCAATGGCTCTTAGCCAGGATGGGTATGGATGCAAAACCATGCTCTGAATCGTCCCTAGCCTCTGTTTGCTGGAAGCTGAGAATAGGCAACAGGGGATGGATCACCTGATGATCACCTGTTCCATTCATTCCCTCTGAAGCACCTGGAATTGGCCACATTCGGAAGACAGGATACTGGGCTAGATGGACCATTGGTCGCACCCAGTATGGCCGTTGTTAGCAGGAGCGGTGCCAGAATTTCTGGCGCCCTATGCAGAATTCGGGGGGCGGCATTTTGTGCGCTCCCCACGGGGCGCGTGGGAGCTTCCGGTTCCACTCCCATCGCGCCGCCGAAGAAGGACCCTCCGCCAAAATGCCACAAGCGACAGTGGCAGTCATTGAGCTGCTTAATTGCCTGCCACTGTTTTCTGCGGCACGTCGGCAGAAGGTCCTTCTTTGGCGGTGCGACAGGACTGGAACCGGAAGCTCCCGTGCGCCCCATGGGGAGCGCACAAAATGCCGCCCCTTGAATCCCAGCACCTAATGGAAGCGCCAGCCCTGGTTGTTAGGCATGAAACCACAGATCCATGAATCTGGGGGCAGTTCAAAATTCAAACCCAAATCCAGTTGCAAATTTCACAAGTAGTGCGTGGACCTTTAATGGGGCTCAAACCAAAGTGCTACATCCAAAGATACCCTGCAGACTTCAGGGCGTTTGAGAACTAGATCCAAGTGTTGTAGTGTAGACCCCTACCTACTTTAAATGAGCATTTTACTCTGCTTAGATTCAAATACAACCATGCATGTGACTAGCAGCCTCCTGCGACCCTGTCAGAGCAGGGCTGAGCTTAGACCAATTGAGCCTCATTCTGATCCCACACAAGCATACCTCAGGAGTGACTCTGTAGGACTGCAGGCCTGGCCCCACAGCCCAGCAGGGCCTGATACCATTCCCTGAGCCTGGATGATTTTTCTCAGGGCTCAGTGTACTATTCAACCACAAACTCACTATTCCCCAAGCCAAAGTAGGTTATGGGGCCTTTCCCTTTGCATTTCTTCCTCTGCTCCACTTGTTTCCTGCAGCTTTCTTCCAGATGAGCTTCCATCCGGAATAGGGACTACCTGACCCCTTCCCAACTGAGTCTGATAATCAAACAGGGCTGCCTGGTCCCAGGTCCTTTGGCCCTTAAAGGAGCAGAGCCCCCAGTTACAGATACCATTGCAGTTACTGGAGTTAGGCCGAGGTCCTCAAAGGCGTTCAGGTGCCTAACTCCCCTGGGAGTTAAGCGCCTGAATGCCTTTGAGGATCAGGCCTTGCCCCACAATTGAGTGACACCAGGGTCCTCCTGGCATCGGGATCCAGATTTGGGATCTAGCATCCTCCTGGCATCAAGATCCAGCGTTCTACCCATTACCAATGCCTGCTTGGAAACAGGGCAGATATAGTCAGACCACCTGCAGGGGGCTCTCCCTTCCATGACCTGACCCAGGCTGACATGAGAAAGACCCCCTTTGCTGTCTGTCCCAGCTCGGCCTGGTTCCAGCTTGGCAGAAGCGGGGATGTGAACAGCAGATGCCTGCCCGTCTCCAAGAATAGGCTTACAGATTGGAGGCATCTCCGCCACTCCACCTCCTCTCACAAACATATGGTCTGCATATGGTCAGCTGCAGCTGAGGAGGCTAGCAGTGACTTCCCGAAGGTGTCCTTTGCTACTGATGCTAATATGCCAGCTTGGTCTGCTTCCTCCCCTTCCTGCTGTCCAGTAAATCTCCTCCATTCCCCCAAAGCATCAGCTAGCACTGGCCATCGCTCAGCAACAGGCTATCAGACATGATGGAGCAGGGGAGTGATCTGGCATAACAAAGCCTAGTCCTTCCTCTCCTGCCTTTCCTTCATCAGCCCTGATGCTTCTCCATTCCAGCCTCCCTTTGCCTCTCTGAGCCCCATGATCTCCTTCGCCCTCAGAACATGGCCCCACCTCACTGTCACCTTTCCCCTCTCATTCTCCCTGCATTGCAAACAACTCACTTCTTGTTATTACTGGGGAAGGACTTGGGCCTCAGAACTGGGACCCAGATTCTAACCCATCCAAAGCCATCTTGTGAAGTCAGGTCTGGATCAGGGATTGGGTTCAGAACACCCCCAATGCTCTGAGGTCCGTGGATCAGGGGGCCTCAGGTCCATCTCTTGTGAGTAACACTTTGCCTTGCCGTTCTTCAGCTAAATGGAAACTCAGCTTCCTCCTCTGTCCCCTTAGCCCTGATAGCACCAAAGGGTCAGAAGCTCTTTTCCAGGGAGGGGGGATTGGGAGACAGAGAGAGAAAAACAGAGTTATGATTCTCACTCTTCCTCTAGAGCTACATGAGGCCAGCACAGGTGGAAAATAATGGGGATGGGTGTATAAGGCAAAAGGATGGCAGCAAGACCAATACTTTGTTGACTGTTGCAGTGCCAGTCTCTGTCAAGAGCTAGGCAGTCCTGGATCAAGGCTGACCATGCTGCAGTTCTACCAAAAACGATGAAGCCCAGTCGTGCGTTCCTGAGGTAGAAGTAAGGTATACGACTGGGGGCTCTATGACAAATGTGGTGGCCTGGATCAACTAATCCATTCAGTTCCCCACTTCACTCTGCCACTGTGCCACAGCCATGCTAATGAATTCACTCAGCGTAACCCTTTAATCTCTCTCACAGCCAATCACATTCTGGTCTGATAAAAGGTGCTTGTTTAATCATTCCACTCTGTAGGTCCAATCTGGAGCAGAATCAAGCACCTCACTGAGACCCTTTTTACTTCCTGAGCCGCGTATTGCAACGTTATTAAAGATAAGGAGGGCTTTGAAGTTCACACATTTTAAATGTGCCTTAGAATAGGGAATGCAGAATCAAAGGGCAAGCTCAGCAGAGCTCTGACTAGCATTTCTGAGCACTTGGATGTCACGTTTCTTTCCTTCTGGCCACCTGAGAGTCCAATGTCAATACTGCTTTAACAGCCAGAGGAATACCTTTACTAATATTTAAGCAAACCTTTAATGCATAGAGAATGCAGGTGGCATTTCTGATTGTCATGCCAATGTCAAAGCAGGCTGGGATTGGTTTACAGTCTCTGACATCGGCTTCCCCTCAGAACCCCCAGAGTCACAAACGCTGACATTTCCCAGCAATTCTGAACTGCAAACACTGTCCAGTGCCCACATCATAAATCAGCGTAGCAATGCTGACTTCAGCGGAGCCACACTGATTTGCACCAGCTAAGGATCTGGCCCTCAGTTCTTATTTGGTGGTGCAAATAGCTTATTTTGTGATTTTTTAAGCCCATGGTTGATTAACTTTGCCCACAGGGGACGAGGATAAGCTATTGGATTTGCAGATATTTTAAGGCCTGAAGTTGTAATTTTTGTCAAAAGCCCTTATGGCCTGATCCAAAGCTCATTGGCAGATGCTTTTTTATTTGGAATATAAATCAAATCAAAAGAAATTCACATCACACACAATTTCAAAACCCAGCAATTTCAAAACATTAGTGCGGCCTCTGTCTTTTTTTGTCTAGTGCAAGTCACAACAGTGTGACGTTTACATTCCAACCTCACAATCCGATGCTGACAAGTCAGGGTGTAACATCCCCAGGGCAGGAGAGGCAGTGCCAGTGTGTTGTGACACAACGTCACATATCGCAACAAGTTATTCTGGGACCCTCTGACCTCCTGAAAGGATGTGAAATCATCCTAGCTGACCTGGGACAATCCTGGAGGTGTTAGGATGGCTGGCAGCTCTTGCTGGGTTGTTGCTCTTTTATTCCCAAATACCCTCATTGAGAGATCAGCCTCTTTCCCTTTCTCCTTCTCAAATCTCACCCCTCTTCTTGCAGCATCTGCACCCAGGGTACCCATCAATGCTGGCCTCCCAAGTCACTAGGCTTTGGTCTAAGAGCTTGATTCTTTGTGGGAGGCAACTGCCCTGAGGCACTTTATCTTGGCTATGGGTACAAAACTGTCCAACATGAGGCCACTGCTCCACTATGACATGAGTAAAACCAGCAACAAATTGCCAGTAGTTGACATTTAGGGTAGGGGAAATTTAGGAAGATGGAGGGGAAGGATGGTCTGCTCCAGGCTGCTATGCATGGGAATTTCACCCTTCTTCCTCAGCATGCTGTTCCAAACAGCCCCATTTGGTTCTGAAGATTGTTACTCACCAGTCTACCCTAATCCTCATTCCCAGCTGCCCCTTTTAACAACCAAAGCACATGAAGTAGTCCACTCGCATAGTTCTCCTGAAGGCATTTCCCTGGGGAGCAGAAGAAAACTCTGCTATGCCTTCTCTCAAGCATATTGGGCCAGATATTGAGGCCACACAAATCAGCCTCTTTCCATCAATAGTAATGGATTGCTAAGTGCTAATGGGATGGGAATACCCCCAGGGTGAAAGTAAAATACAGCTCTTACGGGTACGGCTCCCATTCTGTTTCCCCCCCACAAGAAGCCCCTAATCCCGTGGTTCAGACCGCAGGGTGAACAGCTAAGTTTAAACTGTTCTTAAGCAAGCAGCAGGCTACCTGAGGAGTCTTCTCCCTCAGCCAGTCCCCTTGCTCCCTGCTACAAGCTAGAGGTGAGCTGCTGTAGCCCCTGCTGAATGGGAGGGTCGGGGGGACGCGGAGCCTAGCCGCGTCAGGCCGCCTGGCTGGAGGAGGAAAGGGAGAGAAACAACAAACAAATGTGACAGTGAGTTTTCCCTTTCCAAGCTTTTTTTATTAGCTTTGAGTTTGAATTTTTGGGTTATGCAGCCAAAAAGAAGTGAAAGTAAGCCAGTACTCAATGCTCCACTTATTTGCTGGTACACTACTGCACCTTTTCTTACCGGTACTCCGTACTGGGCCATATCGGCTTACTTTCACCTCTGATTTATAGCCCAGACGACTTGAGGGGTCCCACAGACTAGGGGGTCAGGTCTTCCCAGGGCAGTTGCCTCCTACTGGAATCACGGAACTCTCAGCCTCAAGTGCAAAGGTCACTTGTGTGGGAAGCACAGCTTCCTCCATGACTGACCTGTGAACCTGGAATAAGTCAGGATGACCATTCACCTCAATGCCTTGAGAACATTCTGCAAAACCCGCCTTGCCCCAGCCTGCCCACAGCAACACTATGTTAGAAATAAAGCAATGCAAAGCAGACAAAGGCCAGTCCGCAGAGTCTGGAAAGAGAAATATACCTTTACAGGTATGTTATAATTTTGGGATGTGCACAGATACCATGTTCATGGGATTGTCCTATTCAAACAGAGAGCTCTATTGTATATTTTATTAGGTCAAATTAAGAGAATGTCATATCAATTCAATTTCAGTTTTACTCCATCTGTATAGAAAACTTGTTCTGAACTGCAAAATTATGGGGTCTAAATTAGCTGTTACCACTCACAAATTTTGGGAATCATTAGGAAAGGAATAGATAAAAAGACAGAAAATATCATATTGCCTCTATGTAAATCCATGGTAAACCCAAATCTTGAATACTGCATGTAGATGTGGCTGCCCCATCTCAAAAATATATATATGGGAATTGGAAAATGTTAAGAGAAGGGCAACAAAAATGATTTGGGGTATGGAACGGCTTCCGTATGAGGAGAGGTTAATAAGACTGGGGGCTTTTCAGCTTGGAAAAGAGACAACTAAGGGGGATATGATGGACGTCTATAAAATCATGATAGTTGTGGAGTAAGTAAATAAGAAAGTGTTATTTACTCTTTCTCATAACACAAGAACTAGGTGTCACCCAATGAAATTAATAGGCAGCAGGTTTAAAACAAACAAAAAGAAGTATTTCTTCACACAATGCACAGTCAGTCTGTGGAACTCTTTGTTGTGAAGGCCAAGACTATAACAGGGTTCAAAAAAGAACTAGATAAGTTCATGGAGGATAGGTCCATCAATGGCTATTAGACAAGATGGACAGGTATGGTTTCCCTAGCCCAGGGTTTCTCAAACAGGGGTCACTGTTGTGTAGGGAAAGACCCTGGCAGGCCGGGCCAGGGTGTTTGCCTGTCCCGTCTGCAGGTCTGGCCGATCGCGGCTCCCACTGGCCGCAGATTGTTGCTCCGGGCCCCTGGGAGCTGCTGGAAGCGGCCAGTGGGAGCCGCAATCGGCTGGACCTCCGGACAGGGCAAGTAAACACACCAGCCCGGCCCACCTGGGGCTTTCCCTATACAAGCGGCGACCCCTGTTTGAGAAACCCTGCCCCAGCCTTTGTTTGCCAGAAGCTGGGAATGAGTAACAGAGAATGGATCACTTGATGATTACCTGTCTGTTCATTTCCTCTGAAGCACCTGGCATTAGTCACTGTCAGAAGACAGAGTACTGGGCTACATGGACCTTTGGTCTGACCCAGTATGGCTGTTTTTATGTTCTTATGTAAGAGAGTATCCGGGGTCAAAAGCAAAGAGTGAGGAATGGGGCCGGTGAGAAGCTTTTGATAGGGGGAGCCTCAGAAAAGTTTATCCAAGTTTTAGATGATAATCCAAACTTTCTGGAGGCCTCTCCAAGGAAAGATCTTGGCCCAATGCCCGTTGGAGTCCAGGGAGTCTTTCCATTGTCATCAACAGGCACTTGAACAGGCCATAAACCTTTAGAAATTCTCCACCACAGTTCCATGGAGAGACAGGTGTTCATACATTCCAAAAAGTAACAGTGCTGTTTTAGTGTGACTTGGTGATGGGAGAACCTCATCAAGTTCTGAGGGTCTGTGAGATGAGCCCGGCCATTCCTCTGACCCTGGGCCTGTACTCTGAGAGAAACATGCCAGGAGATCACGCGGATAAAGGAAACAATCCTCACTCACAACTTGTGTTTCAAGGCTGTTTAACTCCTGTAGTTGGGCCACACAGCAGGACATAGGGGGATAAACAGACGCAGCTCACTGCTTCCACCCAAGGTGGGGTGTAGTCCTCGTGGATCTATGCGCTGTGCACTTCCACTAGCCATGCTGCCAGTACAGCCATCCATGCCCTATGCACCACTGTACACATCACCACCTAGGAAGCCTCTCCCACAGCTTGCAGGGGAGCCTTTGTGCAGGATCTCCATGCTCTGATCTACTAGCCCAGTTGGAACCCTGCCTCTTTGGTGCAAACTCATCAGGCCCACTTAGAATAGGAGCCTCATGTATGTATTTTTAAATAAATATACCATTCAGGTTTCCCCTGGGAGGGACCCACACAAGGGCCTGTTGGGCAGGTACCATCCAGGAAAGAAACTTATCGCAGTAGAAAAGCGCTAGCCTGTTACCTTTAGGGCCCTCTTTCAGACCCTTCCATCTCCCAGATCTTAAAGCAGAGATCATAACTAACCCTCCCCTCCCCCTCCAGTTTCTATCTATTGTGACACCAGACCCAGCTTGTTTGCACTCTGCTTCTAAAAGCCAGCTGGAATAGAATCAGATACTGTCTCTTTAAATCATCTATTCCCTTCGCTGCCAGGGAAGGCCTGTGAATGAAAATACAGAGCAACGTATAGCACATCTGGATGAGCAATAAACAAAGTCTTCTCCTTTTCATTAAGTTGCCCCCAGACAAACTCAAGATGGGCACAGGCTGCAGAGAGACCTAATTTTGCTGTAACTGGATAACCACCTTGGGATCCCACAGTTGGAGAGTAGCTCATCAGAGGATGCTTCCAATATCTGATTGGCATCAGACCCTGGAATTCAATGAATATGCTGCAGCTGGGACACAGAGGAGAGGAGACAGATGTGTGTGCTCCAATCCTACGTTCTCAGCTGAGCTGGAGGGCCCTTTATGAGCCCAGAGTTCCTCATCTGCAGCTACTAGAATGGAGAAGATCTCTCAGTAGTCTGGGTGTGAGCCTAAATTTATGCAGCTTCTACCAAGAGAGAAAATTACATGAAAAATGCAGGGAAAGAGAGCTACTGAACACATAGTATGGCCCACTCACCAAAGAGTCTCTGGAAGATGTCTCCAGAACACCCTATTACTGCACATAACTATCTGACCAGTGTGTCTTGCAAAATGCAGCTTCTCTAACGACAGCATGGCCAAGACTCTCTTAGGATCCAGTTCCATTCCTCAGCAACCCAGATGATCCAGCAAAAGGGAGTGTCTAGGAAGCTATGCACTTGGAAATGCCAAGCCATCTAGAGAGAGGGCATGGGTGTAAGGTTCTGCTCCTACAACCCTACCCAGAACAGAGTTCCTGCACATAGATCCCTGTTGAAAGGTGATCCATCAAATTCCAAAGCCCTCAGCCTAGAAATTACACCATATGAAGCCTTTAGCCTTTAACATGCAACTCGGTAGCAGTGATGAGTACAGCGGGGATGGAATAATCCATCTTCAGTGCCTACTTTCCTCCATAACAAAGCAAATGACCTATGCAAAATAGGCAACTCCCCCCAGCCCTTTTGTCCAACACAAGTCTACTGGTGAATTTTGGATCTGTCTGAATCATGGATTTTCTGTAATTTAGTATGAATCCTTCAGAAACATCACCTATGGAGACAGTTAACTGTTTTCAACTCTGGGCATGAAAATTATCTGTCATTTTGCACCTATCAAGATCTTTGTCCTGGTGGATTTATCCTGAGCAAACACCTGAGGGTAATGTATCCCCCATAGCACAGCTGATAAGAGAGGAAGAGCAATTGTGTCATTGCATTGGTACCCTACTCGCATATAGACTCCATGACTCTTGAGCAAAAGGAGGAAAGAACACAGTTTCTCAACAGGGTAATTGGGAAACCTCCTTTGCAATTTGGTCCCATGGGGCAAAGACGAGAGATGCTGTGCTGGTAAAAAAAAAAAAAAAAAAAAAAAAAGAGTATGGATGACTTCTTTTGGATGGGTTTCCATAGGAGGAAAGATCACCTCCTGCTTAAGGTGCCAGGAGTTCTGGATTTAGTTCCTACCTCTCCCACAGACACTCTCTATGACCCTGAGTAAATCACTCAGTCCCCTCAGATCCCCAGCTGTAAAATAGGAAGGACAGTATTCCCACACTGTGAGCTCCCTGGGGCAGGGCCTCTCTCTTCCTCTGTGAGTGTAGTGCCTGGCACAAGGCAGGTCACTGATCTCAGTAGGGGCTACCATCCTAACCATGGTGCCTTTGCTTTCAGTCCATGTGTTCCTTTGAGAATTCAAAGCCATTGAGATTCAAAGCCAAACTGTAGCCAAATCACCCTGTTTCACCTGTTCCTGCAATGATACCATTTGTGGGTTTGTGGGGCAGGGGGGGCGAGGGCCATCTGTGGGGGAGAGGAGGAAAGTTGGCCTGTTTCTCAGCTGCAAGAGATCTCTCCAAACAGCTTTACTGAGCTTTCGTGAGCAGGGACTGAGGTTAACCAGTGCATCAAACCTCAAATGCCAGGGTCCACTGGAGTGCTTGCAAGGTTGGATGCAAGCATCCCACACCATTGTAGTCTGGGCCTCTTGCAACAGGCTGTCCCATGGCCATGCAGTGCTGTTGGATCAGGATGCTGTGAATGCCAAGCTGTCACAGAACAATAATATTCCTCAGCCCATGCCACAAGCCTGAAGCTGTGGATTTGCTTGGGGTCTCAGCTAGTCTGATGGGACGTGCCTATGCAGCAACTCTGTCCCACTCCCCACCTGCAGACCTTTACCTATCCTACGTAACTGCTGCCCATGCAGGTGAAAGTTAAAATAATTCAAGCCAGGCCTTTGATGCTCTGCAGCATTACCAGAATCGCAGCTGTATCCAGCCAGGAGATGGTTAAGAAGGAAGCTAACAGGACTAGGAAAGAAAGGAAACCAGTGTGGCTTTAAGGAGAGCCACCTCTCTCCATGGACCTAGCAATAGTTGTTTTGCCTGCTGCCTTAGGTTGTGCTGTCACGGGAACCAGAGACTAAGCAGCAAATTCTGCTCCTCGGCTGTGTGTTTACACACACACACACCCTCCTTCCACAAACCCACCACAACAACGAGCAAATTGAGACGCACTCTCGCTGCTGAGGACTACAAGGAGCTTACAACCTCTGTCTCTTCAAATCTCCCAGTCCTCTCCCGCGCGTGGCACACAAACACACATTCACACATCCCTCCCTGGCTGGGAGTCAGACCCGCACCAGCCAAGCAATCACACCAGGTAGCCCCATCCCCGGCCTGCCAGCTCCCTGCTGCCCAGAGACTCACCCGCGGTGCCCGGCTGCCCTGCCAGGATCCCCGCTCGCGCTGGTCCCGGGGACCGGCCCCCAGGAGCAGGTGCGCCCCGCGTGTCGGTAGCTCCTGGCTCGGTTTCCGCCTCGAGACGGCCCGGGAGTCTCTGCCGAAGAGCTGGGCTGGGGTATCACGGAGCCCCGGCTGGAAGGGGCAGCTCGCGGCAGCCCTGCCCCTGGCAGTGCCTGGGCAGCAGCGGGACAGACGCGCCCGGATCCGAGCGACCGCGGGGCTGGGGCGAGCTCGCAGCGCCGCGCTCTGGCTCTGCGCTCCCCGGACAGGGCGGGGAGACGCGCCCTACTGCTCCTTCCCGGCGCTGCGGGTGGAGCGCTCCCGCTGCCGCCTGGGCGAGCTCATCCCCTCCCCGAGCGCCAGGTGCCCGCCCGCCCGCCGGCTCGGGTGCCGGGGAACGTCCAGCCGCAGCTGATCTCCGCAGCGCTCCTCACGCGTCCCTCGCCTGGGCTCGCTCTGGCTCCCGCTCCACGCGCCGCCCGCAGCCGCCTCACACTCTCCGCATGACATCAGAGGCTGCCGCCTTGGCGAGCTGCGCCCCAGCCCCCGGGGGGAGAGGCGGGAACGGAGCCGTTGGCCGCGGGGCGCTCTCCGAGGCCCGGGGACAAATCCTGCAGCTGAGCGGCGGTGCCAAGGCGCTTTGACCGGCCTGGCTGCACAGAGATCGCGCCCACCCACTTCCACTCAGCACCGTCCTCTGGCGGGGGGCGGCAGGTGGCTCTGCCGCGCCCTCCCCGCTGCTCCGTGCCACAGCGGGCGCGGTTGTGCTCCCCAGCGGCGCTCTGGCGCCCACAGCCCCTGCGGGGCGTTCTCCTGGGCGAGTCACACTTACCGGGGCTGGCTGAACTCGGGGGGCTTCCGCATTTCCTCGCTTACTAGAGGAGCCCAGGGGTAGCCACAGTCAATACACGTGTCCCTTCAGCTCTGGAGGCCTGGCCTCCAATTGGAATCGAGTCATCAGTGCCACGAGATTGAAAGGTCTCAGCCAAGTCCTTATGGACAATGGGCGCCCAGCACAGAACAAACACGCACTGCTGGATGCACAGCAGCAGTCTGTTCTTTGAGAAGGCTGGGAGCCCTGGTAGCACAGGAGGGGCACATCCGACATGAGGGGCACTGGACAGCCAGCAGGAAGCATGGGGAGAGATGAGGGGGGCTGTTCCACAGATAAGGACTGAGGGACAGTAGCAATCAGGGGTTGAATGAAAGACAGAACAGAGAAGAGGGTGTGTGGGTAAGATGGGGGGAAGAGGGTGCATACACTCTGCCTGCCCATGTCATGCTTGGCTGTACCAACTGCAACCTGCCCCTCACTACCATGAACTAGATCGACCACAAAGCGGTTTTAAAAGACTTCCCTCCTCCCAGACCCAAGCCCTTTCAGGAATCTAGGATGAACCCCTGGCCTCATTGAATCCAATGGCAAAACTTCCTTGACTTCAGTTGAGCCAGGATTTCATCCCTAGCATTCTGGAGTTCCCTATGTCTGACTGGGCTTTGGAATAGACGAAACCCATGAAGGAGCAAGACACACAAAAAGAGCAGGGCAAGGAAGTTTTACCAGCATAGAAACACTCTTTGTGGTAATGCAGATGAATAAACATCCTCATCTTTATGTAGCACCTTTCCCTGAAAGATCCTGAGGCATATTTCTGACGGCCTTATGTCTCATTGGCCAGGCAACATTCCCCCCCAGCGCAGGATCCCCTCGCAGCATGTCCAGGAACAAGGTGTCACCTCTGCAATAATGGTGATGGTAGCTGTGTAGGGAGGGGAGCATTACACCAGTCTCCCCCACCCCCAAGATTACTCAGCTTTTAAAGAATGGTTGTGTACATGTGACTTCTAGGCCAGTGTTGTGGCAATGCAGTTCCATCTCTGAACACTAACAGTCTGTCCACACCCCAGGGAGAGAGAGATGGGGAACACGATACAACACAGCACCAGAAATAGTGGTGCCAGCCTAATGGCTTGCTACCCTCAAGCCCTGAGCTCAGTCCTAAACTGCCCAGCGCCAGGCAGGCCGGGGGAGTAAGTTTCTTGCGCCACTCATTGGTGTCCCCCTCTGATTGATGTTTCTTGGACAGTCTTTGAAAGGAACTGTGCCAGCCCCAGCTCATCCAGCTTCACTGCCACCAGGAGGCTGCTTCTGTTTGTCCCACTACATGACAAACTCATGTCATGTCATAAGCACACTGATGCAACATCATTGGTGGAATGCTGTAATGGGCTCGTGCACTGTGGCCAACAGACACAATCACTAGGTAAGTTGCTGGGACTGGTACTCTAGCCTTCCCGTTCCAAAAGCCCAGGTTTCTTGCTTCAACTAGACAATCTCCCTTCACTGTCACTAGTAGTGGGTCCCTTATCCTTTCTACAGGTCCGACCACTAGAGGGCACCATAATGGCTCTCTTACAAACAGATATAGGGACATACAAACACACTCACACAAAGTACATGACAACCCAATATCATGGCTGCAATGTCACAAGATGACCAAATTGTGCACGGTTCTGTTCCCAAGATCTATTATAATCCCACAGGCTGGTCTTGCCCTGTGGAAAGGAGGAGGAAAATGGGATAGGTGGCAACCCCAGGTCGTCATTTCGACACTGGCTTCTTTTTAAGGGTGAGCGCTAGGGTAAACAGGCAACCTCCCCTCCCTCCCCCCAAAATGCATAAAAATATCATAAAACAAGTGTTCATCCCAAAACGATACTCATGCTTATTCTAGAACAAGTCAGATGCTTGATTGTTTAGACAGAACTTGAGATCTGTTCACACATCTACGTTATTTCTCTGTGCTTTTCCAAAATGAAATAATGTATTTCTCTAGGTTTATAAGATTTTCCACCTTTTCTGTATGGAACTGAGAAAGACAATGGCAATATAATAGTGGCCTCATGTTATTATTATTCATTATTATTATTTGCATTACTGTAGCACCTGGAGATTTCAATAGACACTGGAGTCTCATTGTGCTATGCGTTGTACCTATATTTTAGTATGAGAAAGAATTTATAGTCTATGTAGCCAAGACAGCCAAAGGTGGGAGAGGAAACAGATGCTGTGATTTGCCCAGTGTCACACAAGTTACTGGCAGAGCCCCCTGCATCCCCATTTATTCTCCCATCCACTGGATGGCACTGCTTTTCTTACCTTTCCCTCCTTTCATCCCAAATATAGGGCCTCATTCAAAGCACATTGAAATCAATGAGAGTCTTTCCATTGACTTTAATTGGTTTGGATCAGGCCCATAATTATTCACATTCAATCATCATTTGAGGTTCTGTGCCCTGGGACTACCTACCTGGTAAAATAACCCTAAAACAACTCAGATGTAATATCTTTTACTTCCAACTCAACTGATTATTCCAACAAGCCTTCCCCAAGTCCACTCTAGCGGCATGCATAAAGCAGCCATCTCCTGAATCTGATTTACTGTTTCAAGTTGATTGGTGGCTGAGAAATTACCTCTGGATCAATCGCACCTGCACTGGCAGCTGATTAAAGCCCTGATGGGTTCTTTGCCAGCACTTTTGGGATGATGCTATTAAATATAGGGGATTCAGGATGATTGAATACATGTATATGATCAATAATGAGGTATGCCAAGGCAACAGCAGGAATCAAGGGATAGTTCTGCAGTGGCTGAGGGGCTTTACGCACAGCTCTGGAGTAGCGAGAGCCCAACAGCTACAGTGGGTTATTATGGAGCTTCTTAGCCAGATGCGTCCTCAGGACTCACTACATCACTGCAAGGGGAGGTGGTAGCACGGGAACTTCCATGCCAGCTCTATGCCACCACAGGGCCCTAGAGATCCTCGTATGAGGAATCAGCTGTCTTGAGACCTGTTTTGCACCTGCAGAGCAGCACAAACTGTCTGAATGTTTCAGAAGACACATTCTCATATCTTATGCTTTTAGGCTTCTGCTGATGGCCAAAGAAGTCAGGGAGGAAAGCAGGCCCCTCACACATGTATAGCATTGCACAATACCCTGGGTACATTATGGGGCATTTTTATACTGCCCATGCTCTGAAGCTTAAGCAGAAGGACTCTGGGGTTTATCGACCAATGGAATATTGATTTGGGGTGTCTCAATGCAGACAATGCTGGCCACCCACCGAGTGGCGCAGCTGCCATGGCTGGGTAAGGATATTGGGGGAGGCTTCAGGATACAAACTGGCTGTGCCTTAAGGCAAAATGCCTACCCTCAAAATCTAGGTGTCTCAGCTTAGACTCCTCAGGTCAATCAGCATTAGACCTATACCCTGATGTTGCACTGACTCCCAAATAGGGAAACTTAGTTCAGCTTGCCTGCGTGCCAGTTAGGAGAACTTAGCATTCTCTCTGTTCCTTCCTGAGCACAGGGAACTCACTGTGCACCTCTGGATTTGGCCCCTCTCCTCTATGAATCAGAGACACTTCAGTCTGGTGCAACACCGGTGTTCTTTATTCCTTATCAGTTTCCCACCACCAGTTTCCAACTATATACAGGCTTTACAACTGCTTGGCCTACCACAGGCCTGGCCAGCAACAGACTAGGTAGCTCCTATACCCACAGAGCCTGACCACCTGCAACTAGACTAATCCCCACTTCCTCTTCCTTCCAGGCTTATAGCCCCTCCTAATGAGGCTGGCAGGTGTTATCAGCAAAGTTATCAGGCAAACATAGGGTGGTTCACCCAGCCCCGATCCATTCTCCCTGACTGGGGCTAGAGTGGCAGGAGCTGATTAAGGGCTTCTCCACCAGCACCCTGCCACCCCTGGTCCCCGCAGAGTCCTGTGCTCTCTCCCCCCCCAGCATGTTCAGGAGCTGTTCAGTTACCACCTTGCTCCACTCCACTGCAGCTTTTAATGGTGTATTCCACCTGTATGACACTGGAGCTGGGCCGAGTGGGCCCGCCACACTTCTCTTGTGATTCGATGCCAGCGTTGCAGCATGTCCAAGGAGCTGTTACTTCCCTGTTTGCCCTTCATTTTTGGAACCACTTGGCAAGTTTGTTTCAACCTCCTGTTCTCTCCCAGCTAATGAGAACATTTGAGATAGCTTTCTGGCAGCACATTTGCCTTCCTCCCCTCCATACAGGAGATAGCTCATGAAGTGGTGTCCCTGGAGAATCACTCAGACAGCAGGGTGGAACAACACTGCTCTGTATGAATTCTGACTCCCTCTCCCTCTGCACTGCTGTGCTGGGAAGAGGAGGAACACCCGGGATCCTTCCCTCCTGCAAAATCAATGAGAGAAGCCTGTTCCTGGTAAGGAAACTACCCACCCCTACTTTGCATGGACTATTGATTTGTTGTGTGTCTGTCCAGCTCCTAGCACAATGGCACCCTCTCTGAGGGCTACAGTAATACAAATAATAATTAATGCTAATGCTATTGCCAAGGAGTGTGTGGGCATGGCCCTGAGGCTCATAGCCCATTGCCTGGCACTGACTGGCAGTCCAAAAATGACAAAGGGAGCAGTGCATGCAGTACAGAGAGGATGGATGACCCAGTGGCTAGGACTTAAAATCCAGGTTCAAATTTCTGCTCTGCCACGAACTTCCTGTGTGAGCTTGGGGAAGTCACTTAGCTTCTCTGTGCCTCAGTTCCCCACCCGTACAATGGGGATGAAAGCTCTCCCCTGTGCCCACGGGTGCTGTGAAGTCAAATCCATTATGGATCGTGAGGTGCTCAGAGATACCACAGTGCTGGGGACCAGATATGTACCTAAGATAGAACAGGAGCAAGAAATGGGGCCATATGTTCCTTCCTGGATTTGTATCTCTCATTTCCTTTCCTTCCTTCAGATTCCTTCAGCTCTGTCTCTCTTTAAAACCCAGTTCCTGTCTTTTTAACTAGTTCTAGAGCTTGGCAAATAATTTATGGCAAATAATTTGTTCAATGTGTTTCACTTCTTTGTCTGCCCACAGATTTCTGATTTTGGTTTACTCATTATTCCAGACTAGTCACCGAAGAGTTTCTGATTAATTCATGCCAAGCCAGACCTGAAAAAGAGCTCTGTGAAGCTCGAAAGCATGCCTCTTTTGCCAACAGAGGTTGATTCGACAGAAGATCCCACCTCACCCATCTTGTCTCTAATATCGTGGGACCAACACCATTACAACACTTTGATTAATTTTTGAGCTGTATAGCTTTTGTATGCGTTCCAGACTGGAAATCATGAGCTAAGTTGGTGAGTTTTGATTGGACATGGGGCAGGTCACGAGGTATCTTTCTGCTTCCTGATTGGATGAGTTCAATGAAGAGTCCAAATTCTGATGTGAATCCTCACAATGATTCTAACAAAATTCACTTTCCATGAATATTCTCCAAAATTTGCTTCAATTTGGCTGTTTCTCTGGATGCTCCTGCCAGAAAGCTCGTTGACCGGGATGTTTGCAGGAAGCAAACACAAGGGGTCTCATCGCCTCTAGAAATCAGGGCCCAATTGTCTCAGAGTGGGGAACCAAAACACTGAGGCATACAAAAAATCAGAGGGTACTTATGAAATTCTGGGCTTCCGCCTAAGTGACTTACTGGAGGCCAATTGGTGAGTTATTCATAGAACTTCCAGTCACTGCCTCTCAGAGCCTTGTTTCCATGTATGTTTGACCCTAGAAGAAACACCTGCCGAAAAATAACTGTGAGCCTAGGTGTTAGTGGCTCTTTTTGTTTCTCCAGGGATTCGCACTACGGTATTTCCAATAAGAGAAGGGCAACACTCGTCTTGGGCGGAGGTGAGCGGTGACTCTGGAAACTCCCCTGGGCTGTGGACTGCTTGCCAGGTTTGGCAGATGTAGCAATCCATGTGATGGAGGCAATAGCTTTCTTGAAGCATCCTCGCTTAGGTTAGCGGAAGAGGGACACTTCTCCTGGTGTGTGTGATACTTGTACTGCCTTCTGCTGTTTCAGTATGCGTGTCCTGCCATTGCAGATATCAGGCTGGATAATGGGCCAGCAAATCCCACTGACTCCTGGGACAAAGATCCAGGATTTGCCCTTGTCACACACTGGCCCAGTCTCTCTTCCCACTCACCAGTCTGTTGCGAGAGGACTCGATCACTGGGTACCATAGCCTTCTAAGCTAACTGGCTCTGGGTAGAGTCTAAGTTGTTTCTAGCTCTGGTCCTATAGGGAACCCTTCCAGGCTTAGACATCTTGTCTGATGCCCCTCCTTGCGATGTGAAGCACTGCTACCCGGCTGCCCTACATGCTGTTATCAGTGTCTGAGACCCCCCAAGTCATGCGCACATGCTCCTCCATCTAAGCTGTGGGTGTTCTGGGCTTCCACTTTAACCCCTTCAGGGACAATGCAACAGGAAAGCAAGGAACACTGACCACTGCAGTGACTTTATTTTGTAAAGCCCTGCAGAGTTACAGCCCTTCGAGACTAATGCCAAGTCCTGAGATACCCCTTCCCCCAGTCTGAACTCATCCCTGCTGTGAGTCAGCAGCATTTCAGGCTGGCCAGTGTCCCTCCTGCTCAACCTGGCCATTTCCATGTGGCCATGGCCAGCCCCCTGCACAGAGCAGAGCCCTGCTTGTAAACCAGACCCCGGTTTCAGTGTTGTGGCCCAACTGAGAAGATCCAGACCCACCAGTTACGCTTGCCCCTTCCCTGCTGCAGATCCTGTGGGCCAGATGAGAGGCAGTTAATGGCCTGATTGCAGTCTTGATGGCTCTCAGGCTGTGCCTACACTGCCACTTTCAGTGCTAAAATTTTAGTCATTCAGGGGTGTGAAAAAACACACCCCTGAGCAACAAAAGTTTTAGCGTGGAAAAGTGCCAGTATAAACAGCTCATTCAGGGTGGGGTTTTTTAATCACTGGGGAGAGCTCTCCCCCAGTGATAAAGTGTGTCTACACTGCCCACGTCACAGCGCTGCTGCGGCAGTGCTACTGCACTGTAACACGGGCAGTGTAGACATACCCTTAGAGTTAGTCCTTCAAGGAGGTGTCAAGCACCTTTCTGGGTGGGGTAGCAGCCTGTCTGTAATGCAGTACAACAGGCTGTCTTTGGGCTTGTGCATTGCAGTGGTGTTGTAGCTGTGTTGGTTCCAGGATATTAAAGAGACAAGGTGAGTGAGGTGATCTCTTTTATTGGACTAGATTCTGTTAGTGAAGAAGTTGATCCCATAAAAGATATTACCTCACCACCTTGTCTCTCTTTGGGCTGCTGCAGTCCCAGTATCCAGTGTTCCCACATGGGGCAGAACAGAGCAGAGCGTGCAGTGTGATTCAGACCCATCGCATGCTGTCATCGTCCTCCTTCGCCCTTCCAGCTGAGGGAACTGGTTAAGGAAGCTCTCAGTCCCCCGAGGCTGTGGGACAGGATTGTCACTTCAGATATCATGAGCAGGAAGGAGTTGAAGCAGTAACCCAGGACAAGTTACTCTCTTACTACCTCCACAGGGACTCCTGAGGGAAAAGGTTTTCCAGCCTCTGCGCTCACTGACTCCTGAAATCATGAAATCCTGATGTGACTCACATAGCCACCCCCTTGGGCCTGACCTTGAGCATTCAAAGCATTGAACCCTGGGGCTTCTTCACATCATTCCACCAATGGAGGTCAAGCATCACCCAGAGAGAGAGGGGAGAGCTGGAAGCAGCTGGTTTGCACAATCATTCCATCACTTGAGGTCCAAAAACAAGGGGCAAGGGACGGGTGCTTAAGCTTGCTTCCTTCCCTTTGCCAGTGAACAAACATGCGCATAGCTTCGTCTCAGTGTGACCTTCCTGATAACAGATGGTGGCATGCACAATGGGCTACCGCTGTTTCTTCAGATCAATTCTTCAGACATGCACGAGCTTTACTCCGAACGTCATGTAAGATCACGGTGCCCACGCAGATGTTTACTTGGTGACAGACAGAATATCATCCTGGCCTAGCTCATCATGCTTCCCCCGCTGCATCCTTCAACTCATCCCTTTGGATTGAGATGTCATCCCCATCTGTCTCACCCACTTGTGTCAAGGAGTTGCGTCCTGGGTCCCAGAAGCACAGTTAGAATATGCTGGAGTTTCTCAAAGTGATGCAGGCCAGACAGCCATGGGCATAGAACTGGAAGGGCAGGGTGAGATTCCATCCTGCCCGATACTCCTTTTCCAGGGACCATGGTTAGTTTAGGAGAATTCTCCTCATTGCCCTTAACTGTGTGCTAACAACGGCCCCCTCTATCACCATCTGGTCCTCAGCTGGTGCAAATGGAATTCAGCAAAGCCCTGGTCATTTATGCCAGCTGATTCTCTGACCCTGTCAGGGGGGTCATGTCCCTGGACTCTGCTGGCCTTAAGCTATGCAAATATTGGTGGCATTTATATCCTCCTACCACGTTGGAGGATGGTGACAAAGACTCAACTCACTGCATGCTAAATTGGGCTGATTACAATGTTCTCTGCTGCACTGAAATTGTGTGTGTGTGGTGGGGGGATCTCCCACAGGGAGGGTTATAAACTCCCATTGCCTTACATGAGCCTCACAGAGGACGCACAGACTCATCCCACTGAACACAAGAGGGAGATCGTCTCAACATGCTCGGATGGTCAATAATAACTTTACCTCTCCTGTGCTATTCTCAGCAGAGAGAAAGCTCCAATGTCTGATGAGTCAGAACAGAAATATCCAATGGCTCTCCTTTCTTTTCTATTTTTGCTGCAAGCTGGTTAACCCTGAAATCCAATTATGGCTCATTATTCAGGGGAACTTCCCTCTTATCAAATGGACACATTGCAGGGCTGCTGCGCAGATTCCAAGCGTTAATGGAGCTGCAAATTATCCTGCTGAACTGAGGCATTAATAGGTGTGAACCCTTCACTAGTGTTCCCATGCAGCCTATGGCATGCAGGGCTCAGGGACATGGATCCTTGCTTTTGCGCTTTAGTGGGTGGAGATGCTGAGCCTGCTTACTGGTTGGGAATGGGACTCCAGGCAATAGTGCACTAAGGTGAACCATATTGCACTTGGCGGCCAGAAAAGTGTGCATCCAGACACAAGCGCGCAAGTCTCTGGAGCTTACCTCCCTCAGGGCCTTGAAGTACAAACCCTGCTATTAGCGCATTTATTGACTGGAGTGTGAGTCCTGGCACCAGTGCACAACTACTTGGGAACTGCTATACCCAATCAGACCAGTATGCCATCTAGACCGGTATCCTGGCTCTGACAGTGGCCAGTACCAGCCGTTTCAGAGCATGGTACAAGCATGCCAGTCGGGGATTACTATGGAATAGCCTGTGCCCAAGGGGAATAGCCTGTGCCCATGCCCATTGGCTGCTGCCCAGAAGCATGGGAATTTCTGGAGGCATGTGCAAGGCAGACTGTGGCAATTGCTCCCAGAGCTCTGAGCTGTTCCTGTGCAGCTCATGGGGGGTTCCTAACATTGGCCCTGATTTACCAAAGCACCTAAGTGTCTGCTTAACTTTTAAGGACTTAGTTAAGTCCTGTTCAACTCGATGGGGCTTCAGCACATGCTGTGCTGAATAAGGGACAGTTTGCTGAACTGCAGCTTTTGTTGTCGACCTTAGACCTAGGAAATCACTGCAGATCATTTTAGCAGAACCATCCAGTTAATTTGGGATTGCAGGGGGATGCATCCCTTCAAGCCAGCACCGTGCTCTGAAAGAAGCAGACCCCACTGTATATCAAATCTAACCTCAGCCCCGCCTGGGGCTTGGCTTTATTAATAACAAGGCAGTGACACAACATACATGCTAACTCCTGTCTCTTCCTTGGGGTTGACTGTTCTTTGTCTTCGACCCACCCAACGCTCTGTGCTAGGGCCTCTCACAGACCCATGCTCATCTCTCTTAAACCTAGGGTGGAGCTAATCATCCACCCCTCCCACAATGAATCAGTGAACATCTCCCTCCTGGATTCTGAGACCGGTATGGGGTGTAAACAGAAAGAACCCAGCCTCCCTGTAGCTGTAACCAAGACCCATGTGGTGGCATGTGCTGTCTCTGTCTAGCGGTGGCTAGGCCACATACTGTGGGGGGTGGACCTACTGCAGCCTGGGCTATTAAATGAAGCATTTTAGCTCAGGCAGTTGAAAGTCACTGTTTTAGATCCAAAGATTCCAGGTTCAATCCCCACTGCAGCAGAGCAACCCAGAAGTATGGCCTTCCTCAGCCTCCATGCTGCTCTTTTGAGCCCTGTTGCCGGCGCTGGGTTGCAGGTGAACTCAATAGCACCCCTAGTGGAGGGGTCTGGTAACCCCCCCTTGTTTCTTCCTAGCCTCCCTGTCTGAACCCCTCACTCCACATTAACTCAACCCCTCACTCCACAACTCCCTCATATTGGCAATTTCCACTTAAAAAAATAAAGTTACTGTAAAAAGCAAAAGAAGCTGCAGTCAATGAAAGATTAAATGTAACAGTGAGTCAATTAATGCACAAGAGAAGGCGGCACTTTTAAAATTAACTTACTGCCCTGCTAAGCTTTCAAAAATGTTTATGCAGCCTGCAGTCTCCTACGGAAAACGGCTTCTGCTTGACTGCTACTACACCTCAAATACTGACACGTTTTGCTGGGTAGGAAATACCGAAGGCTGGATTTTCCACACCTGGTACATGAGCTGTGCCCATAATATATGCATGGCACAAGCAGAAATGGGTAACTGCAGATGCAAAATGCTCATCTGTGACAGAAAAAGGGGCAAATCACCACATAAATGGGAACCTGTTTGCATGCACAATGAGCTGTGGGGTAAGGAAGAAGATGGAATTGTAGCTCAGAGACAGGACTAGGAGTCAGCAGATGTGGGTTCTGTTCCCAGCCCTAGCATGGACCCAGTGTGTGATTCTTGGGGAAGTTACTTCCTGTCTTTGTACCTGTGCATTTCCCCAGTGAGAACAATAGGTCTGTACCTCACAGGGGTGGTGTTGTGAGCAGTGCTGGAGGAACCATTCCTCACATGTAACATCCTCCATCTATTTTGCTCCTCTGCTTGTGAAGTGGGTGTTCAGACCAAGATTTTCTAGATTGTATTTGCTATTTAAAATTAATTGTTCCTGGGACTCAATCATGATCTGAAGTTTGTTTGTAGCAGAAAAAACCAACCACCTGGTTTTTCCTCCCAGTCTGTCCCCTGGGCTCAGGGAAAAATATCAGTGTCTTGAGACATATCATCCCATCTCTGAAAAAATTAAGTGGAGGGGAAAGAGGAGATTTTCTCCCGGGGAGTTTTTTTTCTCCTGGGAGGATGTTTCACCCGCAGTTTATCGCTGTAGGGCCTCTAATGTGCATAAGTGCATGTCACAGGTCAGGTCAGTGGCTGCCTAACAGGCTGCATTTGTCTCCATTACTAACCGATACACTTACTGCACTACAATTCCCAGCAGCCTATGGGAGTGCCCTCGCCTGGGAAAAGTGTATTCAGCCAGGCTGATCGATAAAGATCTTTGAGGTCACAGCAGCCTCACGGTCTGATAGCGATCGTAGCATCATGAGCTCACCGTTCAGTGAATGAGATGGATGTGGGCAGGCAGCTGACCCCAGGCTCAGGCACTGAGGGCCAGACACGATGCCAGAGGCTTGTCAGGAGTCAGAAAAGGGCCTTCTTTCTACCGTCCTCTTTTGTTTTGTTTCTTTAGGCCAAAGGAAGTCAGCAGGGCCTGAATCTTGGTCCTTTCCTTGCAGTGCAACATCTTTGTTCAGTGCTTGTACAGAGCCAACACAGAGGGGTCTTGGGCCAGGACAGGAGTTCCTAGCCGCTCTGACCCCAGTAATAATGATGATGAACCTCCACCACTGGTATCACGAAAACAGAAGCCGTGACTCATCCCATCTACAACTGACGTACCTTATATCTACTATTGCCTGCCTCCATAACCTTCATGGCTGGGAGTTCCCTGCGCCCTGGGAAGCTTCTATTGACTTCAGCAGGAGCAGAGGGAAAATCCCATCCTCAGTCTATGTAATAGGCAAAGTCATCTGGTGGGGAGAGCAGGTAACTGGGAACAGGTGACAGGTCTCCTGGATTCTCCTCCTAGCTCAGTTACTGATTTGTTGTCTGATTTTAGGCAAATCACTTCCCCTCTCTGTGACACACAGGGCCGGCTCCAGGCCCCAGCACACCAAGCGTATGCTTGGGGCGGCATGCTGCGGGGGGGCGCTCTGTTGGTTGCCGGGAGAGTGGCAGGCGGCTCCAGTGGACCTTCCGCAGGCATACCTGTGGAGGGTCTGCTGGTCCCGCAGCTCCGGTGAAGCATCCGCAGGCACGCCTGTGAGAGGTCCACAGGAGCTGCGGGACCAGCGGACCCTCCGCAGGGATGCCTGCGGGAGGTCCACCAGAGCCGCGGGACCAGCGAGTGGCAAAGCGCCCCCCGCGGTATGCCACCGTGCTTGGGGCGGCGAAATGGCTAGAGCCGGCCCTGGAGATGCAGTTTTCCCCTCTGTGTAACAGGGACAATGCTACAGACCCCCATTACAGAGGCCCCTTTACACTGTCGCAGCCCTTTCACCCAGCCCAAAAGCTCCCCTTTTCAGTATCTAGTTGCCTTGGAAGCACTTACCGTTCTCTGAGCTTTCAAACAAAGGGGCAAACCATGCACATAGTCTCACAGCACAGGCTGGATGCAATTTACAAAAGCATCTAGAGGAGAACAGAGATGAAAGGGGAGCTGGGAATCTCACAGGCTGCAACCAGCATGTTCCAGGGGGACGCATTCCCTAGGGGCTGGAGTTTGGATAAGTTCTGTCTAATTATAATTATTTAACATTAGTCAGCTGACCCTCATGCCATCCAGGTGAGATAGGGAAGTAGAGATTATTTCCATTTCACAAATGAGGAAACTGAGGCAAGTGAGGCTAAATGACTTGCCCAAGAACACAGAAGGAATCAGTGTCAGAACCAGGTCCAGCGCTTGGAAAAGTACTTGCGGCCTAGGCCAGTGCTCACCACAGACTATGCCCTTCTGCATCTCTCACAGCCAGGCTCAGACAGGGCCATGGGGCAAGCAGACATTTGCCCAAGGGGCCAGTCTGCTGCTGCAGAGTGTTGGTTTTGATTGTTTCTCCAGTCACTAGTCCTTTGGCCAGGAAAGCCAATGGCGTCCTGATCAAAGATCCTGCTCATTCACCCTCCCTGAGACAGATTCTCCCTTCAGTGGGTACCAGACTCCTCCCCTCCCAATAACTTTGGATCTCCATTGGCAGGAAAATCTGACCCCAGGAGACCTGGTGGCATGGGGCATAGCAATCCTACCAGCGGCGCTCCCTGCCCCAGGCTGCTGGGGTGAGATGAGAGGCTCTGGCTAAGGGGAAGTGTTCGCAATATGCTACCTTGTCTACACTACAGGCACTGCTATGGCACTGTAGCTATTGATTGTAGCACTATAGTGTAGACACTTCACTCCCCTAGCAATGTAGCTATATCAATCTAAATTTAAGTGTAGACCAAGCCCATACTCCACCCCTGACATTCCAGCCCTGCCTGCTGTTCTTCCTTGGTCTGTGATTGCACCTGCAAAACTGACCACTGAGATCATTCCCCTTGAAATCTGAGCCTACATTTCTCTGCTCATGTGTATTACAGCTGCCTTCCCAGGCCCAGCAAGGGCAAGGTCATGTTCACCCTTCGCCCCGACCACACGCACCAGCAGGATCCTGTCTCACATCAAGACAATGATGATGTTTCCCTTTCCCCCTTAAGAGTTCAACATCAGCTGTCATTCATTGTTAATTTCCTGTCCAAATACCTCACCTGCAGCCGGCGGATCAAAGCCCGTTTTCATACTCAAACAACTGGAGCTTCCAGTCAGCAGCCAGGGGTCCACAGGTAGAACAGGGGGGAAAGGGTCAGGATTGCACTAATTTGGAGGCCTAACCTCTTTCTAACCACCAGAATATAGGATGACCTCTGTGGATCAGGGCTCAGTTCTACCAATGGGGACTGTGAGGGAAGGCCTTGGGAGAGAAACTGAGGCACAGAGCACTTACATGGCTTCCCTAAGGTCACAAAGCAAAATGGTCTGACAGCCCCCTGGGTGTCAAATGGTCATTTTCAGCCCCTTTGTACAGACCCCTTTGCTCTTCTTTAAATTATTTCATTAGGACTCATCAAATCCAGCCAGGCATTGAAACACACTCACTCTCCCTGTCTCCAATTTTGACACCACCACCTCTGGGAGATCCAGCCCTGCTTTCCCCCATTCATAATTCAGCCTGACACTGCACAGCAAAAATCAATTTACACTTATAAGAAAGTGCCAAGGCAAATTACTTCCCAAAGCCTCCGATGGTGCTTTCTTCTCTCCCAATGACTATATCTTTGGTGCGAAGCCCGAAATTGCAAATTAACCCCTGGAGCTCTCCCACTTCATAGAGGAGCCCTTTGGATCCACAGCTGAATTCACATTGGTGACTGAGGAGGCTGCTGGCAACAATGCCCAGTCCCCAGTTTGTCTAACCATTAGAGAATCTGTGTGTCTAGCTGCCTATACGTAAGTCCATTCATTTGTCTATCTATGAATCATTCCTCTATGGATTTCATCTGCTATACAACCCTCAGCATGTGACCTTATCAGCCCTTACAAGCTAAGCGAGGTCTTGCTTGATTTAGAGTACGATGGAAAAACAAAGTGTGCTATAACAAGTGGTGTTGCTTATTCAGTAGGTGGCGCTCTTCCCTCTGAGTCAGTGCAAAGCCCCCATGCAGAAGTAGGGATCAATTTGTTGCAGAAGGTGCCATTTTTAAAATCAAATATGATAACACATGGTCATGAAAGATCTCACAAGGCTCTTTTTGCAAGCAAGCAGAGGTGTCCTGGATAAATTATAGCAGGAAAAATGTTATTCTCCCTATAAATTCCCCTTCACTTTTTCAAACAGATATAGTATAACTATTGTGTAGTGTTATTATTCAGATGCTGGCTCCACCCCAGAGGTGGAAGCATATCAGTAATAGGTGAAGTAACCCCTGCATACCTGTTGCCTACATTAGCTCCCAGAGGTGCTGGGAGACTTAGGGTGTGTCTAAACTACAACTGCACAGGAGCTACAGCCGTAGCACCACAGTGTAGATTCTTCCTACACTGATGGAAGAGGTTTGCTGTTGATGTAGTTAATCCACCTATCTGAGAGGCAGTAGCTGGAGCAAAGGAAGAATCCTTCCCTCAGCCTAGCGGTGTCTACAGTGGGGGTTAGGTTTTTCATAAACAGATAGCTAAGGGTTAATGTTTCTTTTACCTGTAAAGGGTTAACAAAGGGAACCACACACCTGACCAGAGGACCAATCAGGAAACCGGATTTTTCAAAGCTCAGGGAGGGAATTTTGGGGTGTGTGTCTTTTGTCTTGTCTCTGCTCTAAGGTAGCCTCTCGTCTCGAGAGAGATCTCTCCAAACCTTCAAGATTTCTAATCTTCGTTTCCAGGGAAATACAAAGGTAAAGACAATAGTTTTTTAGATTGTTGTTTGTATTTACATGTGCTGTATTTCTGGAACTGTTAAACATTGTACTTCTTTTTGATAGAGGCGTTATCCATTTCTTTCGCCAAATTTACGCCTGTAATTGAGTCAACGCACTTGATACAAGAGATCTTTAGGCATTTTACTTATGAAAAGTTTATATAAGGGTTCTTGTAAGAACCTGTTGATTATTCTATTAGAACTCACCACGGGAACTGTTCGGCGAGATAAGAACGGGGGAAGAAAATCTCTTGTAACAGAGTCAAGCTAAACTTTGAGGACTATCATGACTGAAGGGTGAGAAGAAATACTTCGATGCTTCTTTGGTGTTTGCATGTCAAGGACTTGAAACCGTGATCGTACCAGCGGCACATCCAGGAGGTAAAGCCTGGGAGGAAATTAAGAGGAAGACCAAGGGGAGGGGGTCTATTTCCCTTTGTTGTAGGACTCAGGCATCGAGTCTGGGGTTCCCCCAGGGAAGTTTTGGGAGCACCAGAGTGACACCAGAACATCTAGAGATCCTGTGCTGGTGGCAGCGCTATCAGATCTAAGCTGGTAATTAAGCTTGGAGGTTTCATGCAGGCACCCACATTTTGGACGCTAAGGTTCAGAATTGGGACTTATGCTTATAACAAGGTTGACTTAACTATGATACCCAAGATGTACAATTTTTCACAGCCCTGAGTGATGCAGCAAAGCTGATCTAATTTTTTGGTATAGAACAGACCTTAATCAGTGTTAGCAAAACAGTGAGAACTGCTGATAAATGGTGCCATCAGAGCACAGAGTGTTACTGTCATAAAAAAGCTGCCAAGACAGAGAAAAGAGGGGATTTGAAAGCTACATAAAAGGAGTCCCTAACAGTTGCTTAACAAAGTCAGATGAACAATACAAACCACTGTCCTCTGCCCCCTGCAGAATGCCTCGTCATGATGAGAAAAGTGGAGAAGAATCTTCCCCGAGGGAACAAATGAAAGAAAGAACAGAAGCCCCAGATGTACAAGCAGAAGTGAAAATGAAGGGCATGAACAGAGCCACATACAGAAATGAAAGCACAGACATCGCCACTCAACCACAAACCAGGCCCTCTGCCAGGGCAGCCCGTGCGCTCCGAGTATGCCTGGCATTCAGATGCTAGACATGGGAAAGGCCTGCTGGATTTGATTGTCCAGCCCCTTTCCCTTCAAACCCAGGATTGCTTCCCTGCTCCGTAGTCTTCAAGGCACAAGTTTAAAAGTGCTACATCCCTTGAGAGGCTACAGAACCAACTCGCTGCTTTCTGACTGAGCCCAAACCTAGAGCTGAGTCCCAGCTCTCCCTTCTCTTCCCTGCCTGTAGAATTCCAGACAATTACTAGCAACTGATGGTTGTTAGTAATGGTGGGTTGGAGCCACATACTTCAGATCCAATCTCTCTCGCAGTTTGAGGGTGTGTCTAGGGTTTTGAGTCAACCCAATACAGAGATGGGTTTGCCACAAAGTCTGGGTCCAAATCCAAATGTCACTGAAGTTCTTGGTTCTTTAGACCTTGGGATATGGTTGGGACCCATCTCTGATTGTTCGGGTGAATATTTTCCATTCCTTTCCTTGGGTCTCTTGGGGTAGTGGGTAAGGATCTGTTTTTACCCCCTCCAGAACAACGTCAGTTCTCCTAGTACTGATACCTTACTTTGCAGTCACTGACCTTGTGACCAAATATGGCTGGGTGCCACCCCTGCACAGCGGTGTGGCAGCTGGGAGCTCCCCTCCCAGATTCTGAATGCACTGCCTCCCTGCCAGCACGGGATGTGAGAGGATCTCTGCCTGTTGACCAAGCTGCCCTTTGTGCCAGAGTAAAAGACAGTGCTCTTTCTTCTCTCCACCCCCCTCTCCCCGCCTGGCCGCTTGCAGCTGTGGCTGGCAATTTCTATCCCATTGTCTGGCTGGTTAACTGGCTACTCCTGTTTATATTATTTCTAATTGTCTCCATTGCTCCCGCTGCGAAGCGGCACTTTGGAAGATAATGAACCTGTTCTTTCCTACAAGGTCACTGACTGAAGTGCAGCCGGATTTGATTACTATGTGGCTTTTTAAACTAATTAACACAATTGTTTTCCAACGGCAGGAAGAGAGGGAAAAAAGGCCCATCGCTTCCTGTAGGGTTCAACCCAGGAGTCCCAACTGGTTCATTGCTGGAGAGCAAATCCCATCAGGACAATCAGGCAGAGAAAGGGGTAGATTTAGTTCACAGCCATCAGTTGGTGCATACAGCTTTGGTGAGATCAGAGAATAGTGGCAGCTAGTTAATATTCCTTCTCATCTCCTCCACTTTTCCATCCTGCACAACTCAGGATGGATGAGGTCTGTCAATATCACTCCTGGATCAGTCAGAGGTTGCAACACAAAGTATACCCCCTTCTCCCAGGGAAAAAGTGCTCCTAGGGTCAGATCTGGTAAGGCGCTGAAGGGATCAGGCTGAAATACTGTCAGGGTGAAACCTACCCTGCTCCATATGGGCCTGGAGAAGTTGTGGATTCCATCTGAGTCCCACTCAAGACCTCCAATTAGGGCTGAAGTGGCGCATTGGACTTTGTGCTAGTCCGTCTGGGCAGGAGTGAATCTCACCCCTCAGAGAACAACGTACTCAATGAACTTAGCTCATTTTGCTGTTCACGAATCACGAGCAGACATGTCATTCCAGAAGAGTGCATTAGTCACAGCTACTCCTTGCATAGTACGTGCACACATGCTCCTGCCTTGTGGTTAGGGTGCAATCTGTTCCCCACTACTATTCAGTCCCCATGCTACATGAGCCGTCAGTTAGAATTCTGCTTCATTACTGCGTCAGATCCAACCCATGATGGCCAAGCAAACCTTTCTTGCACCAAACCATGTGCAAACCCCCATTTGCACATGTATATGTCACACTTCCTCGTTCCAGGAGCACTTGTGCAAACAACCCACACTAATGTGAACAATCATAAGAAGTAAGTTCCAGGGTGTGTGTTTAGTGCCAGCACATATCTGGATTTTATTTGACTGGCAGGGACTATTTTTGCACAGTTGTTTATCTAACTCTAGTGCTCAGCATGTCCTGCGAGGACTTGAGCATCTTGGACACCCATGGAGCACTCAGGCCCCAATCCAGCAAAAACTTAGGTATGTGCTTTGCTCTATGCACTGCAAATAGTTCCACTGACACTGATGTGAATGCAAAATATTAAGAACATGCACCAGTTTTTGCAGGCTCAGGGTCCTAGAGTGCTCAGCTTTTGACAAGAAGTCCCCTGACTGGGCACTCTACTCACTGCAGATGGTGCCCCCTCCTGGCCATTCTGGGGATTAGCTCTGCACAGCTGATGCCCCTTCCTGCAGTTGCACTCCACCACGCGCTGTCTCTTTTGCTGTGTGTGGCCCCTCTCTTGCTCCAGAAGGCAGTGCCTCCTCCTCATGACTCAGCCCTCGGGCCTGGTCACTGAGCATGGATTCCCCTTCTGGGGTACCAAACCTCTTCCACTTGACGGGTCTCAGGCAATCTACTTTGGCACTTCCCCAGTGGTTGGTAGGGGAACCCGGACCCGCCCACTACTCCGAGTTCTAGGCCAGGGATCCTATACCTACCAATTATGGTCCACTTTCCCTCAGATCCTGCTCCTTCTGTAGCTTCCAGTCCCAGTCCCCATCCACTGGGTGTACCAGCTCAAAGTCTCTTCTTCTCCCAGGCTACTGAACCCTCTAGCCTCAAACACACTTTCCTGCTCCCAGGGAGGGACTGCAGACTACTTCCCCACAGCCCTTTCTGCTGCCAGCTTCCTGGTTTTATAAACCTAGCCCAGTTCCTTCCCCAGATGGACTGCATCAGCAAATTAGGCCTTAGCATGCCCTGGCTTTCCTTCAGGTGCAGCCTATAGGTGAACTGGCCTAATTCACCCCTTTGGGCCTTGTGTGGGGTAGACACTCCATCACAGTCCTCAGCACCTTGCCAGGTTAGACTCTTAGCCCCAGCCAGCCCAAAGGCCAGATTCTGTCTCACCTTATGCAAGGAAGTAAGGGAGTAAAAGGACCTCCCAGCTGCACTGACTACCCAGTTGTGAGTAACACTGGGGGTTAGTCCCCCGCAGCCCCTCTCCCATGCAGGTGGTGATGAATGGGCAGGGCTGTGGTTACAGTCCCGACCCCCAATGTGCTGGGGGCCATACACTGCAGCAGGCATCAGTTAAGCACAAGACATGTTCCCTCCATCCCACAGCTGGGGAACTGGGAGGCAGATTGTGATTCTTGGAGCCACAATGTGCTTGCCAAGCTGTTCCCAGGGCACTGCTTCCTCCACAGGGCTCAGCTACAGCTGACCACCAGCCCCAGTTTGTGATTCCTGTGCGCACACACACTGGGCCTCCCCCTGCTACCAGTATAATCAGTGGCAGTGCAGAACCAGTCCCTCAGTGCTGCTCACCAGACCACCAGCCCCTCCACTGCTAACATGTCCTTGAAGAGTGGGACAAGGCTTAAAATAAACATGCAGCAGCAATATGATGCTCGAACAGCGTGCCCTGCTTAGCTTGGGACAGTCATAAAAACCACTCTGAGCCCACTGGGAATTCAATCACAGGTGTCTGATTAGGCTCAGCCCTGTCTCAAACTGGATTTCCAGGTGTGCTGATTATTCCTTGTGCCAGTGCAATCATTTCAGGCTGGAGAGACAGCAAAGACTGGGGGATAAAATTAAATGCACGAAAGGTGCCATATTGGTAGCCCCAGAGATGGCAATCCTGTGTTTACCCCCAGAACAGGTAAGTCACAAGCAACAGCAGGGCCAGATCACTCTCCCCGTCCTGCCGCTGTGCCCTCTCTGTGGAACTGTGGTCCCAATTCAGGGAAATACTCAGGGCTTAAGCATACATTTAAAGTTAAGCACATGCCTACATGTGCTCCTGAATCGGGGCCTAGGGGCCTGATCCAAAGCCCTCTGAAGTCTTGTCATTGACTTCAGTGGAGTTTGGATCAGAACTCAAGTAACCTTGCTCCCCTTCTTCAAATCGCTCCCCAATGCTCACTACTTCCAGGTAGCTTTTCAACACTAAACTCCATTCCAGCCCTGTCCACCTCTTCCCGGGTGATGGCCTACAGAACGAATTTAGCAATACTTTCAAGGAAGAAATCTTGATTTCAATGAGAATTTTACTCAGTTAACCCCCTCCAAATCAGATCCCACATACTGATAATGGGAAGAAAGGATTCGCAGTTGTAGGAAAGGTCAGATTATAATGAAATTAAAAATGTTAATAAATGAAAAAGCCTTACATCCTCAGTTAAACAAAACCATATCCTCCGGCATGAGGTCACCATAGGAAGCCAATGAAAAAGCAAATCTAATAAAAGGAGTTTTGATCAGAATGGCAAATGGGAGGGGAAAAGTGTCAGCATCATAAACTGACTACAGATCAGGCCCACCATTATCACAGACACATGATCAGAACTTAATAGTATTTGACATTTCATTAATTTAACCCGGGCTTCTTGGGAAAAGGGAGAGAAAGAACATTATTAATTTGAAAGATCTGCCCCTGGAAGAGTGAAAGGAAGGGCCTGAGAGCATAGGCTGGGCAAGCAAAGAAAATTTTAAAAGGAAAATGGTTTCTCTATACAGTATATGTTTCCTCTTTCTTCCTGTCTTCTAGCCTAGAAAGAGAACTTAGTTAAAGGACAGACTAAGGGTCAGAGTCTCCATTCCCATGGCACCAAGGCAATGGAAACTAGCTAGGTCTCACTATCACACTTTCAGGGGAACTAAAACCTGTATTTCACCCACTCCAAGAGTGCCCAGCCAGGTCTCAGGACTCCTGAAGTCACCTCTCTCTGGGCAGGGACCATTGTCCCACTTCAGAGCTTTTAAGGCTGAACAGCCCCTTCTGTACAACTGTGATATTCTCAGTAAGCTCCTGTGTTTTGCTTTCTCTCTGAGGGCTATGAACAGCGTGTAGCCAGCAGTCACAAGTTGTCACACAGCAACTTGTAAGCAAGCGCACTTATTCTTAAGGTAAACATGTTACAGAGAAAAAACATCATAAAACAGATTTTTAACACACACTGAACATACCAGGAGTCATCATCAGTCTAGTAAGCCAAAGTCTTTCCAACTCTTTTGCAAGGGTCCCCGCCGCCCGCCACTTTGACAGCAGGTCCTGTCCATTTGCTGGATCAGAAAGCAGGCCCCAGGTCAGTTTAAACCCAGCCTTTTTACAGCAAAAGGCCTTTCTTTGGCTCTTAGTCTCTGGAAAACCCGGATTGAGTCAGTATATGCCAGACTCCCCAGGGGTGGTACCTCTCTGGAGGTGTTACAGCTTGAATGATTCACCTTAATCACCCTTCCACGCACACATTGTTTTTGGTTCCTGGAGCAGCAGTGGTAAACCTATCCCCCTAGAGTTGCACATAATCCCTAGCCCACAAATGATACATAAACCGTTCAGATATTGGTTCACACACATGGATATTGCATGGACCTTTCCAACTCAGCACCTGGGAATTCCCTCCAGTGTGGGGAGTCCTCAGCTAATGCTCAGCTGGCACAGACAGCTCCTGGGCTACCTGGGCCTAGAGTAGAGGGCAGGTTGGGGTAAAAGGAAGTGCTATTGGAGTGCTATGAGCGCCAGCTATTCTCAGTGGGTGGGCAGCTACGCAGGGCCAGATTGTCAATTGTTCAGCCTCTGCAAGTGGTGCCACATCTGCAACTGTTCAGCACCAAGTGTGCTCCCCATGTGCGCCGACGTAGGGTGACCAGACATCCCAATTTTATAGGGACAGTCCCGATTTTTGGGTCTTTTTCTTATATAGGCTCCTATTACCCCTCACTTCTGTCCCTATTTTTCACACTTGCTGTCTGGTCACCCTAGTGCCGAGCAGCTTTGAAAATCTGGCCGTTTAGTCTGATATCTAAATGAGAGTTAATCTCTCCTCTCTGAGGGATGCCGAGCAACTCAAAATCTTGCCCTCAACTCTTTTGAAAAGCAGGAGGAATTTAGATGAGGGCTGGCCTGAGAATCAAGGAAGCACAACTGGTTTCTCTGTACTCCACCATCTGCAGCTGTACTCCACAGAGAGAATCTGGGCCTAACATGGTCTTCTGTACTGAACTGAAGAAGTGGATCAACGTCCACTACAGGTGAAGCCCAGCCAACAATAATTCTGGTGAAAGGTTAGCCTCTCCTCCCGAGCAGATCAGAGCAAGCAAAAACATTTCCTTGAGATGACATTTGCATAGATTTCATAGTGAGAATTCAACACCTTAATCCTAACACATCAGAAGTCTCCAGCTACCAGCCCAAGCAGGTCTGGAAATGTCAGGGGATATCATCATTATCTTCTCACTATAATACAGTTGATTGGGAGACTGCCAAGAATAAAAGAATAAGGATTTCTATTGTATGGCACTGTGAATGTCACAAGGGGAGAGCTTTTTAAGAGCTGATCCAGAAGGATGAAATTAGGGTGACTTTGGAGAAAGAGAATCTTTGTGCGAAATCCCAGGATGCTGCTTTGCAGGTAATGTGCTTCTACAGGTGAGGTTCCTTTTTAAATCTAATTGGTTAAAAAAAGTAGCTGGATGTACTTTCAACAGCAGGGGAAGGTTGCTTCACTTAATCCTCAAACTTCCATCAGAAACTTTTTAAAAAGTACTTTCTGGATCTTACCCTGGTATTTTAAGAAACTTCAGCATTCGTAGAGAATTATTTCAAAGGATTTTTGAAATTGTCATTTTTTTTCCAGTGGAGTTGAATATTATTACATACCAGAGTCTGAACTGATACCTGCAGGACAGCCAATTTAGCTCCATGTATTTCTACTGCTTTATCAAGTTCCTCTCTTGATTTTTCTGCAGGGTCCTACTGAGATGCCATATTATTAAAAACAGAGCTGTGATGGAGCTGCAAAGTTTGTTCCCAATTCTGGATGTGGAATCCCCAGTTTCCACAGAATTCTGTTCTCTACAGGAGCACCCAGAGGTCTCGCTAAGGAACAGGGCCCCATAGTGCTAGGTGCTGCAAAACCATATTAACTGACTCAGTCAGTGCCCCAAAGAGCTCAAAAGTCAAAGACATTTCTATTTAATCCACATTCTTAGCTAAGCAGGGCATTTCTCAGAGTAGCTAAGGATGAGTAACATCAACTGCGTTGGGCCCATTACCTGGGGAGCAGCCTGGAGGAACTCTTATTAAAGATCCCTACTGTTGTGCCCCCAATTCATTTGCCAGCTGGGCCTTTATCTTTAAATCCCCATCAATAGACTGGCCTGAATCTGCAAAGAGTTGTCAAGGAGATGTCACATAGAGTCCGTATCTTCCAGACTTACTGCACTCAGGCAGAATCAATGTCCTGAGGCCACACCCCTCACCCCACCTATGCCAGCCACAGTATCAACCACAGAAAGACTGTAGGTTGAAATCAGGAAAGTCTTTTTCTGAGTCAGGAGCCATCCAGGCCTTTGTATCTCACTGCAGGAGATGGACTTTGCTGGGTCTGCCCCTTGCCTTGTGTAGAAGTGCCCCTGGCCTGATCCTCAAGAAAACCTAAAACGTTAAATGTCCTCCAGTTACAGTGCTCAGCAAGCAGAGCTGAGGTAGAACAAAAGGCCAGGCAGGCTAAGATTCAGATCAGAAGAGGCCCCATATAAAAGAAACAGCAAACATTCCTTCTGTTCACTAGACCATCGGAGCATCCCCCTGCCCACTCTTTATAATTACCATGTTCTGTTTGTTCCCTCTGAAGCATCTGGCACCATCCACTGTCGGAAGACAGGATCCTGGGCTAGATGGACTATTGGTCCCACCCACTGTGGCCATTCTTATGTTCAGGCACTCACCTAGGATGTGGGAGACCAGGTTCAAGTCCCTGTTCTAGCTAATGTAGAGTAGGGACTTGAATGTGGGTTTCCCACATCCCATGTAACTGCTCTAGGCTATTGGCTAGGCTGGGGGGTCTCATCCTGGACCTGAGAAACCTTCCTGACAAAGGTTTCATAAACATTTCAGTTCTGATGAAACGCCATTTTTCCAGCAGAAGAAAAGTGCAGTTGAAAATGTTTTGACCAGCTCTAAGAGGGATCAGTCCACTCCTACCCACACAACCCAAGCTGTAGGTCCCCAGAGAAGGAGCTTCCCAGCAGGAGTAGGGGGTATTGCAGAAGTGCAAGATACTAACAACTTCCTGTACCCCCCATGAAAGTCTACAATCAAAACAGTTCATACCTCCTGCTTCCCTTTTACCCCTAAGGGCCAAATCATTAGAATGATAGGCAATGGCACTATGCCAGATTGCAGCTGAACATCTGGCCTTGTGTTCTCCCCAGCAGTCCATCCTCTTCCTATTGCTTGCTGTTCTCTCTCCACCATCCTGAGCTCTTCAATTGCTAGACCTGGCTGGAAATTTTCCAGCAGATGATCATTCTGATGGAAAATGCAGCTTCTGCAAAACCGAAATGTTTCTTGGGGAAAACTTTGATTTTGCTTAAAATTTTCAATTTCCCATTGGAAAAATCCAAATGAAATAATTAATTTTGGGTCAGTTTGACCTGCTTTGGAACATTTTGTTTTGTTGAACTAACCCAGAATATTTAGTTTCAAATCAGTTCAATAAAATGTCAACCTGCATTTCCTTATCAGCACACTGTCTTATGGGAGATGGCATTTAGATCCCCATTCTGTGGTCTGGGCTGAGCTTCTTTGAGGACTGTATCACCCATAACAGAAGGCAGATTTCTCTCTGACCACTGTGCAGTATCTGAGTCACATGGCTGGTTGCATCATGGGAGATGTAGTCTAGCCAGGCAGCTTAATCCATGGGGTTCATCATAGAATCATAGAATATCAGGGTCCTGAAGTACAGTTCCCATAAGGCAATGTGCCAAAATGGGAGAATACAGTTTAATGTTAAATTGACTCAAAATGAAGCTTTTAGGGCAGTAGTCCCCAACCTTTTTGTGGCCAGTAGCACATTCATGTTTTCAGAAGAGTGTGGCGGGCACCAACAATTACTTACATACAGGGCCAGCTCCAGGCACCAGTGGAGCAAGCATGTGCCTGGGGCAGCATATGCTACAGGGCAGCATTCTGTCTGTTCTGCAGAGTTGGAGCATTTTTTTTGTTTTGTTTTTGGTTTTGGGGTTTTTTTGGTGCCAGTTCTGGGCAGTGCAGAGAGAAGTCAGAGAGAAGCCGGGAGGACAGAGAACACTGGCACTGGCAGCCTGCAGCCCCGGAGTATTCTGTCCCCCAGCAGGCATGGGGCCCAGGCTTCTCTCCCCTGCTGGGCACTAGGCAGGCCCCGCGCCTGCCGGGGACAGAGAACATCAGCACCCGCAGCCTGCAGCCCTGGAGTTCTCTGTCCCCAGCAGGTGCGGGGCTGTGGCTTCTCTCTGGCTTAAGCCACAGCCCCGTGCCTGCCAGGGACCAAGAACACCAACGCCCACAGTCTGCAGCCCCAGAGAAGCTGGAGAGAAGCTGCAGCCCTGCACCTGCCAGGGACCAAGAACACCGGTGCCTGCAGTCTGCAGCCCCAGAGTTCTCTGTCCCCGGCAGGCGCAGGACTGCGGCTTCTCTCTGGCTTAAGCCACAGCCCTGTGCCTGCCAGGGACTGAGAACACCGGCACCTGCAGTTTGCAGCCCCGGAGAAGCCGGAGAGAAGCCGCAGCCCCATGCCTGCCAAGGACCAAGAACACTAGCGTCCGCAGCTTGCAGCCACGGAGTTCTCTGTCCCTGGCAGTTGCGGGGCCGTGGTTTCTCTCCCCTGCTGGGCACTAGGCGGGCGCATATAAATACCCTGGCGGGCACCACGTTGGGGACCACTGATCTAAGCAAAATATTTCAACATTCCCGACTCAAATATTGTTGGGATTTCCATTCTATGAAAAATTTCAACATTTCATTTTTGTGTCCTGATTTGGGACCAAAGCAGATGTTGCAATGTCAGAATTTCACATGGGACAGAGATTCTGAATTTCCCTCAGTGCTACTGATTCCTATTGTGTCAATTTCATCCCTTGCTTAACTCCATTCACTTCAGTGCAGTTACAGCAGGGATGGGTTTAGCCCTTGCCTCATGTCACTCCGTGTGTTACCTGTCCAACTGAGGCCTGAGCTTCCCCCCCAGTGAAGCCAGTAGCAAGGCTATTTATGTCAATGGGTGCAGCATTTGGTCATTAGATCTGGGGCATAGCTTCGTATGTCTGTAAAGAGCTCTCCACCCCAGTGGCAATATGCAAATAATAGATTAAAAACAATAACTTTGGGCTAATCCTGGGAGGTACCTCTTTGACATAAATAGGAGCTGTGGATATTCAGAATTTCATTAGATCAGGCTTCTCTGTCATATAAGAATGGGTCAGTCCAATGGTCCATCTACTCTAGTAGCCCATCTTTTGACAGTGACCAGTGCCAGATGCTTCAGAGAGAATAGACAGAACAGGATAATTTATTGAGTGATCCATTTCCTGTCATCCAGTCCCAGCTTCTGGCAGACAGAGGTTTAGGGACACCCAGAGCATGGGGGTTGTGTCCTTGGCCATCTTGGCTAATAGCCATTGATGGATCAATCCTCCATGAACAGATCTAATTCTTTTTTGAACTTTTGGCCTTCACAACATCCTCTGGCAATGCGGTTGACTGTGTGTTGTGTGAAGGAATACTGCCCTTTGTTCGTTTTAACCCACTGCCTATTAATTTCATTAGGTGACTCCTGGTTCATATCTTGTGTGAAGAGGTAAATAACCCCTCCTTATTCACTTTCTCCACACCATTCATGATTTTATAGACCTCCATCATATCCACCATTAGTCATCTCTTTTCTAAGCTGAACAGTCCCAGTCTTTTCAATCTTTCCTCAGATGGAAGCTGTTCCATACCTCTAACATTGCTGCTGCCCTTCTCTGTACCTTTTCCATTTCTAATATATCTTTTTTGACATGGTGCAACCAGAACTGCACGTAGTATTCCAGATGTGGGTGTAGCATGACTTTATAGAGTAGCATTATGATATTTTCTGTCTAATTATCTATCCCTGTTCCAACACTCTGTTTGCGTTTTTAACTGCTGCTGCACATTGAGCAGATGTTTTCAGGAGACTATCACAATGACTCCAAGATCTCTTTCTTGAGTGGCCAAATGTTCAAAAATTACGAGTCAGGTTTAAAAAAAAAAATTATGAGACTTAAAAAAAAAATTCCATTGTTTTTATTTGCCTTCTGGACTTCGAGCCAGTAGAAATAATGTTTTCAAGCTTTTCTCTGCAACCTGGAGAATTAGAAATTTGCTTTATTTTTAAAGTGAAAGCTGAGATTTTCCCATAACCACAAGATTCCAGGAACTGGAGCTTTAAGGCATCTAGCAACTAAAATGAGACTCATGCTAAAATTGAGAGATTTGGGAACACTACAATCTCTGTGGTGAGCATAGTCCATTCTCTGTGAAGCATTCAGTCTTTCCTCTGCTTCTAAGAGACAGCCAGCAAGAGGAACTAACTAGTGGCACCCATCATTTTGCTACTGATGTGTCTGCTAGGAAACTGGAGTGAGAATACCAACGATCCTTCCATGCAGGTGGCGGAACCCAGATTGTAACCTAAGACCAGAATGTCATTTGGTGCATTACCCTTCAGCAGCTGATCTGGATTTGATGTTGTTGTTTAAGGTCCTGGAAGTAGGGAAGGACACGATGCAGAGATATTTCAACATTTATATGGTTTTATACATTCAAACAGCACCCAAGCTGACCAGCAATGGGTTTGGCTTTTGTCCTTTTTTATTACTGCCTTTTGACAGAAAAGAAACACAAAAGGGATAGGTATGAGTTCTGCAATAGGTTGGTTTGGCTCTTGCACTGTGTTTAAAATACCTCAATTGTTTCCAAACATTAAGTGTCTCCAGGATATTTACAGTGTTGGACAGGCAGAGGCAGATACACCTTAAGGTTGCTTGGCTGCTCACATCATAAATGTGGACATACAGCAATGTTTGCTGCTAGGATGCAGAGATAAGAAGTGACCTCCCAGGCAGACTCACTCATGCTTCCCAAATCCAAATCCAACCAAAATTTAGACAAGGCTGAAAGGAAAGATACAGAGGCACTAAATACAATCTGGAAAGGAGGCTGCAATGGACAGCTCTGTGTTATGACACATTCTGGTGTATGAAACTGTCTGCTGCCTGCTTTCCGTCAGTTTGGTTAAAGCTTTTCTTAATCCTAAACACTTGTTTCTTTTTACTTACTTTTTTAAAATGAGTCCCCCCCCTCTGATGCCAGGGGCTGTGCCTAGGGAACAGCATGTGCAGCGGGAGAGCCAGGGAGGAAAGACAGGGCTGTCACAGGAGGGGAGAAGAAATGCTCACATGTGCAGGCCAGCAATTACGGTTTCTGATGCGAGACCAGCGTTAGCAAATATTTATCCACCCTCGCTCCAGTAGCTCTGCAGTCTTCTCCCCATTCCCCGCCTGCCCCTCTCTATCTCTTTCCCATTCTGGCTTTACTTTGCCCTCTTCATCTCTCTTTTACTACCTGAGCATGATTTTGCCTCATCCTCTCTCTCTGCTGGCCCCTTGTCCTCCATTTCTGCTTCCATGCTCTCTTTATCTTTGGGGCTTATCTGGTCTTCCTTTCTGCTTTTGCATTCCATTCATCTCTCTTCTTCCATCTCCCTGATCCTGAAAGGCTTGTCAATAAAAAAAACATGAGCTCTGATTCTTCCAGCTCTATTTACCAAAGAAGGCCTGGAGTCAGATTTTATCTAAGAAAAGGAAAATGAATTGGATGCAAGTAGGTTGTAGGGGAGCTCCTAAGTGAAGAAAAATGAGGAAAGCAAGAGAGGTGGCCAAGAAAGAAAATACAGAGCCAGCCCCCCCTCAGGAAAGGAAATTTTAAAAAACAACGCAAAGATTTTCTTTTTATAAAGTGGGTTCAATTAGCTCTTGCTGTTGGAGCACTGTATTCAGAGGATTTGGTTCTCTGGCATGTTCAGGGCCAGAGGCACAAGGGCCAGATTCTGATCTCAGCTTCTCTGACACAAATCTTTAGCAACCCCTCATTAATTCACACTGCTGTGGCCAAGATGAAATTCTGTCCCCGGGATACTGCAGATCTCAGTCACAGCAGTGTAAACCCAGAGCAGCTCCATCAACTTCAAGGAGGCTACTCTGGTTTTACACCAGTATCACAGAGAGCATCTAGCTGCTGATTCATTTCCCCCCAGTTCGGCAGCAGAGTGATATCTCACCGAATCCTCAAAATTAGAGATGGGAATAAGCTATTCAGAGCGCTCCCTATCCCCCCGGTGCATTTCGCAGAGCTGTGTGCAAGCTGGGTTTGCATGCCTGGCACCCTACCTTCCCTCTCCCCTTTCAGCCTCCTTCTCCCCTCCCCGATTTGTATGCAAAGTCAATGAGTCAGAGCAGTGAAGCATTAAGGCAGAATGATTGTGTGGACTTCAAAGGGAGCAACAAGCAGCTTCTAAAGCGAAACCCAGGGCTTAAGAGATTTGGGGATGAATGACAGGGGTAGTGGGGAATTTCTGTATGGCAGGGGCTATAGGTGCTTTTGATCTTTCCTCTCCTAGCACCAGAGACCCTGTCATTACAGTGCTGATTTCCCATTCATGCATCTGTCTGCCTAGGGATTTCTCTGCCCCTGTAGTATCTGAGCCCCTCACAAACATGAATGGATTTATCTTCAACACCCCTGTAAGGTAGGTCAGTTTTATTATCCCCCATTTTATATATGGGTAAACTGAAGCACAAAGAGATGTAATGGGTGACTTGTCCAAAGCCTCGGAACAGCAGCATCAGAGCTGGGGTTAAAATTCAGGCGTTCCTGGCCTTGGGTCACAGCTTTGTGCATCTCTCTCTATCTCACCATCCCTCGGGGATCCATATCCCACCCGCTAAGCAAGGCCAATAGAACGAACAACAAGTCCAGAAGCTGAAGCCAGTGGGATTTCCCCCTCTTCCTCCATGGGAACCAACCCTCAGATCCCTTCGCGACACCAGCCCAAGGCCACAGGTAGATTTCACCTTTGAGTCTGGCACTTCCTCACTACAGCCTCCTGTAGGGTGACCAGACAGCAAGTGTGAAAAATGGGGACGGGTGTGGGGGGTAATAGGAACCTATATAAGAAAAAGACCCCAAAATCTGGACTGTCCCTAGCCTCTGGGCCCAACCCCACCCAGGGTACAGGAGGGGCGAGAATTCAAAGCCCTGCCGCCTTTCTGTCAGCATGTCCCAAGATCTCCTCAAAGGCCCAGCGATGTAGAGTTCATCCTGATACTTCAACTCATTGGCTCGGTGTCTGATCCTGATGTGTGTTCATCCCCATCAAGCATGGACCGTTGTTCCTCTCCTTCAGCTGACTTCCCAGGCCCCCTGCCCTTGGCCTGAAATGAGCCACACTGGACTGCTGAGCCTTGAACTAGGAGTGGAGCCTACAGGGCTGCTGGGTTAGCCATAAAACCACATCTTGCACTCATCCAGATTTGTAAATGGAGCATGAACTCTGATCCCTCTCTTACCTCCTTGGGCCTCTCAGATTCTGTCCAGGGGAATCTATTCCAACACCAACTTACCTTCCTCAATGCACCTTCAGGCCCCACTTGACTTGGCCTTCTGGGTATATTCAGAGGCCTTTTCTCCCTGTAACTCACCTTGTGCTCCCACTCCTGTCGCCAGAGAAAACAGCTGGGATTGCCAATGGAGACAACAGGCACTGGGCACCCAACTTTCATTGACTTTCTGTGGAAGTGGGAACTTACCTAACTTCCTTAGGCCCCCGTGAAAATACCGCAACATCAGTAGCACATGTGCTGTTTGGGGTCCCCTTATCTGGATCTAGCCAACACTGCATTCATAAAACCCCACAGGCCTGGCTCTCCCCGTGCCTCAGACCTCACACCGCCATTCACACTCTTGCAAAGCGAGTGTGACACGCTGCTGTTCAGGCCTGGTGGAGTTTGACAGTGACCTCTCCTGTGTGAGGCGCTGTGCATGGACAAATCTGGCTCAACACCTCACACTGCCTGAATGCTCATCTTTCTCCAGTTCCATCTCCCCAGGCCTCTTTGGCCCTCCTCTTCTAGTTGCTGCTCTGAACTGGCCCCTTTCAAGCCACAAAATTTATTATTCAAGCCAAGAATTTATTACCATACAACACACTTATGCGCTCGGTGCTTTACAGACATAGAAGCGAGGACCCTACCCCACACAGCTTACAACCTGAATGGACACCAAGTGGATGCAGGGGCCAGAGAGAGGATCTGATATGCATTGGGAGGTGTAGTCTTGAAAGGGAGAACTTGGAAGCCCAGCCACAAGGTCTTGATCCTTTTGCTCCATTCACAGCTCCTCACTTTGTGTCTGCATGTGGCCACTTCTTTGGAGCCAGCCATGCTCCAAGACCACTGGAAGGTGGCTCCAGAGCCTCTGGAGCTGCGAGGTGACAGGAGAAGGCAAATCCAGCCTTAGCTCCCACCAGTCCTGTAGTAGTCATTTTCAGTCCAGGCTTCTGTGATTTGAATGGCATTGGCTATGTCCTGTAAACGACTCTGGGAGGGGAGGAAGCCCCGCCAGGCCTGGGTTTGACATGGTCAGCAGCCAACCCATGGGAACAGGCCACTGGCTGCACAGGTTCAGGATGACAGCAGGAAATGCAAGAGGTGTTATGGTGTTCCAAGGTGAGTCTGTCTGGCCACTGCTACCCTCTCCCCCAGCTCAGGCGGCACATGCCAATGATAAATCCCTTCTGCCTTTGGGGGTGGAGGATCCTGAGCTCCCTTGGCATGCCCCATGCCTCCTTGCTGGTGCCTGTGCACCAATATTGCACTCCGCCTGTGCCTGCATATCTAGATCCCTACCCCATCCAGGCTGACTTGCTGTCCAATCACTGTTGGGGAGCAAAGGGCATTCGGACAAACCACTGGAGCTGGAATTCATAGGAATACTCTCCCCTTCCTGCCCTACACAGTGTCATTAACTCAACATCTCTCAGGGGAAGGCAAAGGGGCTCCCACCCCAAATGGTTACACTCATCAGCCCAGGGCCAATTTTGGCTGAACATATTTGCCCCCATCTTTCTGGGGTACTGCAGATCCACCTGGCCTTTCCTCAGCAGAAACTGCTGCGACACCAAGAAAACCTGCCACTGTTCAGCTCTTCACTTACCAGCAGGTGTCACTGTGGCCCTGGGTGGGGGGAACCTGGGGCTCTCAGTTTTGCCCATGCCAGGAGGTATCACTGTACTTAGAGGAAAGAGCTTCCCTTGCCTCCCTTTGCCCCTGACATTAAGACATCCCAATGCTGCTGCCTGGGATCCCATTCACAATCAATAGCTAGTGCACCACAAAGAGAAGAGGACAAGCGGAGCAGGGGGAAGGACACAGAGTCCCAGCTCAGGATGCAGGAATTATCTCCTCTCGTCATATGAATAGCAGCCATTGTTCCACTGTCTGTATCCTGCACATCCCAGCTCAGCGCAGCAGGCCCCCTGTTCTCCACAACAAGTCGGCTTTTGTCCGAGGGACAAATGAGGAGGAATATTTTCATACTGGCAACCTGTTTATCTGCAAGCGGACACACCTCACTTATGTCCAGGTAGCAGGGGATTTGGGGAGATGACAGGCCGATCCTCTGCCACGTGCCTCATTTAGCCTCACATTCAACCTCTCTCCTCCCCTCTGTCCTAAGGGCCAGTCTATCTGCCCCCGGCCCCCTCATTTTCTGCCTGCAAAATGGACACCCTGGGAAGGCCGGGCTGAAAGTTTGCCCCTAATTGGGATGGGAAAGGAAGTACCATTGCAGGGGACAGAGGTTCTGGAGATGTTCTACGCTGTTTTACCATTGGACCTCAAAGTCTCCCCCAAAGCAGTGTGTGGCCATGCAAATGGGGAAGCCGGAAATAGGTTGCAGTGACCGTTAGGATGGGGCTGAGGTTTGTCTGATTGGGAGTTTTCTGTGAATATGGTTTAGCCTGACGGGTCTGACCTCTATTAGGACTGAGTCAATTGATACAGTGACCATTTACCATGCCTCTAATCCAGGGTTTGGGACTAGGGAGAGGTGACGCTACTCACGTGGTTTGGTTTCTGTCAAAACAGCTGAGCCCCGAGGCAGTTTTACCCCTCTGGGTTGGGGACACTTTTCAAATGCAAGTGACTAACTAGGAAGTCTACATTGTATATGTGGCCATTGAAATTGGCACTTTTTAGGTACACCCAAAGGGCATCCACACACCTAAGGCCTGGACTTCAGTGAGCTTTTCATCAGGTTTCTAATGCCAAATTAACCCCTCCAGTTGGGTGGGCTGCATGCCATGTTTAGACACCCATGTTTGGAAATGGACATCCCTGTGGGCTGAGGGACAGACAGTGATCCCAGGGAAACTGATGAAAAGCTTGGTGGGCCTGGGCTCCATTGAGCATTCACTGGCAGAACAAACCTGAAGCAGCCCAAAATAAACCTTCTCCCCTCCCCTCCAAGGGAAGATGGTCTCTGGGAAGCAGGACTGAGGACCCTCCGCAACAGCAGCCTGCAAGACATGCCCAGAGAATGAACAAGAAGAGACTAACTGAAGATCAAGCTGCAATCAGCAGGGCAGAAGCCTCATTATCTCATTACCAGCAATGTGTTTGATGTTCCCATAGCTGCAACACCACCGACACTGAGTGCCACCTCCTAGAAGCTAGCCACAGAAGCTGCATGCTTAACAACTACATGTGGGTTGTCTTTGTGACTCTCCTAATCAGCAGCATGGAAATTGTGTGAAATATACAAGACTGTCACACAAGGTTAGGGAAGGAGTCAAGTGGCTGGCTAATTAGTTGGTTTATAGCTTCTTTTCTTTAAAAGGGAAATGGTCTTTTTTCCCCACAGAACATACTGTAATTAAATAGAGGAGACGATCTGCAATAACAGAATTAGAACTGGGTGGGAGAAGGAAAATAACCACGCAGCGCACTCTCTCCCACGCTAGGGCATTGCTGGAAAACCCCTGATGAGAAGCGTTAGGTATTAGGGGAAATAAACTCACACACCACAGAGAGTGACAACATCAAGGAGTTAAGGGCCATGTTTACCCTCCAGGATAACCTGAAACAATCCCTCAGTTGTAAGTGAGCGTTTTCTGGCTGGGAGAAGGGGGAGAGGCTTAAACAGGGGTGTAAAAGGATTGGAGACTAGCTGATAGCACCTTCCTCTTAGTGGACCAGGTTTTGCTCTCGCTGAGTCCCTGGGGGAGCTCTGCCTGAGCTGGCACAAGGGATCCAGCAGGGAAGCAGTTTGTAGCAGGGCTAGTTGTTTTATTTTGAGCCTTCTGAACAAATAAATCAAAAGCCTCCCAGGCTCTTCTCTTAAACTGTGCGCAGGCCAAGTAGCCTCTTCCCCAAGTCTGTCCCTCACACCCAAACTTCCTGGCTCTTACCTCAGAGCCTCAGCAATAGAGGACTCCGCACAGACTCCTCTCCATCCAATTGGTTTCTGGACCAATTCCTCTCTGTGGTAGCTACAGTAGCAGTCGGTTGGGAGCACAGCCCATCTCCTCAGCTTTCTGGAGGATATTTCAGTTGTCTCATTTTCTGCTGCCCTCTTTTATGTGGCTCAGCTAATTAAGTTCCAGCTCTTTTCTCCAGAGAAGCAGGGGGGGCTAATCAGCCATCAGCCAACTGCACAGGAATGGTATCCCTTTCCCTTCCACCTTCACAGCTGGGTTCTCAGGAAACCTCGGGTAGGACGCGCCCTCTTTGATTTCAGTCTAGACAGGTTGTTTATGAGGGGTTGGAATCTTCTAAGAGTTGCGCCAAGTAGAGTTTTTGTTTTGCAAAATCTGCTCAGCAGGATTCATTTTCTACCAATCAAATCGACCCGTTTGTATTATCTGAGCACCTCAAACTCAGCCCAGGGCAGTTTCTGATTCCAGCCCCACGGGATCCGAATGCCTGATGCTCGGCAGGGATGAGAGAAGTGTTTGGCTATCAGATTTTGCTCCATCTCTGAAACAAGGACTCAGGTTGCTTTTTTATTTTGGAAACCAACCCCAACCAGGGCTGGCTCAGGGCCAGGGCCTATTTTATCCAACCCAAAGCTTGCTTGGGTGGGGGTGAACCATTCTGCCTTTGACCCTCTCTGAGCCCAACGCACATAGCTGTGGATGGGAGGTGCCACTGGAATTCATGGGCCATTATACACAGGGATATGTATTTTCATTTGGAGTCTTATGTCCACAAGTGTATTGGTGGGGCTTAAGGTCCCACAAATGCACAGCTAGACAGGGACTGCTGTAGGACTTAATCTTACACTGTTACAGGCACGTCCCCATCCTTCACACCCTCAGTGAGAGATGGGCCACAGCATCCAGAATGGGAAGGATCCAAGCTGACAATCCTGGAGACTTCTCTTTATCCCACAGCACAGACAGTATAGTGCTACCTTCCCCTATGTCACCAACCAACATGCTTCATCCTTTATCTGGAAAGACCAGGTCTTTTAGTTCATTTAGACTCCTTATTTCAGCTGAGGCTCCAAGCAGAGAAACTCAGCAGTCCCAGTTGTGATGGAGGTTTTGTAATGTGGATATTTGTCCAGGAGGATGCAGCCTGAGACCCACAAACTCATTCCGCATGAAGCACCAAAAAGCAAGCGATGGGAAGGATGCCACTGATCTGGGCTCAATTCAGCATTTCAAGTCACTAGTGCTGAAAACCATCTGGCCAGCTGTTGTGTTTCGTTCCTGCCTTTGCTGGACTCCTGATGTCTGCCTCGTGCACCATCACCTTGAATTGCTACTACCTGCAACAGTGGGATCTGACAGCCTGCAAGGGCCCAGGTGGCTTCAGCAGGGAAGAAAATGTAAGTGAGGTGTGTGGAGGGAATGTTTGCATCAGTTTGAACTAAATATAGTGAAAGCTACTGCAAGTTTGCCACTCTCATGCACCCTCCTAATTCTATCAATGCATCTCAGTCTGGACCTGCGGCATCCACAGTCAATCCTGTCTTTTCCCTCCCGGCCCAACTGCCAATCCCTGATCATTAGCACCTCTGCTGTTCCACTCTGGGGCTCTCACTCATCTCTGCCAGTGCCCCACTGGCCATGCAGCACCTCTGCTATTTCGGCGTGGACTGCCCCAAAGTTCTGCCAATACTAGCACCTACTGAACTATGGGAGAGAACCCGAGCCCTGAATTAGACAAGGAGGTGGTGACCAAAACTCTGCCAAAGAATTCCCCTTTTTTTTCTTCTTCAGTACAGCTGACATTTCTAGCATCTGATGCCAACAGCAACTCTAATTCTCAGTTTCCCTGCACCTTCTCTACCACAGACAGATTTCCCCTGATGCTAAGCACCCTACCAGATCCCAGTGGTTTTGATCAGAGCAAGCAGTACTCAGCAGCTTTGAAGATCAAGTCTAAATTAGGGCTGGTCTGTCATCTGGAGTTTGGAGTGGGTGGGCCTGGTCGGGGGAGGGGGAGGATAAATAGAGAGCGACGAGTGACAATGTTTCTCTACAGACCAGGGCACCTGTGATGTACACACCCAGTTGGCAGTTTGTGTTCCCAGATTCCAAACCCACTCAGACATCCTGGGTTTAAACCGCTGACACTCTTGCCTGACTAAGTCAGAAGCCCACCACCTCACCGACTTGTCTGATTTTATCCCACGTCACATGAGAACAGCTGTTTTCCTTAATGCCCCAGCTCCTGGAGTCATGTGATTCTTTGAGACTCTCAGCTATCATTAAAAAAAAAGTTTCTTCCCCTCTTAGTTGTGGAGAGAAGCTTGAAAAAGGGCTAACAACTAAAGGCTCCAATAGCAAGAGCTCCCCAAATTATTATTGCTGAAAATCTCATGATTTGTAAGGCCTTATTCATGAGTTCTGAATGCGCAGGGTCAGCAATACTGGGAGAGCTGTGAAAAAGGGAGCAGGGTGGAGGAGAACATTTTAATGCAAACAATAAATACAGCCTGCATATCACACAGCAGGTGCCTGTTTAGGCCAAGCTGACTTTTTGGTGGGGGGATCTTTCTATCCCTAATGCCGAGTCACGGAGCTTGAGCTCTTTTAAAACTAAGTCCATGTGCACTGAGCTCAATAGAAGCCATGCTGATTTACACCCACTGAGGATCTGGCCCAGACACATGGAACTGGAGCCAGACAGATGCCTAAGGAGAGCAAGGATGTGACAGCACCTGCCATCCCTTTATAACATGAATGTGCTCTACACCCTTAGAGCAAATGACAATAAACTCCAGCCTGTGCCAGAGTAAACAAAGCAGCCTCAGCGGGGGCTCCTCTCACCTCCTCTAGGAACAAAAACATAGAAGAGAAAAAAGAAACCCAACCAGCTCATCCTTCATCAGCAAATGGATCTGTCATGTCAGTGCCTTTCCCCGCAGAAGGGGAGGGAGGGGCAGTTAGGAACACTCAGGAGTAAGCAAGCCCAGCAAAGCCCTCCCTTCCGTGGCATGGCTCTGGATCGAGGGACAGACAGGTCATGCAATCTCTGGCTGGGAAAGGAGTTGCAGGGTGGTTGGAACCACTGGCCTTTCACCTCTGGGATGGATGGAAACTTAAGGGGAAAGTGTTTCATCTGTGTCTTGGCAGACATGGCCCCAAGGCTTGGCAAGGTGGGCTGCAGTTCAGGACAGGGATGTATGAATACAGCTGGGTGGATGCCTAGGCCTGGAGCAGCAGGGAATGAGACTGACGGGCAGCCCAGCATTGGAGTGCCTGGGGCTGAGGTGCATTGGCAGGGTGAGAGGGGCTTTGATATTCATTATCAGCCAGAGAGGAATGCAGACCGTGCTGCTTCTCTCCTGGTGAGTATGATGCGCTCTGGCAGGTGGTTGTCCTTGGGCGATAATCATCCTGATTGGTTTCCTCTCCCACCGCTGCCTGCCAGGGGCCAGTTCCTGCTGGAATGGGGAAGATTGCAAGGTCAGTGTAAATGGCTATCGAGCTGACTTCTCCCCCTCAGCTGATTGGCTTCCTGGTCATTAGATTAGTTGATTAGAGCTGGAGCTCAGCAAATGGGCTTGTTTTGTGCTCACCTCTGTGCGGTTTGTGGGCTGCTTCCTCTGGTCTCGTGTCGTTGGAGTGCTTCCTAAAACTCTGTCCAAAAGCAGCGTGGGAAGGCTGAAGGAGTCTGCTCTGATTTTGGAGGCAGGCCACCAAACACGCAGATGGATTCCATGTGTCTTGCAGCCCACATGTACAGGCTGTGGGGAGGTAGGCTGGGGTGGAGGGAATTAAATGAGGCTAGTAGCAACAATTTGGAAACACTCACCTCTTGAATTTTCAGTGCAGCCGTGTGCCAGGGAGCCTGCACAACCACCAGGCACATCTGTACCTGTCGCAAGCCTTATGTTTATTCTCAGAGGGCAGGATACTCATATAATGACTCCTCTCGCATCGCCCATCCTCTGGGGAGTCTCTGCCTCTGAGGCTCTATTTGCCGAACGCCTGAGTCTGCAACCGGTAACCAAATGGAGAAGCACCTAGGCAGGGCCGGCGCTTCCATTTAGGCAACCTAGGCGGTCGCCTAGGGTGCCAGGATTTGGGGGGCGGCAATTCGGCGGTGGGGGTCCTTCCGCGCTCCGGGTCTTCGGCAGCAATTCTGCGGCAGGTCCTTCACTCGCTCCAGGACCTGCCTCCGAAGTGCTCCGAAGACCAGGAGCGAGGAAGGATCCACCCCCAGGGCACCAAAAACCCTGGTGCCGCTCCTGGGATGCCCCCACCTCGGATCCCCACGTCCGGCTGCTCGGGGAGTGCATGGTGCTGAGCTGGCAGCTGAAGCCGGAGCGCTGGGAGCGCTGTGCGGGCAGCCCCAAGGCGCAGCCCCTGCTGCGGGGCTTCCTGGAGGGCGCCGCGGGGCAGCCGCTGCTGCGGCTGGTGATGCTGAGCCTGATGGGGCAGCTGGCACTCAGCACCAAGCTCCCCGCCAGCCCCAGCCGCGGCAAGGCGCTGTTCTTCCTGCGCAGGGGGCCCGGGCCGCTGTTGGCCCCGCCCGGCCCCGGGGAGCTGCTCTACGGGGACCTGCCCGCCTCCTCCCTGGAGCACTTCGCCGCCCTGGTGGAGGAGGTAAGGGGGCCGCGTGCGGGGAGCCCCAGCGCAGGGGCGGCTGGATGGGAGCCCAGGAGCAGCCCCTTCCCCTCTGTGGTTCTGGGTCCTGGCAGCTGGCAGGGACCTACCCTCGCGGCTGCCCCCCTTCTGGCCTGGCTCCCAGTCTCTAGCAGCCCAGGGAGCCAGCGAGGTGCCCAGCCTGGCCGTGCTAGTGCCCCAGGTTCGGCCTGGCACCAGTAGGGAACCTCTCTGGTTCCCACCTTAGTTCAGAGATCTGTGACCCATCCCCACCCTCGAGGCTTTTTCCCGTCAGCCTGGCTGAGCCCGAGGTAGAGGCTGAGGAGCTGTAGCCTGGCCAAGCAGTGGGGTTTTTTAGCTCAGGGAGAAGCTCATGCATGGGGAAGCAGAGATTTCAGGGTCAGTCCCTGCTGCGCTGACTCACCTAGGGGTGTCCCCAGGGACACAGGTTACAGTGGTAAAAAACAAGTTGCTAAGGGGTTGTGTGCAATGTTAAGGTAACATCAAGGAGAACACGTTGCTAAGGGACAACAATCCAAAATTGGAACACACACAACATAGTGTAACATCATGTATCTCGGTACATCAGTCCCACACATCCCTGTTCCCAGATATCATCCATTCCCAGAGAAAAGCTGCTCTACTTATCCACATTCACAGGCCACCCAGATACCCTTAACTCTGCCATCTGTAAGCCCCAGGCTAGCCCAGCAGGGAAGTGTTTACAAAATCAAAACACACCTGGTAGACAGGGCCTGTTTAATGCCAGTGTTCCTATGGGATTAATCTGTGTTTCTCATGTTAGCTTGAATCTGGATCATCAGATGCATTTTTGAGTGGGAGGGATAGCTCAGTGGTTTGAGCATTGGCCTTACTAAACCCAGGGTTGAGAGTTCAATCTTGAGAGGGCCATAGGATCTGGGGCAAAAAATCAGTCACTTGGGCCTGCTAGTGAAGGCAGGGGGCTGGACCAATGACCTTTCAAGGTCCTTCCAGTTCTAGGAGATTGGATATCTCATTTCATTTCTGTTTAGGACTTGTCAAGAATCACAACTATACGTCCTTTTTGTTTGTAATCTTAATATTGTGAACTAGAATATTTACCAGTATTTTTCCCAATAGAGGTGTCACCTAAAGAATTTTTTTAAATAAACATTTATTTTGAATGTGTTCAGTATGAATTTAGATGGGAAATCTGCACAATGATAAGAGTATATGTGGAAGTAGGTGAAATGTGGCAGTATTTTGGAGTTGGCATTGTTATTAAGACATTGAACCTTCATCTCACAGTTGTAGGCCACCAACCAAGTTATTTTGATTTTGTGGGTAACATATTTGTTTATGTGGAGCAATATTACATCTCAATCTTTTTGATGGGTTCTGAAATTTGGTAAGTCATAATTGCACAGATTGCAGTGTTTGTGTGCTGTGACTTTGTTTGTAAATGGTGACAGGTAGCATATGAGAGGACTTGTAAGCTCCAGCTGTTATATGTAGATTTTTTGGGGTGTAATGAATAGTTTTAGATTGATGTCACTGGGGCTCCTTTGGTCATGTGTCCTGAGCAGGGTGCATGTGCTGATCTCTGCTATGCATATTTCTTTATGTAGCTTTTTGTTCAGGAGCTGTAAGCATTGTTTCATGGCATTCCACGGAGGGTAGAGTTAAGGGTCTGACTGTGGTGACATAGCTGAGTAGGACTGGTTGGCTGGGGGAATGAGCAGTGTGTGAGTGAGAGAGAGAAGAGGAGGGATGTAGGTGAATGGTTTTGTGCTGTGTTTCCTAGCATTGTGCATTTGGGTTTTGCGTCGCTGTCTCTCAGCCACCTGAACTGTTTTTACAAAGTGTCTTGTGTTTGAATTTCCTGGTTTTCTTGAAAATAGAGAGAGGTAGGCTCAAGAGAACTCAACCAAGGAGGCTCCTTCTCCTCCCCTGTGCAGTCGCTTTGCACCTGCTGTGTGTGCAGAGTAGGGTGAAGCTGGGCTGGCACCAAGGGGCTGCATGGCTCCCCTGGGTGAATTGCACCAGGGGCTCAGTGCCAACCCCATAGATTCTTCTGAAATGGGATGTTTCAGGGCAGATCAAGGGCAGGAAGAGACAGGCCTGCACCCTTAGGGATCCCCTGGTACAGTGATGCCTATAGGGACTATGGCAGTGGGAGGTAGGGAGGGCAAGCTAGGGCTGTCCGCAGGCTGCTCTGACCTGCTACTGTGGCCTCTCTGTCCCTGCCTGCCCAGCATCACATCAGGGAGGTGCAAAGCCTCTCCCTCTCAGTCCCTGCACTGACTCAGGAACCCAACCTGCTATAGAAAATCCACACTCAGGTTGATCATTCATGGCGCTTCTCTGATGTGAACAAACTGCACTATTGGGCTGAATCAGCCACTCGCACTGGGGACAGGAGCAGGCCCTTCCACCCAGGGTGAGGCAGGCCGTGCAGATGAGCCCACAGCTCTGTGGTGATGCCTCCTATGGGGAACGCCTCTGCTTGTGTCACATGTGCTGCTCTTTGGCAGAGGGACTGAGCTGGGCCTGAGGGCAGTGCAGGCAGGGCCAGTGCAACCATTAGGTGAGGCGCTTGGATTTGGGGGCGCCATTTTCTTCAGCAGGGACTGTGGCGGCCGGATCTTCGTCCGCCCTGGTTGCGCCAGCATTTAGGCAGAGGGAGCTGGGGCAGGGGGAGCATGGGGAGGGCTGCCTGCAGAAAGTAAGGGGGGGGCGGCACGCAGGGGAACTCCCCACCCCAGCTCATCCCTGCCCCGCCTCCTCCCCACCACACTGTAGCTGCTTCACTTCTCTCACCTCCCAGGCTTTCAGCACCTAAGCTGATTGGCACCGCAAGCCTGGGAGGAGGGAGAAGTGAAGCAGCCATGGTGTGCTTGGGGTGCTCGTGCGCAGAGCAGGGGTGAGCTGGGGCGGCGGGGGTGCCTCAGGGCAGAGGGTGGGGAGCTGCCACGGAGGGGGGCACCTCAGGGCCGGGGGGCGCAAGGTGGAAGTTTCGCCTAGGGCGCGAAACATCCTTGCACCGGCCCTGCACCTAGGCACGAGAGGGTCACCCTGAACTCCAAATCAGGCCCCTGGAGAATATGTGAGATAAGCTAGCCAGGATGAGACATTCCACTCTCACCAAGGGCTAAGTTCAGTTTTTCGCTGAGTCAGTGCATGCTTCCCCTGCCCAATGCTGAGGTGACCCGACTGTGTGGCCTATTCCCAGTGAACAATTCAGCTGATGAATTTAGTGCTTTCGTCCTCTCTGTGATTTGCCTTAGGGCAGGCCGTTCAGCCTCTGGGCTGCTCACCAGCTGGGCCACTGCCAGCAAGTCTTTCCGGTGATCCCTCCTCAGGCTGGGTGATGGCTCAGCAAAGTCACACAGGATTGTTTGCCCTTTGTGACTGGCTGACTGCCCAGCCCATTGAAACCTGTGCTAACGTTGCCAGAGTGAACTCTCCTGCCAATCAATATTTTTACAAGCATCTGCAACATCTTCCCCATCCTGCACTGGCACTCGGCTGGGTGGGTGTTCAAAGAGCTGAATAAAAAAGGGTTTGAAAATACTTTGAGGCAAACCTGTGGTCTTTATTGAAAGCAGCCTCTCACTATGGACCTGATCCAGTGCCCATGAAGTTGACAATAGTCTTTCCATTGACTTCAAAGGGCTTTGGTTGAGGCTCTATCTTTTAAGGCTTTTCTACAGCACCTAGTGGTAGCTAAGTGGTAATCAGGTCACTGAAATCCACTACAAACTTAGTACAGATCATGGGTCTGCAAATATACATGCACGTGCTCAAATTTACACACTGTGAGCAATCTCATTGACAGTTGATGGCTTTAGTGCATAAAGTTAAAGGCTATGGCTACACAGTGAAAGCTGGGCAAGGACTGGCCTATCCAAGTCAGCTTGAAGGCAGGTAGTGCAGGCAACAGAAGAGAAGACATTGCAGTACGGGCTAGCAAGCCACCTACATACCAGGGTCCATGCTCGACTTGTAGTATCCACGGTGAAGCAGTAGAGGGGGAGAGCAGAAGCTCCCTGTGAATAGGGAGACAGAGGAACAGAAGGGAGAGCAAGAGGAGCTATTGAGATGGGGAGGGGGTGAGGAGGCAGCCTGCTCCAGGCTTGGAAAGGGCATCCCAGTAGTTCCTGGGCAGCTGATGCCTGGTGTTCTGTGCTCCCACACCCCTCCTCGCCAGCCGGTGCCCTGTGCACCAATGTCCCCCCTCACTTCCCACCCAGTGCTGATGCCCCGTCCCCTACCCCAGCAGCTGCTGCACCTGCTTCTGCCCCTCCCCAGGCCAGGTGTCTCCATCTGGACCAGTGGTGGCTGGAAGGCGGGACCAGGGCTGGGCTAGGGAGTTCTACCTGCTCCCTGGCAGCCAGCCTGATCTTCTGCACTGAAGGCCAGAAGCTTTTCTAGCCCCTTCTCTGGACAGGTCCCACTTTCGCCTCCGCAAGAATGGTGGGAGGGGAAACAGAATTTCCATCACAGGGGCGCTATCCCTGTTTCACTGCCTCTGCTGAAGTCTGCGCTGTGCTGTTTTCACTGCTGTTGTTACCTAGGCGAGCTGGATTCAAGCTCGTTCAGACTGGCTAGCTCATGCACAGTTTTGCTGTGTAGCCATACTCTCAGCCTTTGCTGGATCAAGGCCTGTATCCTCATAATGGATCCTGCCCATCCACTTTCCCAGTTTCTAGGTGTTCTCCTGAGATTTTCATCTTGTTTGTTATTTAAGGATGTCTTTTTTTTGTAGCATTCATCCAGCTCTGCTGCTGAGCTACCAGCATCAGAGACAGAGAGAGAAAGAATCTAGATCAGAAATTGCATTGAAACCAGCCTGTCCATTATATATTTCAATCTCTCCCATCACATATAATGCTCAGGCTCAAGCAAAACCTTGTCAATACAATGGAGTGGGCTTCTTTTTACTTCCCTTAAATTAAAATCTAATTACACCGATGCCTGGAATGTTGGGAAAGATTGAAGATTCCCTATGGTTCATATTCTAGCTCAACTTTATTTGCCTTTTACTGGCCATCACCAGCTAATTAAACTGTGTCAATTTCATTTACTCAGGACAAAGTACAACCACAGAAACCATTTGTGCTCAATTATGGAAGAATAAAACAAAATTTCCCCTCCCCAGCCAGCAGGAAGGATGGATTTGAGAGGGTAGATCCCCAGCAGCCAGACCCTGGGGGCTCAGGGGGCAGAAACAGATCAGAAAACCCCACATGGAGATGAAGGCATGGGTAAAGGACACTAGTTCAAGGGGGATTAGCCATCAATCCTAGACAGCCCAGTTTGGGCAAGGGGAAGTCAGAAAATAGTAGTACTGGAGTGCATCCTTTTAAAGAACAGTATTTTGGGGTAGTATCCCTTTAAATAACTTATGACCCCCCTCTAGCAGCACTCACTGTGCTTTATACTTTCAAAAGCTGTCAGAAACCAGCAGCATGTATGTAGTCAGCCATGTGTGTTTATGAATATCCAGTGAACACTTATTTGAGACCCAAATCTGACTGTGTGGTTTCTTCATATAGTTTCTGTTGTGTAATGAGCAAAACATACAAAAGTATTGAGAGGCAGGAGAACTTGGACTCAGTCTGGCTGGGAAGTGGAATCTGTGTCACGCCCTCAAACCCAGAGGCACTAGAAAATGAGGATAATTTGTGCTGCACACTTCCTCTGTCTACTTCCCTATGCTCTCTACTCCCCAGGAGCAGTCAGCCCGGTATCCCAGGCAAATACCCATGCAGGCCATTGTGTTCTGCCTACCTCAGGTTCTCCTGCACGTTAAATTGGAGGCATTTTTATTTTTCACTTCCTGCCCTCAGCTTTTATGAAGTCTTGCTGCGTGCTGTAAACAGCTGCTGAGTTCCACCCCAGAGAGCGGTGCATTTTAGTTGCAGACAAGAAGATCTATCTATCCACCTTTTTCTTTGTTTTAATGCCAACTCTCACAATAGCATTTCAGCACCTTCCATGAGGGAGTAACCAAACTCTCAATAGTCCTGAGGTCTAATTCTCTTCCCTTCTTCCCTTTGGCTGGTCAGGGCTATGGTTTGGTGTTCATTTGAGGTAATGCATTTCCCGCTTTGCTTTCTCTTCTCTGGAACCAGAACCAGTTTCATACAGGCCCATCAGCCACTGGTGACTTTGGGTCAGTTTTATTGTTAACTGGGATGAGAATGAAGCCTATAAGCCACAAACGCCAGCTCAGACTGCAGCTTCCCAAGGACGATATTTAATTCTCAGGCTATTTTAACCTCTTGGTGCTCCTTAGAGGAAGATACTCAGTGGTGTGCTGTGACAATTTTAATAAGGCATGAAACTACTCACATGCATGTCACAGGCAGTCCAGAAAGGTGTCCTTCATGCAGCATGACCTCACACATTTGGTGCACACGAGGTTACGCTGTGCAGAGGATACCACTGGACAGCGCAGAGTTGGTCAGGCATGCAATGCCTGCCTGGCATGCGTAGACAGCAGGCCACTGGAGAGATTGCAAAGTAAGAGATTTTCAGAGAGCAGCGCTCAAGGGATGTCCACTGCTGCCCAAGTGTGCACTGTTGCTGCAGAAGTACAAAGCAACTTGGCCTCCCTCCCTCAGGTACCTTTGACAAAGCTCAGTTTAGCTCTGTACCCAGTGGGACTGCAAGATCAATTCTCACCTGCACTGAGAGCAGCTGTTACTCTTTCCTCCATGAAAGAAGTTTTGAATCACCTTCCAGACAAAGATTCCGTTGTCTCTGCACTGATTTCCCTCAAATCTTCCTTTCCTGCCTTTCCAGTGCCCCTGCTGTGCTGCCCCTAATCCAAAAAAGTGATTCCATTTTCACTCTTCGCTGTATTCCAAAATATCCTCTGCTTTATAGCACAAAAGATCCCCCGTTTGCAGTTCTCTTAGCAGAGTCTCTCCCCCAGCGCATCAGCATTTTTCCGTCTCAGCAGGAATAGAGGAGGATAGAAGAAGAATAGGAAAGATGAATTCATGTGGTTGAGCTACCTCCAAAAATCAAGGAGGATCAGCTGGACTGGAGGTCTCAGACACTGAACAATTTTGGCTGGTTTTGGTCATATTTTCTAAAGCAACTTTATTACTAGGGCTGGTCGAAATATTTCTTGTGAATAAATTATCTGACGAATGTGACCCTTTATTGACTGTTCCTTATTTCTGCGAAGGTGACTATGCAGCTAGGAAAGGCTGATGTCTTTTCTTTTCTGCGTCCCTTCAGTTTTCAAAGCAGTTGCCCTCTCTGCATGGAATCCACCAGCCATTTTTGTTCCCAGAGCTCAGTGCAGACTGTCAGAGGAGCTGCTCCACACTGTGCTCTCTCAGGGAGACGCTTTGTTCTTTCTTGTTTTCTTAAGACACAAAACAAATCTTTCTGAGTAACAGTACTGTTTGCTTTTTGTGCGCGAAAAAAACATGACACTTTGTCACAGAGTTTGTAAGAACAATTTTCAGCCTATGGATTGTTCATGGACTGATCACTTCCACCACTCACAGTTTGTTATTTGTGGTGGGCACATGGGCACATAAGTCATGTGCTATTGTTTCTGCTTCCTGATTGGATGACTAACTTTATACCCAGGGGAATAATTATATCTGGCTCTTATACAGCACTTTTTAGCTCAAGGTGCTTTACAGAGGGCAGTATCATTATATCCATTTTACAGATGGGGAAACTGAGGCACGGGGAGGCTATGACTTGCCTGAGGCGACCCAGGAAGTGACAGAACCAGGACTTGAACCCATTTTTCTTGAGTCCCACATCAGTGCACAAGCCACTAGGCCATACTGAACACTCTTGGTCATGCATGAGTACACTTGCTGGGAGGCCAAAACAGCCATTTGTATGAGCAGCCTTTGCCCAAACACCCAAGCCTGGATAAATCCCCATCCCAAATAGCTAATAATAAGGGGTACCAACCTGGACAAAGCACACAGCCACTAAGAACTGGAGCAAATGGTCACAAACACCGTCCCTGCAGAATGCCCCTGGGCATAATTACTAGTGAAGTCCTGGGACACAATCCACAGCTGAGGAAGCAAAGGTCATTCTGAGCTATTTTATGCCTCCTCCCATCCTGGGGCTGGTGGGGGAGGATCCAACACAGCCCTTTGCAGAAGTTATAGTAGCTATAGGAGTGCTCTAGCTTACATCAACTAGAATAGGACCATTCTGCTTCGCAGGGATTGTGAAGCATACGTCCCTCCAGCTCCACCCTGAGAACGAGCCCTTCCACTCCAACCAGTCCCAACATATCCCCTGCACTCCCTAGGATAACGCCTTCGGGTCACTTTGAGCTTCTCTGAAAGTGCTAAGTGAGCTTAGTACAGAGGCTCTGACCCACGGCTTGAGGGGCTACTGGACACTCAGATTAGATACCATGGTGATGGGCACAGTATAAGAACCTGAACAGAATATAATGATGAAAACCTACAAGTTGTTCATTCACAGAGAGAAATCCCAGAAGGCAGCATCTCTTGCTTTGTGACTGGAGGAGCCCCAAAGACCCCCCAAGGTCCCTTTTAACGCAGGGAAGGGAGCTATCCTGAAGGGGGAGTGCGTGAAACTCCCATGGACTGAAGATTAACCTGCCTGACATGAAGCCACCCCCTTTTCCTGAACATTGCCACGGCTCTGTGCTCAGCCTCTCCCTACAGGAGAGCTCAGAACAAACCGTGTCTGAAATTTAATACATTTTTGAAACAAATTTGCTTTGTCTTTAAATCTTTTTCTCTCCTGATCATGAACAAATTTGGTCTCAGGGTCTAACATGCATCTAAACAAAACCACATACACGAAAAGCACATTAGCTGCTATCAGGAAAGTTAATTATTTACGTCAGAGGGAAGCTGTGAAGAATCGGTTACCGAGACTAGCCGGAGTGTGCTGTAAACTGCTGGTGAATTGTTCAAGCGCTGATTTTAAGTGATTCCTGAAATAAAGACGGTGGAGATGAGGGGGGAAAAAATTCCAAAGGGCCATTTTAATGAGAAGTCAATCACCAGCTTCTCTCCATCCATATCCTAGGCCACAGCTGCAAAGGATTCTGGGCCCTTATCAGTTCAATTCACTCAGATGCAATTCAGCAAACATTGCCCCCTGGTGATAAAGAAGGATGTTTCACAGCAGTGCCTTCTCAGGGCTAACTAGGCCTCCAGGAGGATTTCCTTCTGGCAGTGTCCTGTGCAATGCTGCACAGTGCCAAGTCACAGGCCTAATGCACAGCAGCAACTCACAGTGTGCTCTGGGGCTTTGAGAATTGCTAGTGTGGAGGATTTTTTTAAGCATTTGCACCAGTGGCAGGAGCTGTGTCAAAGCAGCCAGAGTGCCTGCAGTATGAGCTTCCTCGCAACAGTGCCCTGTCAGCTCTTATGCTGCATGACTTTCCTCTCAATGCCAAGTCCCCTGCAGCGTGAGCTTTCCCACAGCGGTACCCTGTCTGTGCCAGCTGGGAATCCAACAGCGGACAAATTACCTCACAGCAGTCTCTGCTCAGTGCTATGCAGGACTCCACGGTTACTTTCCTCACAGTGGCATCCTGTCAGTTTGAGGCAGGAATTCAGCTTTCTTATTGCTGTGCATTGTTAATACCAGTTGGGACTCCCGACCCCTTGATCTTGCTCAGAATAGCGTTCCATCATGACAGACTTCGATGCGCTAAGATTGGGAGCCCCAGCCGCCTCACAGCATCCATTGTCCTGTCAGTGTCACTAGGCAGAAATGCCAGCCAAGCTGTCTGCCACATCAGCTGTGTCCTCAGGAACTCCCTCTGTGCTTCCCCAGTGTCATGCCCTTCTGGAATTCTCCACAGCTTCCAGCTCCACAGCAGATTACATGGCAGGGTCCTGTCAATATCCGCTGGGCCTGGGAGCTACATCCCAGCCATCAGTGCTCCGTGGCAGTTCCCATTGGGACTTATTTAGTGTCTGTTTCCTTAGACTAACCTCTCCGGTGTGAGTCTTGGCCCGATGACAAGGCCTTGAACAATCACTCTCTGGCTCTCCCTGGCTTCTGGAGGCTTTCCAGACCTAGCAGGCCTGCCTTGTCCGGGGCACTGTCATTGTCTCCCTCTCAGGTAGCTGTGCTGGCCCACCAGGTATTAGATGGAACAGGGCTGGTGGGGCACAAGGTAGAAACTGAAGGAGGAGAGCAAAGGTTACAGACCTCACCCTGGAGGATGAATGATGCCCCTCACCATGTGTTATGTGAAAATTATTTGGGCCCAGGATCAATAGCCCAAATCACCAGGAAATTTGGTGATTTGGTGTTGACATGGGCCCGGCCTGAACCTCCACCCCTGGCCATACCCAGATGCAGCCTGGTCAGCAATGGACTCAAGTGATCATCTACACTAATGATTGGAGAGCTAAGAGCAGGTTTGCGGGGGATGGGTCTGAAATGAACAGTGCATCTCACATGAGGCACCGTTCCAAGGTATGCTCAGAGGAACAAACCCTCTAGCCTGGCCAGTGGAGAAACCCAGTCTCGTCTCTTATCTCGTTAACAGGAAAACCACCAAACAGATGGAGAATGGATATTACTGCCAATTTGAGTTCATTGAAGCCAGACCATTTCACCCTTAAGGCACAAAGAGAGACATGAAACATATCCAAAGCTACCTCCAGATGAACAAAGCGGCTACCCCCTGTCCCGAGAACATCCCGATTGAGGTGCTTTCTGACTTAGTGAGCTCCAAATGAAAAACCGTTGTGGGGAGGCAGTGCAGGTGTTCCTTAGCCATTTGCACCCTTTAACAATGGTAACCACAGGGCACAAGCCAGACTCACACTTGCAATTAATGAATGAAGGAATGAAAATCTAGTTTTGCAACAAATTTTGATATTTCAATGCTGGGTTTTTTTTAAAGATTCAAAACTGACCCCTTATTTGGTTGATTGGTTGGTTGATGTTTTTGTCAAAGCTGAAATGCTTAACAACATTACTGAAAACCTGGGGCTTGATAAACCAAAAACACTGATTATTTTGATAACGTTTTTGACCAAATGTTGATTACAAAAGTCACCAGTGTCAACACATTTTTTAAAAGACCATTTATGAACAACAAAAAACATCAACCTGCTCTAATTCCATCAACATATCCCAAGCCATACATCACAATGCAGGAGCTTGCATCTGCGTACATTTTTTCAACAGTGAGGGTATCTAACCGGTGGAACAATTTACCAGGGGCCATGGTAGATTCTCCATTGCTGAATATTTCTGAATCAAGGCTAGATTTTATTTAAATCTCTGCTTTAGTTCAAAAGGAATTATTTTGTGGGAGCTCTATGGCCTTTGTTATAGGAGAGGTCAGATTTGATGATCACAGTGGTCCCTTCTGGCCTTGGAATCCACATATCACAATGCAGGGGCCTTGTGAAAGCAAATAGCCCTATGCAGCTCCTTGGCGATGTTGAGAAAAGCAAGGTAATGTACACTGGAAAACATAATCCCATCTACCCATACAAAATGATGGGGTCTAAATTAGCTATTGCCACTCAAGAAAGAGATCTTGGAGTCATTGTCAATAGTTCTCTGGAAACATCCAGTCAATATGCAGCAGCAGTCAATAAAGCGAGCAGAATGTTAGGAACCACTAGAAAAGGGATAGATAATAAGAGAAAATATCATATTGCCTCTATATAAAGCCATGGTGCCCTCACATCTTGAATACTGGGTGCAGTTCTGGTCACCCTATCTCAAAAAAAAATATATTAGAATTGGAAAAGGTGCAGAAAAGGGCAACAAAAATGAGTAGAGGGATGGAACAGCTTCCGTATGAGGAGAGATTAAAAAGACTGGGACTGTTCAGCTTGGAAAAGAGACAACTAATGGGGGGTATGATAGAGGGCTATAAAATCTTGACGGCATGGAGAAAGTAATAAGGAAGTGTTATTTATTCCATCACATAACACAAGAACTAGGGGTCACCCAATGAAATTAATAAGCAGCAGGTTTAAAACAAACACAAGGAAGTATTTCTTCACACCATGCATAGTCAACCTGTGGAACTGTCAGGGGATGTAGTGGAGGGCAAAACTATAACAGGGTTCAAAAAAGAACTAGATAGGTTGGAGGATAGGTCCACCAATGGCTATTAACCCGGATGGGCAGGGATGCAATCCCATGCTCTGAATGTCCCTAAACCTCTGACTGCCAGTTGCTGGGAGTGGATGACAGGGGATGGCTCACTTGATAGTTGCCCTCAGAAGCATAAGCTGGTTCTGGATGACAGAAGATGGATCACTCTATAAATTGCTCTGTTCTGTTCATTCCCTCAGAAACATCTGGCACTGGCAACTGTTGGAAGATAGGCTACTGAGCTAGACTGACCATTGGTCTGACACAGTATGGATGTTCTCATGTTCTTATCATGAGGTTCTTATTTGGTTGCACAGGACCCATTCATAGCAGGCAGCAGCCCTACAAATGTCATATATTGTTGGGAGAGGAGACAAAGAATCTGAAACATCTTGTCCCCTCCAAATGCAACAGAGATCAAAAAGAAAATAGGAAAAAGTATTTTATTGCCTCTGTTTGGAGTGGGCAAGATACAGAAATGAGCAAACACCAGATTGTTTTGCTTCTGCTCACAAATAAATACAGTGGCAAGCCTAATGGGATTTTAGATTAAAAGATTTTTTTTAAAATAACCACCTCCACAAATAGAGTTTTATAAGGTCACCTAACAGATGCACAGTAGCAAAGAAATCACTAATGTTTTGTCATCCCTCCTCAGGAAGTCCTTTTCAAGTCTATACTGCTGTCTTCAGGTCCCCTCTTCTAATTCTCTGCTTTAACCCTGACAGTCATGCTTCCAGCGGATGAAGATCGGGTAAAAATCCTTTGGGATCTCATCACAGAACCTCTTATGGGCAGAGTTTTCCAAACAGTTCAGCACTCATGATCAGGGCCAGATCTTCCCAAGAGCTAAACCCATTGTGTGTGCAGCTGTCTTGAAAATCTGGGCTCCAGTAGGTGAAGGGATTTCAGTGGGGTATTTCCAAGCTGCTGGGACATAAACGAGTTACTTTTTCAGCCTTCCAAGCCTCTTTCCCTCCCTCAAGTGCCCAAGACAGGAAGAGTTTCAGTGTTTATGCACGAAAGGGGTGAGAGCACGCAGGATGAGATGTAACACAAACCTCATATTTAGGGTGGCCAGACAGGAAATGTGAAAAATCGGGACAGCGGGTGGGGGGTAATAGGCACCTATGTAAGAGACAGCCCCAAATATCGAGACTGTCTTTATAACATCGGGACATCTGGTCACCCTACTCATATTGAATACATTGCTGTGCTCAGAGTTTTAAGTGTACTGTGGCAGGAGAGGACTGAAGAGGCAGTGGTGTATGTTTCACACTGTGTAAAGAAACGGGCAATCGCCTCTCACTGTTTAGAGGTGTCAAGGGCATGCTCTGAAGGATCCTTCTGCTGCTGCTAATGTCCAGATGTTAATGTGTAATAATGATAGTGGCGTGTGGATAGGGGAGTGTAAGGGCTGGGCTAATGGTTCAGCCAGAGATGTGTACATAGGCTATTGCTGAGCCAATGGCTCAGGAAGGGAGCTGAGGATGTGCTAGTGCTGGGACAGTGACTCAAGGAGGAATCAGAACAGGCCAACCGGTAGTCCTCCAAATTCAGATTTCAATCTGCAGGCTGGAATTTTCACACCCAGGCGAGGCACTTAGATCCATATTTAAGCACCTGATTTTCAGAAGTGCAGAGCAAATACTGACTTCAAGAGCATTTTCGGTGTTCAGGACCGCTGAAAATCAGGCCACTTACATAGGATCAGTTGGAAAATTTTAGCCAGAGTTCAATTTTGGAAGCAGACCTAACATGACAACCTCTAACTGTGTGTGTCATGCTATATCCTTAGCCTTATACAGTGCTTCCCATTTCTCTAAGTGCCATTACAAACAGACACTAATTCACCATCACTACATTGCTGTGAGGTCTGTGTCCTTTCCCCAGGAGCAAATAAGGCACAGAGAGATCAAGTAACTCACCCCAGGTCACACAGCAAATCAGCAGTAGAACGATGCAACATGATACCAATTTCATCTCTTCACAATCCCAGCCAAGGAACCCTGGGAGGAGTTTGGGTTCAAGGTCATTGAGCTTTTATCCCACTGCTTAATGAAGGCACATCAATAAGTGACCATACTCCCAGAAGAGATGCACTCCCCAGACTTTGGCTGTAGGTCAGTGCTGGGAGGCAGCATGGTCTATGGGATATGACAGTAGACTACATATGCAAGCACAACATTGGATTGCAGTTTGAGCAGACACACCTGAGCTAGCTTTGATCTATTTGTCTTGGGTAGTGGAGCAGTGAAGCTGCAGTAGCACAGGTGTTAGTGTGCCCAAGCAATTATCCAGGGTCCTGTGCAGGCTCGTATAGCCCACACTGAAGTGCGCGCTGTTGCAGCTTCACTGCTCAAGGACCCAACCTAGCTAGATTAAAGCTAGCTTAGGGATGTCTGTGCAAAATGCAAACGTACCCCGTGATTGCAGCATAGACTTACCTAGGAGCCAGGAAACCTGGGCTCTGCTCCCAGCTCTGACACTGACTAGTTATATGATACTGGACAGTCTATATTCATGTCTCCATGCTCTGGTTTCTCTATCTAAAAATAGGGGTAATCATTCTTACCCACTTCTGCAAACCACTCGACCAAATAAGCATTCGCCCTGTGTAAGTAATCTCAGTGAAGGCAATGAAACTAACCCGATGCTGAATCTGGGCCCTGGGTGTCTATCGTTTTGTAACCAAGAAGGCATAATGAGGTTTACAATCATCCTTAAGTGTGCCGGGGAAATGCACTTTATTTGTCCCTAGCTATTCTGCACGACTCCACCATTCATCAGCCCGTCATGACCCAGAGAGAACGGTTTCAGCCACTTAGTCCTGCAACAGCCCAGAGAAAAGTTAGGCAAATCCAGCATTAGTCCCTCCCTAGTGACTGGAGAAGGCCGCTGCAGGCTCAGCTACACACAGAGCCGTATCTAGCTGCATTTTGCAGGCACTATACTGCTCTCCTGTCGCAGAGGACAGAGCTACTGCAAGCCATACTAGAGGTCCTATGATTCCATACCAGTCTTGCTGTGATGCCAGTCTGCATGCCTTCTTTGATTCCTTCTCCTGCCCATTCTTCCACACTGCCATCCCCGTGCCCAGTTTCACCCAGCTACCACTCTCTCCTCTCAAATCCCTCTTTGAAACCCATTTCTTCCAGGAGTTCCAAAGGGACAGAGTTTATAATTAAAGAACAAAGACATCAGTGGTGGTGTTCTCATTGCAGTAGCAATAAAAGCCCTGACTGAGATCAGGGCTCCATTGCACTAGGTGCTGTATGTACCCATAGTAAGAGAGAAGGCAGACAATGGGGGAGACAAATGAAGCATCATTATCTTGGTTTTACAGAGAGGGACAGAGAAATTAAGTGACTTGCCTAAGGTCACACAGGGCTGTCTGAGGCAGCACTGGGAACTGAACGTCATGGTGGATTTCCCACCTCTGGAAGTCTGTCAATCCAGCCTGGGCATCTTTCTAAAAGAGAGACTCTAGCTGAGTGAGAAGTTATTGGCTTGATGTAGAGATTAGTGGGTGTGGTTTTCTGGCCTGTGTTATAGATAGATGCTAGTTGATAAGGGTTGATAGATGCTAGTCATAAGAGTCCCCTGCAACCTTAAAAAAAAAAAATCTATGAATCTATGATCTTCTGAGTTCCAGCCCAGTGCCTTATCCACAAGGCCATGCTTCTCTCTAAAACCACTAAATCCTTCCCTTCTCTGCATTTCCAGGGTAGCTGGCCATCTCCAGATATCTTCCAGGCTGTCAATTCTTCAGAGTAGAGAACCTGGCTTTATATTTTTGTCAGCGCTGAGCAAATAAATAATCATTCTTTCTCCCTCCCTCTCTTCGTTGTGCCTATGAGAGTAGTAACTAGATGCCCTAATGGAGAATCTGATCTCCTCTACAGGTTAACTATTCCCTGACCTCAGGGGGAGATTATTCCCCATTAATGATGATCAAAACTCTAATAAGAGAGGAACATAAAGATGGATCAGAATAAATACATGCAAGCGTAAGTGCCAACTGGGCAAAATATGCAAATCCTGAGCTGCTGTGGGTTGCTACAGCTTCAACCACACAACCACTTAAAATTCTGCAAGAGCCAGGACTTGCTGCTAAGGTACCACTTCTTTGTTTCAGGGCCTTTTTGAAGTGTCTCTGCTTTGTTTCCTCTTGATCAGTCCCCTTTGATGCAGCTATCACAGAGAAGGCTGTGATTGCCGCAGTTTGCAGATGGTACAGAACTTCCTTCCCCAGTTAATCGGGCCTGTGTCTTGGAGGCTGGGATTGGGCACAGCTGAGCAAAGCCAGTCCCATCTGCAGAATGAAACCTTGCATGACTCCCCTCTCCTTGTGTGAGCTCGAATTTCCAAGAGCAGGAAGCAGCCATTGCGTGTACACTTCCCAGGCATTGTACAAGTCTCTGCACACACATCCCTGACCCTTCACCCTGTTCGCCTGCTGTCGTCAGCTCCATTTATTCCATCTCTGCTCAGCGAAGCCATTCTCCTCTCCTCTGATACATCCAAGGAGGCTGATTAGAGGAGTCCGCTCTGTTTTTGCTTCAGTCACCATGGAAATGCTAGTGTGCTTATAATTTGGGAAGAATCCCAACATATCTCACAGACCGCACAGCCCAGAGAGCGCTTTGCCAATGTAAGGGGCTGCTGGCCCCACACTGAACTCAGTGGGATTTTCGGTTGGCCCTCTCCCAATACCAGGAGAAAGGGGAAGGGCTGAAGAGAAATCAGGATCCTGAGACTGACAGTTCCCAAGACCAATGGGAAAAGGCCAATGCTCCAGGTCAGCCTGATTAACAAGGGAGACAGACCAATGAGAGAGTCAGGAGCCTGGGGCCTGTCCTCTGTGTGAGCTAGAGCTGCCCTAGCCAGAGCTGGGCTGGTGCAGAAGCAGCAGTGCGGACAGAGCTTGAGCAGCGTAGACCAGCCATGCCAACAGGGAGCCAGGGCTGAGCTGCAGTGGGGAGCTGTGCAGCCAGAGCAGGGACAGCAGGCGCTGGCTGTGCCACAAGTAACACTGCAGCCGAGCGTGGAGAGCAGCTGGGGAGAGTGAGAGGGCCCAGTGCAAGGAGATGTCGCCAGACAAGTGGCCTTGAAGGCCAGACTCAGAGGCGGGATGTGACCCCAACGGAGGGGCTGATGTTAGGGAGAAGGGTCCTCCCACCTAGAGCTTGAGGGCATGTGACCACCGTCACAGCAGGTATCTGACCCATGGTATCACCGCAGCAGGGATTTCCCTAGACCCCCCCCAGGGGGGAGTACACCCCACTGAATTCCTCCCACCCTCCAGTTTCATGCAGTGTTGCCAATTTAGTTGTTGGTTGAAAATGTGAATTGAAATTCAGTCGTTAATACACACTTTAAAAGCATATACAGTATATGAGAAAATACTTGTACCTGAGAAAGCATAATGGGTTTGAAAAGAATGAACAAAGACTAGCTTCCTCATACAGCTGTTATTTATGACAATGTTGGCACATTCGTTTCGGCAGTGTTGGCCTACCTTCTAATTTAAAATTATGACTTGTAAGCAAGGTCTGAATGAGCTCTCCCCTGACAGCTAGTGATGAGCCAGTTGTGGTGAGAAAGCCTTCAGGACCAGACTGTATTTACATGAACACACCCACTCTGCCTAGGTATCGGGCAGACGGAGCTGTGTTGCCCAAGTGATCAATTTTGGCTGGTGTTGGGTTACAAATCACTGAAGTATTAAATGTGGGGTCATGAAATGTTGTTATCCTTATTGTATGAGTAAAGGGCAGCAGAACTGTACTTAGCCTGACTGAATGAGGGGTCTCCCTCCATGCTTAATTTGTGCTAGGGCAGAGCCCCAGCACCTCTAGGCTTGGCAGTTCATAGCCCTGGGATCTCTGGGCCTGGCAGTTCAGAGCTCTGGCACCTCTGGGCTTACCACATCAGTTATGAAAGTAACAAACTTGCTTGAGCCCCAGCACCTCTTTCATTACAAATTAAGCACTGGTCACCCTCAACTGAACTGCACTCTCTAAGCAGGAGGTTTGGATGCCATATCCTAGTGAAGAGAGAGAGGGTGGGGCACAGGTGTTTGGCTTGGTGGTGTGGGCTCTGCCTAAGAGACACAGGCGCTATTTGACCTGTCCCTCTCTCCTGTTTAGAAAGAGAGTTGATTAGGCTTCATAGGGAGTCTTTTGGTTTGTTAAGTGACCACTAGTGCTGAAATCACTGATAATCAGATTTAAGTGCTTAGATCTGCTGCAGGACGGTGTTTCTGTGGAACAGACAGCCCAGCCTGCACTAGCAATGAGGTTCCCCTACTGAGCACTGGAATCACTGAGCTGGGTGGAACCTTGAGAGACCGACTCGCTGAGATCACAGTGGCAGGTGGTAGCAGAAGGTGACAGTGCAGGGCCATTGGGGCAGAGCAATAGAGTGAAAGGTGGCACGACAAACTGGCGGCCAAAGCATTGGACTATGTTTTAGTGACTTCGCTCCAGAATGCTAGATTTGTGACTGGGAAACCTATATAAATACATTTCCTTGTAGGCCAAGATTTTAAAAATGCATTATTTGCCAAGGTCATTGTCTCACATAGTCGCTATCTCAAGAGGTCATTATCTTGGGGGAATTTCTGTACTAAACTTCTTGATTATTATAATTATTTTTTATGTAAGAATGGCATATTGAGTCAGACCAATTGTCCATCTATCCCAGTATCCTATCTTCCAACAGTGACTATTCCAGATGCTTCAGAGGGAATACACAGAACAGGGAATCATCGAGCGATCCATCCCCCGTCATCCACTCCCAGCTTCTGGCGAACAGAGGCTAGGGACACTCAGAGCATGGAATTGCATCCCCACCCATCCTGGCTAATAGCCATTGATGGACCTAACCTCTATGAACTAAACTAGTTCTTTTTTTGAACCCTTGTTATAATGTTGGCCTTGACAACATCCCTCACAAAAAGTTCCATGGGTGACTGTGCATTGTGTGAAGAAATACTTCCTTTTGTTTTTTTTAAACTTGCTGCCTATTAATTTCATTGGGTGACCCCTGGTTCTTGTGTTAAGTGAAGGGGTAAATAACACTTCCTTATTCATTTTCTCCACACCAGTCAGATTTTATAAGCCTCTATCATATCCCTTCTTAGTTGTTTCTTTTCAACGCTGAAAAGACCCAGTCTTTTTAATCTCTCCTCATATGGAATCTGTTCCATACCCCTAACCAGTTTTGTTGTCCTTCTCTGAACCTTTGCCAATATATCTTTTTTGAGATGGGGTGACCAGAACTGCACGCAATATTCAAGATGTGGGCATATCATGGATTTATATAGTAAAAGTGGAGGAGCTTGATTTGCCAGACTGATCAGCTAAGCCAATACCGACAACCTATTTGAAAAAGCTGCAAAACACCATGCATCTGGACTGCACCAACATGCAGAAAGCCTTATAAGCCAGTCACTGGCAAGCCAATTTTAGAAGAACTTAATGAGGCTGTTAAGAATGCTGGAGACACAACTCAGTTTATGTGAACCAACATGGCTGTTGCATCATTCTTTCTATTTAAGCAAGAAATACCACACACTACAGACTGGAGGCCAACATTAAGTGCATTGTCACTTGTTAATCCTGAAGCTGGACATGGGTTTCAAACAAGACTGGTAAATGCTCACTATCTTTCTGAAAAAACTCAGCTGACTCTCTAGAAGCAAACGGTGCACTCAGCAGTTGAAAAAGCGAAGAACTCTCTCACCATATTCAAAATCTGTGCATACATGGCTGACGAATGCACCAATGCAAATAAGCATCAAGTATGACGTCATTGTGTATGTTATCTTGATGTCCATTGTAGGCCAGTAGATGCATTCTAGATGTTCAGGTTATAGAAGACGCATCAGCTGCATCTGTGACATCTTAGAAGAGTTAAATGCTTGTAAATTAAACCCCAAACAGAGGGCTGCTTGTGCATTTGCTGGAGCTACAAACTTCTCTGGAAGACATAGTGGAATCAAAGCTTTGCTCAGAGAAGAGTGTAACTCTTTTCTCTCCTATACACACACTGCAGAGGCCATCTACTCCAGCTAGCGCTAGTACAAGCGGCAGAATCTTCAAAAGACATTACAAAGCCACAAATTTAATGGCTTTTTTATACCCTTTTTTTCAGCAAGACTCCAGAAGTACTGACCGTCTTGGAAACAAATAGAAGATACGTTGGGATTGAAGTTCAAATGAGTCCAACCTGGGAAAACCTGCTGGATTCTTAGCTGTTGTCTTAAAATTACTGCAGCCATTATTACTGGCTTTGGAAAGCAAAGAAACCAAGAAGGATGTAGCTATAGTGCTTCATTGTATGCTTAAGTAGCCAACTATAATTTGTGTGATTTTAAAGCATGAATTAAATCTAATAAAATGGTTGTGAAATATATTTCAGTTTTTACTCTGGTGCCGTACAACCTACCTTCACCCTCACAGTGTCAACCCTTGTCGGCCTTTCCCCCCTCCCCCCGAATATTCCAACACCCCCACTAATTTCAATTCCTGGGGAAAACACTGCACCGCAGCATAGCCAGCGCCTGGGAAGCAGCCCTGGAACGTGTGAGGAACAGACTGTGAACTTGTCTCATGTCCCGGAGATGGCTGGTTGTGGTTTCCCAGTGCCCACAGGGCAGGGTTCCATGTTCCTTTAACCTGTTCCATTTTTCCTTATCTTTCCTACAGTTTCTGTTTAATAAATTGCATTTGGTTTGACCTTGACAAAGCAATCAGTGGGTCAGGAAATTGGCTGGTGCAGAGAGAGCACCCCAGAGCAGGGGCACGCTAGCCCCTGTCTCTAAGTGACCATGACAAGACTGGAGGTGAAGCCTGCCAGGACTCCTGGGCCTAGCCTTGTTGGGGTTATGAGGACTCTGCCACACAGGAGAGTGGAAGGGGAGCCCTTGAGGTCAGGCAGGCCTCTGGGTAAAGGGATTTGGAGCGAGGACGCAGATCCTTTGTCTTGCTGGTTCCACAGAGGTAGTGCAGAAGCCAGAAAAGTTCCTCACAGTAGCGGGTCTATTCCCCTGCTTACACCTTGCACCCTGGGGTGGATCTCTGAGCAAGCCATGCCAGATTCCACCCATGATTCCCCCTGCAATGGGGTCCCTCTGCACCTCCAACTTAAACCCACAGTTGGGCCCCACCTCTTCGGTATGAAACAATTCCATCTCAGCCCAGCTCCTTGTGGGCCAGTATCTACCCCACAAAAGACAGGATCACAGTGGGCCATAATTGGCCCCTCTGTTTGCAGCCTCAGCAAAGAGAGCAGGGGCTAGCTGGGCACAGAGACTGGGGACCTCTCTCACCCCAGAGCAGGGACCTCCAGAGCAGGCATTGCTGGGACAGCCTAAAGGAAGTGCCGACTGAGGCTGCCTTCAGTCTCTGGCTCCGTCAGGCTGGGGTGCGTCTGTAGCAGTCTCGTAGTGGAACAGGGGACGGGGTCCTGCTTTGCACGCAGGTTGTTACAGGTTCACATCCTGGCCAGTGCTACTGTGGTTGGGCCCTCTGTCCTCCAACCAGAGTTAAACAGCCTAGCGCATGATGCCAGCATGCTAAGGCTGCTTCCTACTACGAATAACCACCCACCATGTTAAACAAAACTAGCTTTCCATGCCAGTACATTGGACTGGGCTCCTTGTCTCCTGAGCCCATGTTTACTCTTCAGTCAAGGTCACAGTTGCCCTGAGATTGAGCTGCAAAGCAGAGAGCAAGTCTTCATCTTCATTCTCATCCTCCTCCCTTTGGAAAGCCACTTACAAACAAGGCAGATTGGGAGGAAATTCTCCTGGCAGCTGGAGAAATCCAATCCATTAAGAGAAGAAGCCACAGGGAATCCATTCTATTCCCTGTATGGAGCTGGGATCCATCCCCATAGAAGGGTTAAGGGTGAGAATGACCCCAGTACCAAATGGCCCGGTGTTGTTATTGGAAAGAACAAGCAAAGAGGTTTAATTCTTGGGAAGTCAATTCACTTGCAATATGACTGGATTAGTAACAGGATCCGCTTTAATCGCGTTTATCCTCTTATGATCCAATATCTGGGTGTCCTGAGTCCCTCTCCCATGTGCTGTGACATCCTTCCTGAGAGCAGCTCCTGCTGCAGGACGGTGAAGTGCTACCAGCGCTCCACTCCATCCCCTCCAGTGCCTCCTGCTGTGTGGGGTGGGGCCTGCAATTGCCATGAGCTTCTCCACACCTAGCATGCCTACACTATTGCCTCCAGCTGGCACCGGGATAGCTGACAGCTCCAGTGCATTGATCCTTCCCTGTTTATAGTCAGTACATACATATGCACAGCAGGCCAGATTGTCAGACACCAGCTTCCATCTATACAAGTACAAATAACTGTGGGTCCATTCCTTGTGCTCTACTTTAAGCTGCCTAAGTCCCTGAGTATTGTTCAAATTCATAGCACGCTCGACGGCGTCTGGGCACACAGAGTTAAATGTCTATGTGAGCTAAACTGTTTGGATGAATAATTATGGGTGCCAAATTGCTCCCCCTGCGTTATTTGCCCCTGACATTTTGCACACACAATAATGCAGGCTGGAAGTCTGGCCCCTTGCGTGACGCTGCCTTGTCCCTCATCCGTACACACGGTGTGTCTGCAGCTGGCTTCCGCACCCACTTTCAGAGAAAGAGTCACATGTTCTCCTGCCATACCATTCTGCTCTAGCTTCCTCCATCTCTCACTAGCAAGGCTAATCCCACCGGGGCCATGCAATCCTTCACTGCATCCCCATGAGGAGCGCTGCATCCCCTGTGTTGCTGCTGTTCTAGGAAGATCACTGTCCTGTGCCTTGCTGTGTCCCTGCATGGGGCAATGGGCTGCGGTTCTGGCAGGGAGAGAAGCTATTCCACGGTTTCTACAGATCTCAGTTCGGTTCCTCTACCTCCTCCTTTCCACCCAGCGTGGCTGCCTCCCCCACTCCTTCCCCACGGGCATACAAAGGAACTGTGGCAACTACCAGGCACCCAACTTGCTGTTTACTCAGCTTACCTCTGCTGCAGCCTCTCGCCCTTCCCTGGCAGTCAGCAATGAGAGAAAAGGCCTGTAAGTTAATTAAAAAGACATCTTTGCTTGTAAAAGGAGATAGAAAACATTATGCATGAGAACATGGGAAAGTCTGGGCCTGGGAAAAAGTATTTTATCTAATTAAAATTCATCCAAAGTGTGTCCTCATTCCATTTTAATGCTCTGCGCACTGAGAACGACGGCGGGCAGCCAAGTGGCTGGCCCTGCCAAGTGGCGCTGTCCACTGGGTGCCTACGGCAGGCTTTGAGTCCCACAAATGCATGCTGCGCCCACACATGCACTCTGCCAGCTTCGTGCTTGCAACTGGGGGGAGCGGCAGCAAGCGAGCTGCATATCCCCACTGCTCATCCAGGCACTGACAGCGGGGAGGAGCGAGAACACCTGCACCCTTCACTGGCCACACCCTGGTGTTGTTTGACAGCATGAAGCGGCGCAGTACGCAGCAGCTTGGAGTTGGAGCAAGTCACATACACACTGTATTCCTGATGTTATTGGCCACATAGGATACAGTAACGACATGCGCTTGCCATCCATCTGGTGAGGTGGCCATTACTTTTCCTGGGGAGGACAGGTGAGCATTATTATCACTGTTCTACAGAGGTGGAAACTGAGACAACAAGAGGCTAAGTGACTCGTCCGAGGCCACAAAGTGAGTGAGTAGCAGAGCCAGGAAGAGACCCCAGTGCTGCTGATGCTCAGTGCAGTGTTGTAATCATAAAACTCCACTCTCCCTATCTGCTCTAATCTAACCACTTATACTGTGTTCTGAGCATACAAGAATCAGGGCCAAAAATCACAGCTGGGAGGGTGAAGCCTGCCTGGTGCCTCCTACCCAGCCACTACCTTGTGCCTGTTAGGCAGATGAGCATGGAGGGGACATGGCTCTCATCTCTCGGCCCATGCTCGGGGGTGACTTGCATCTCTGAGGGCTGGTCTCTGAGCACAGGGAGTGCAACAGTCCATGTTGGGGTGGAGTGGGAGGAATCTTTGTCCCCCTCAGAGGCATATGCAGGTCAAGGACAGTCTGGCCTGGCGTGTGCAGGTGCAGCTGGAAAATAATACCGTTAGGCTGTTTGTAAAGCTAGGCCTCCAATCAGAAGACAGGAATAATACCATGCATCTTAGGTGCTCCATTAGCCTCTGAATCCTTTATTCTTTCAGGCAGGTCACAATTAGCCCTCTGCCCAGATGACAGGCATCACTGCCATCCCACCGGTTACGACTTCCCAGATGTCTCTGGACCAACTTCCCATTCCTAGCCAGGGGGGCATTAAATAACCAGCCACATCTGTGAGCACTGGCAGGCTGACACCTGCCCCCCTCACCTCCTGAGCCTGCTTCCGATATGTACCTCACTCGTGTTCGGAAGCAGAGCGCACTCTTCGGCAGCCGCTGCTGTGCTGCCTGGGCTGATTGGGGAGCAGCCATTGCCTCTCCAGCTCTCTCAGCCACGTCTCCCTGCTGATTGCAATCAACACCTCATTCACAAGCTTCTGTTTACCAATTTTCCGGGAGATATAATACTAATGAGCTGGCACTACAATCAAGGGAAGGGGGGAACAAGCAGCAGCCGGGGGATGGAAGACACTCATTGCAACGGAGTGGGGGAGGGGAGAGCACTGCTCTAGCAAGGCCCAGGCATGCCCCTCTTCCCAGTAGGGTTGGGGGGGGGGGATTGCCCCCCTCCCAAGGGCACAGAGGTGCTATCTCCCCCCATACATCGGCATTAATTATCACTGAGTCAGAACCAATTCCTGGCATGGATGAAGGAGCCCCACTATGCATCCAACTGCTGGCCCAATGAATTGGGAAATGAAAACAGGTACAAATGACTCTAATCACCTCGGAAGTGGCCTTCGTGACAGATCTGGCAATTCCCTGCCATGTCTTTGGGAGATCGTACTGTATTAAATGTCTGTACCATGTGGACCAAGCCTGTGTGGGCCTCCATGTGGGTGGGTGACCATAGCTCCACCAGGACCTAAGGACCATGGGAATGATTTGGCAAATTCACTCATGTTGTAACACCTCCAGGGAGTTCCACCTCCTGGACAGGCTGGCATATGCTGCTGCAAACTGCATTTCCAGAGGCCTACAGACAAAGAAATGTGTGTCTCTGTATGCTTTCACCCTAAGAATAAATGTGCTTGCTCGGACTGAGGTGTGTGGTACCTGAAAACCACAGGCTATTAGCCTTTGATGAGAAAGCAAAGTGTAGACTCTGGCCTTTTGGGCAGCTTGTCTCACTTGGGATCACAGTAGAGGCAGGGAATTGTGCAGCCTGGAAATCCCCCAGTCAGGAGAGAGAGAGATGCGGGTCTCCACCCAAGGGAAGTGATGGCTAGACAATCAGAGCCAGAGACTGGGTTTCCCTGGGGGACCACAGAGGGGGAATACAGGTGCAGTTGCCCTGAACAATGACATTATCGCACAGAAGGGGATAGCAGCTCAGACATGGGTTCGCACCCTTCAGGGAAATGCCTATGGAGCAAACCTGGCAGCATGAGCAGATGCATTTTGCCTCCTAGCCATCCCAGCCCGGTGACTCACTGCCGTGTCAATAGATGTGTGTGAATCTCTAACTGGAAATTCTGAGCAACAATTTAATCAAGTGGAGAGGAACCAGCTCAGCTTGGAGATGCTGCCCAAGCCCCTGAGGCTGCACCAGCTGTGTCCACCAGTCCCCCGCGGCTGTCCTGCACCGCACCAAGCCAGCAGCTTCGGGCAGCTGCCAAATGCAAACCTTAACTCCGCAAGCAAAGCATTATGGGGGAAAGCTGTGCAAAGTAGGCACCAGCTCAGAGCAGGAGGGCTAGTCCTTTGGGTCTCACTTAAAGGCTTTCATGACTTCTGCCACAGACACAAGACACCCCCTCCCCATCTGTCAGATGGTGGCATGGTCTGCCAGGCCCATGGCGGAGACTGGAGACACGTGTCTGTCAACATTTGTATGGCCATATTGCTCTTCGTGCCCAAGTGAGGCAGCAGACCCATTGCACTCTCACTGAAATGCAGCAACTTACAGTATGGGCCAGCACAGCATATATACAGCTCCTGGGCCGTGCATCCCTCAGCTCTCCCAGGGAGTTCTCCACCCTCTGCTATGGGTTGGCCCATGAGATAACACTCTGTCTGATCGGGGCTCCAGTGCATCTGAAAGGGACCTCTGAGGAGCCAGTGTGGAAGTAGGCAAGCAAACAGGTAGAAATCTAGGTTGCTCAAACCAGAAGCATGCTGGATAAAGTAAACAGCTTAGGAAATGGGCATAAAGAAGAAATCAAGGCGAGGCAGTGGGGGTTGTGCCAGCGGGATGCTAAGAAAATCCCTAAGAAAATCAGAGGGGAGTGGCCATCGCAGGCTCCCATCCCAGGGAGCCATGATGCCGATACCCTTAATGAGAGCAGTTAGTGGCATGGCAGAGCTGGGCATCGCTGATTCCTAGCTAGACCCAAGCAGCAATAGCTGCTCTGGTCCTTATTTTCCCAACAGGCAGCCGGGGAGGGCACTGAGCAGAAAAGCTGCTGTGGACAGCATTGCTATTGCCTGTATGTCTGTGCAGCCACTAGGCCCGGGGGCATGAGCTACATGGGCTTAGGGTGACCAGATGTCCGGATTTGGCGGACTTTTTCTTATATAGGCTCCTATTACCCCCCACCCCATCCTGATTTTTCACATTTGCTGTCTCGTCACCCTACATGGGCTGCTGTTTTTTCCATCCTCACAAAAGAGTTCATCATCCCAGGGGCCAATGACGGAGCATAAGTGTGCGTCCTCATCTTGAAGGCACCTGCTTGTGCCTAGTCCATTGTAATGCTGTGCCTTCACCACTCATGGCCCCACAGCAGCCACTTTCTTGGCTCTGCAATAGCCAGGCCCAGCCCTCCCTAGACTTTGCCCTGTAGCCAAGTCACATAACACTCTTCTTCTGGGGTAATCAATCAAAGGGCCAACTTAAAAGTTCACACTGCCCTATAGTTCGTCTGTCCCCCTAGAGCTTGACTGAAATCCCCTTCTTCCTGGCCCTGCATCAATTCTCTTGAACTGCCTCTTTCTCAGCAGGATTTCCCACTACTTTCCTTCAGCAAGGAACCCAGCAGTTTACCTCTGGGGATCTCCCTCCTCTCTATAGGCCCTAACTCCGTGTTTTCCCCCAAATGTCTACCTTGCTTCAGAGTCTTCATTGCTCCACTGACCTCCCAGCTGTATTTAAGCAGTGCCCTCCCTGTTTCACCACCACAGCTGGGGTCAGTCTTTCTAATTAAGCCCCATTACACCGAGCTGAGGTCACTAATTAGCCGTTATGGGTATGTGTACACTGCCTTGTAAATCCAGGTCTATAGGACCCGGACTTGTGCACTCAGCATTTCCAGGCCTGTGCTAGAGCATCCACACTGCATTGTAAACCTGGGTTTACAACTGCTGGGCCTGGGTCTCACAGCCGTGCTAATGGGTCAATGCTGCACTACACAGACTGCAAAAATGACACAGCTTGGCTCTGAGTCACAGTGGGACTCTGGCTCTGACACACACCCCTAGCAGGGTCCCAGTGCTTGCTGCCCCAAGTCAGACTGATCTGTGTGTGGATGGAAGCCGGGCTTGGGCTCAAACCAGAGTCGGAGCCTAGGCTTATTGTGCAGTGTAAACATACTATATGCTGCTCAGTGAGGCTGAGGGAGAGCTGCTAAGTCCTGGGCAAGGCTGAGCCCAGCTTGCTTCAGAGGATCAGACAGCCCACGACAAGGGGCAAGGAAACAGAAAGAACTGATGGTTTGTGTGGAGCAGGTCTGGGAAACCCTCTTTTTCCCAGTGCATCATTGTGTGGGATCCTAGAAGGGACATCTCCATACTAGGGGAGTCACAGTGCTTCAGATGAGAGCTAAGTGAATGAGGGGCAACCTCTGGGAATGGAGCTGGGCAAAAGATTCTTTAGCAGGTCACTGATGTGGGCCTGGTTTCAGGAGCTTTTCTGGCACATGGCTGAGGCAATGAGACAGCCCGGCCTAGTGGGGTGAGCAGAGCGCTGCAGCCAGAAGCTCAAGATTCTGCTCCTGCATGGCCCACTGCCTGGTCTGAATTGTCTTATGCATGGATACAGCACTTCCCAAAGGTTACGGGGCCTCACAGCAACCTGAAGATGTAGGCATGGTCTTTGAGACTTAAGCCTCCACCTGCCCTGCAGGAAAGGAGCAACTTGTGTGCAGGAGGTCAGTGTTATTCAGTGTCAGTGCCCTATAAGGCAGAAGGGATTTCAAGGTCCTGCTAATGTAAATATCATTATCCCCTTTCACAGAGGCTCAGGGAATGCAAGTGACCTCCCCAAGGTCACAGAGCCCACCAGCATCAGAATCAGCCCCTGACTCATCCACTAGATCCCAGTGCCCTCTAGGCATGGGGCTAGTGCCAACATATCTGTCCTCTGATCTTGGGTGCCCAACCTGAGGCACCTTAAGCCTGAGAAGGGGAGTCGAGGCCCCAGAGTCTCTAGCTAGGCACCCAAACAACAGGTCACTTCTGAAAATCTGGACCTAGAGCTCTCCATGTCTCCGTTTCCACATCGGTGCAATGGGAATAATGCTACTTGCTTACCTGTCTCCAAGTGGTGTCTTCCCCATAGCCCGGCTGAGCCCATGGACTGCACTCCATTTGCTGGCGGTCTCATTGGCTGAATGGGGCAGCTTCAGGGTAAGACATTTCTGCACTAGAGGCTGACCCATGATCCCCAGAGCTGGGCACATGAATCTCTACAGCTTGAGCCAAAGAGCCAGGCTCTCAAGCTGAGAGCGGTAACAGCCCCACGTCCTCAGTGGAGCAGGCACCATGAGCAATACGTAACACAAGAGCCGGTGGGTTCCACTCCCACAACAGACATGAGGACCATCCAGGTGGCAGACCAGGGGCACAGTGTATGAGAAGCCACTGGGCCAGCATTGGAGGAGGGAAACTGGACCAAGGGAAAGGATGACCACTGCATTGCAGCACCAGCCAGCAGGAAGCCACACTGCTCGGGGGCAGTTCCCAAACCATCAGATACTGCCCAGAATCCCTTGCAAATGTTAATGGAAGCGCTAGATGAGCAGTTGGCCAGTTCCTCTCCTCTGACTCTGTGGCCTCAGCCAGTATGGTGTGGACAGTATAGGATCACCACCCTGCTGCCAATAAACCCCCAAAGTAAATGCTCTCCAGCAGGTTAGCTTTGCAGTTTCCTATGTTTCCCAAACCAGTGAGAACAGGCAGTGTGAGCCAGTGGTTAGGGCACTAGGCTGAGTCAGAAGACCTGGGGACTATTCCCAGTTCTGCTGCTGACATCAGCTCTGTGTGACTTTCCCCTCACACCCTGTACCTGCCTTGCCTGTTTAGCTTGTAAGCACAAGCTACCATGGCTGGCTGTTACCATGAGTATATACCAGGGGTAGGCAACCTTTCAGAAGTGATGTGCCGAGTCTTCATTTATTCACTCTGATTTAAGGTTTTGCGTGCCAGTCATACATTTTAATGTTTTTAGAAGGTTTCTCTCTATAAGTCTGTAAATGTCCACTGTTGGGGTTCACCCCTCTCTGGGGCTGCTGGGAGCCAGGCCACTTCACTATCCGAGTCCTGTGCACTGGTGAATTAGCCTGATGGCTCAGGCAGGGGCTGAGCCAACAGTCTCATCTTGGAGGCCCAGGCCTTCGGTCAGGACGGGGCAGCAAACAATAGTTCAGGGCTCAGACCCTCAGGCAGGGGCTGAGCAAACAGTTCAGTAGCTTCAGAAGCCCAGGCTCCTGGACCTGAGCGTCAGGGCGTGGGGGAGACTGCCACCCGTGAGTGGGGTGGCAGGGAGGGACGCAGGCCCACCCACTCCTCTGCGTCCCAGCCCAGAGCCCTAACAGTGGCAGGCAGCCCGCTGCGTCAGTGGGGATCCTGGCCACAACACACTGACATTGGCTCTGGGTGTGCTGCAGCCAGACTAGGGTCGGCTGCCCCCGGGCTACTTCTGACCTCCCCCTCTACCAGTATGGCAGCATCTTCCACAGCATCCCACACCATGGGCTTCTCGGGATACTAAGCGAGGGGTAAACTGGGCAGCTTCTCAGGGTCCCTTTGCACTGGTCAGCTTAGGGGCTCTTCCAGCATCTGGTTGGTGTCCAGTCTCCGCAGGTATGGCCAGTCCTTGGGTCGGTCTCAGGTGGCAGGAGTCTCCCCAGCAGGAGCTAAGGCATCAGCATCTGGCCTCTCCGGCAGCCAGGCAGCTTCTGAGCCCTGGGGCTGGGCTTTTATACTTCCTGCCCTGCGCCGTGACCTCTGAGAGGTGGGCGCAGGCTCCAGTGACTCTGCCCACTTTGGTGTCTATAAGGGCTCGTCCCTCTCTGGGGCGGCTGGGAGCCAGACCGCCTCACTACAAAGTCTATAATGTATAACTAAACTATTGTTGTATGTAAAGTCAATAAGGTTTGTAAAATGTTTAAGAAGCTTCATTTAACATTAAATTAAAATGCAAAGCCCCCCAGACCGGTGCCAGGACCTGGGCAGCGTGAGTGCCACTGAAAATCAGCTCGCGTGCCGCCTTTGGCACCCGTGCCATAGGTTGCCTACCCCCGGTATATACAGTGCTTAGATAACAGAGCCTTGATCTCAGATGGGGCTATTGATGCTTCTCTAGTACAAACTGTAATACATGATGGAGTAGGGGTGGAAAGTTATATAAGTGATCGATTTTGCTGTGAAAATACCTCATTGCATTCCTTCTAAATGTGTGTCCCTTTGTTCTTGATGGAGAGAGTGGGTTAAAGGCAGTGGCCTCGTCTATCCCAGTCATTACTGGATAAATCTCTTTTATGATACTTCCTACACATCTCCTCTTTAAACTGAATAGCTCTCGTCCTCTAAATCTCTTCCTCTGTGGGGGCCTCCCTCTTCACTTCCTACGCTCTCAGAGCAGATTCTGTAGCACCTTGCAGCACAAATTGCTTCTCAAGCTGTAACTACAGATGGATGTGCTGCATCCCAAGTGAAATTCAGCTGCGGTCTCTCTTAGGTGGGCAGACGACTGGCACATGGGCTGTTGCATATCAGCAGGGGGGCCATAACAAGGGCACTGGAGTAAACCCCTACCCTTCGGAAAGGTGGCATGGGATCATTAGGGCCAGATAGTGCCATTAAGGCACATGGGGCAGCATGGCAGCTTCTCAGGGGACACCATCTGCTACACACCTTAAAGGAGCTGCAGTATATGCTCCCCTGCATGGCTGCCCCTTCTCAGGGTGGTTTGCAGTGACCAGCTCCTGAATTCCTGAGAGCACAGGAACTGCAATTGTGGTTGTGTGTAGACATGCACTTTGTCACTCACAGTAAAAATCAGCTGGAGACCTCTTGCTTTGCAAATCCCAGTGTCCTTTTATTTCCCTGTGTTTGTTCCTACCACCATCTATATGTAACTCTGTACAATTCAACAGGAGGAGGCAGCTCATTCCTGTTGTTAGTTAGAGGCAACAGTTCCCCCTGTCCTTTCTACTTCCTTCCCGCCAGCTTTATAGGCCTTTGCCCCAGCAGGCTCACAGGTGATTATTCTTAGATTCCTTTAATGAGCCACACCCTGCCAGCTCCAATCAGTTCCCCTTGATGGGAGCTGTGCTAGCAGGTCCTGAGCTAACAGGGGCTGGTTCAGTGCCTCTTCAGCCAGCATCCTGTTACATTGTGCCACCTACGTGGGGCATGCAATGCGGGGCTGTTCCCTGCAGATTCTCCACCCTTGCCCAGGCATTTACACAGGAGCCAGCCGTAATATGCATGCAGAGCCTTGGTTCATTGTCCAAAAGAACCTCAAGTAGGGGCATAGCATGGAACTCAATGTATCCACCTGGCAAGATCCAAACCTCTGCCCAAGGAGTATATCCAAGCTCAGGGACTGCAACATGGAGCCCATATTGGAAATCTGCGGTCAACGGAAAGACTCCCCTTGACTTCAGTGGGCTTTGGATCAGGCCCCTAGAGAACAGAACTGTGCAGAATTATCTGTAGGCTATATCCTCTCACAGCAACAACACATCAATCTGGATTTACAATAAAGTGCTGGTCCAAGGTTCTATGCACCTAACGTATTACTCTTGACACTCACCCTCTACATACAATAATCCCCATTGACCTGATGTCAGCACTAAATCTTGCCCTTCCCTGCTGTTCTAGCTCTAGACGTTCCCTAGGCAGAGGTTGCTCATCATATCAAGTCGGATGGTGGGTTTCTAACATCCACATGTAGGAACTATGGTGAGACCCCTTGGGTCGAAAGCTGGAATTTGAACCTACTCAGCCCTACTCCCACCTAGTCACACCACAGGCTTTAAAACACTGACCTGGTTTTGTAACGGTTAAATTGTTGTCCATGTTCCTTGCCTGAGCCTGGATCACAGCACACAACTCCCTTCACATCCATTGGTGTCAGATAAATTACAACAATCACGTCATCATTGGCCATGGCCCCACCCGCACGTCCTGGCTCCGGCCCTGCTTGAAGTGGCTGCAGATTGCAGATGTATGATGAATTATGCAGTTCACACCCCTGGGAGCTGTGGATTCAGGCTGTCTGCACCCTTGACGTCACATTTTCGAGCTTTTCTTTACATTCAGGAGGGCTAGAGACATCTTAAATGAAAGCTGAGGTTCTGATCTCATCATATGACTCCAGCAGCAGGGTCCTGGATATAGGCCTGGACTGCCCATGCCCTGATGGTGTGCGCTTGTACTGCTGTTGCCAGCACTGTCCTGCTCTGTGGCTAAATTGAGACCTCACTCTCCAGAGCTGTCAGTCCCACTCCTTTGCCTGTCTCTTCCCTAGCCAGGTATCCAGGCAGAGTTCCTCTGGGCAACATCCACTGACTCCTTGGACTCCCCGTTGTCTGGGGTTCTCTGCTTAGTGTCCCTGTCTGGACTCCTTATTTTGAACTTCTGACACCCACTCCTGTTCCTGTTTTTTCATGTTTTTTGTCCCACTCAATTAGCATGTCCCCTGGATTCTACAGCCCCTTCCCTAGGTTGGAGGAGCAGGAGGAAGTCTTTTTCTCCTAGATGGGCTTAGGCCCATCCTCTTGGAATTAAATAGGCCATTTCCTTTCTCCCTCTTTTCTCTAGTGATTAGAGTGACCAGATAGCAAGGGGATGGAGGGTAATAGGAGCCCATATAAAAAAAAAACCCAAATATCAGGACTGTCCCTATAAAATCAGGACATCTGGTCACCCTACTCATGATCATTGGTATCCAGGTGGCGTTCCTCTGGGCACATCCAACACCTTTGGATTCCTTCAAGGAGCAGAGGGTGTTGTCTGGGTTCTCTGCACTTAGGGTGACCTGACAGCAAGTGTGAAAAATCAGGACAGGGGTGGAGGTAATAGGATCCTATATAAGATAAAGTCCCAAATATCGGGACTGTCCCTATAAAATCGGGACATCTGGTTACCCTACCGGCACTGAGCCTCTGGCTCCTTCATTTCATTCCTTTGACACACACACACACGCTTCCCCAGCTCCTCATTTTTCTCTTCTCTAGCCCAAGCAATTAGTTCAGTTGTTTCCTGGTAGGAGGGAGCGGGTGTGCTGACCATTCCCCAGGAATGCAATCAGGAAGCTTGTTCCTGGCTCTGCCATTCACTTCTCCAGTGAAATATTTCTCAGCAATGGAAGAGAAATCTTTTCCGCACCAAACAAGCACTCAACAAATCCCGGCCTTTCACTCAGCGCATACATCAATCGCACAGCCTAGGAGGGCCCTGCTGCTTTCCATGCAGCCGAAAAGAATTTCTGCAAACTCCACTCGGTGACAAATGAGGGTAAAAGCTACTTGTTAGAACAGTGGGGATGAAAGGAGCTACAAGGGAAATGCACCAGCATTGTTAATATTCCATTAAAAAATGCATGTGATTTTTCCTTTTCATTCTGCTCCCCTTAATACCTAGTCTCAGCTGCCAGGAAATAACAGCAAGCTAAAGCCGGGGAGGAAGGATAATAGGCCTTATTGTAAAGGTGCCCTTATTTCTTTAGTGCTCCTGTCCCCTTTCTGCTGCTCTGCCCTGTGTACAGTGAGGGGCTAATTCTCTCCGGGTTCGGCCTCTCTCTTTGGCCATGGTCTGTATATTGGGCTTGCAGGAGGGCTGTGCCTTTATGAGTGAACGTGCTGTGTGGAACCCTGGGCGGAGAATGCAGTGCTCAGTTAGCAACTGATCCTGCTCTGACCTGAGGCCCTCTCAACTCACAAGGGACTCTCGAAGGAGCACAGCACCTCCGCAGGACTGAGCAGTTAGTGACAGAGACAGCTGCTAGCAAGTATGGAGCCGTGCTGCAGATTCCTATTACGGTCCCAATCTGTGCTAAACTTTTATTGCCTGAGGAATTCAATAGCACACGCTCACTGGCTGGGCCTGTGGCAGTTGGGGTCAGCGTATAACCCAGACAGCTTCCACCAGGATAATCGGGTGTGTCCCCTGGTTTTGGGACAGGGTGAAGATTGTGTTTGCCAGGGGCTTTATGGGCCGGGGGGAGGTGAAAGAAGAGAGGTATCACCAGAAGCGGCGCCAGGGTTTTTGGTGCCCTAGGCGGGGGTCCTTCTGCGCTCCCGGTCGTTGGCGGCAATTCTGTGGCGGGGAGTGGGGGGGTCCTTCCGCGTTACTGGTCTTCGGGGCACTTCAGCGGCGGGTCCCAGAGTGAGTGAAGGACCTGCCACAGAATTGCCGACAACGACCCAGAGCGCAGAAGGACCCCCCACCACCGAATTGCCGCCCCACTAAATCCTGGCGCCCTAGGCGACTGCCTAGGACGCCTAAATGGAAGAGCCGGCCCTGGGTATCACCGATTGGTATATGGGCCAAATGAATTCATGGACTGGGAAGAGTTTGTCTTGAACTAGAAGCAATACCTTGGAGGGCATACACTGCCTGCTTTGAGATATATATTGATTGGCTACTTCACAGGCAGAGTGAGCACAAGGATCTTTCACGCAAGCTGTATTTGTGCATGCAACCTGCACTGTGAAACCCTGGATTTTGGTCTGTCTAACAGCTGGTCCACAGAAGAGGATAAAAACCTACTATGTTAGATGGAGCCCCAGATCTCACACCTCGGCCACCTCTGGGTATCACAGTTTGAGCTTAGCCACTCAGACTCGCCTGTAGTGACACCACTCATCATATTGCCCAAGTTACAAGGCAAACAACCTGCCCAAAGAATGGAGAGTGCTATGTGTATAAATACATGCTTGTTAAGACATTAAGAAATGTGACTGAGTTTATCCTTCTAAAACAACAACATGTTAGCAAACAGATTGCTGATTTCTTTATCCGATTGTTTTCTGTCTAGGTATCATTAATACCTTGTGACATTATTAAAATGACAGGCCTCAACTTGTGACTGTGACCCCATTGCACTAGGTACTGTATGGACACATAGTGAGAGATAGGCCTTGCCCTCAAGAGCTTACCGGCTAAACAGACCAGACAGACCAAGGGTGGGAGGGGAAACTGAGGTGCAGAGACTTGCCCAAGGACACCCAGCAGGTCAGTAACAGAGTGGCCAATAGAATGCATTCACTGCAATGGCATTTGCTGTATGTAACACGGGAGAATTGACTAATAAAAGAAAAAAATGGAAAGGGAAAAGAATCACTCTTTAAAGTTCACATCTCCCCCTACACTCTCATTGACCTCAGTGCCCCCCCCCCCTTAGACAAGACTGTGACTGAGGAGGGGGCATGCTCTAACAGCCAGCAATGCCCCTGGGAGTGCTGGGGATGTGTGTGCATAACTAGCAGCCTCTCATACCAGTGCACACTTCTACAGGGTTTGATGCATGTGTTCCTCTGCACTCTCTCCCACCTCCTTCTGGCAATCTCGCACTGCAGGTACCGTACGACTTACCCTGCCCTTGCATGCCAAGAGTTCACTGGCCAGAACTCTGCCTGGCTCCAGTGTAAATATGCTGGAGCCACCTTGCCCCATCCCACCAATAACATGCATCTAGGCTGTGGTGAATTTTCCATAACTGGCAACTTTAAAATCTAGTCAGGATGTTTTGATAAAAGATCTGCCCTCATTCAAACAGGAAGTATTTGGGGGCAGTTCTCTGATCTGTGCTATGCAGGGGGTCAGACCTAGATGAACATGATGGTTCCTTCTGGCGCTGGGCTGTATGATTCTATGAACCAAGGACTAAGTGCAATCTTGATTTTAATGGTCAGAGATTATCCTAAGATTCCAGACTCTTTCTATCAGCCCATTGCTCATAAAATAAAACTAGTGGCCCATAGCACACAGAGAGGACAGAGGTGCTCTATACCAGGGATCAGCAACCTTTGAAACGCAGCCTGTCAGGGTAAGACCCTGGCGGGCTGGGACAGTTTGTTTACCTGCAGCATCTGCAGGTTTGGCTGATTTCAGCTCCCACTGGCTGCCGTTTGCTGCTCCAGGCCAATGGGGTCTGCAGAAAGGGGCAGCCAGCACATCCCTCAGCCCACGCCGCTTCCCGCATCCCCCATTGGCCTGGAACGGTGAACCGCAGCCAGTGGGAGTCACAATCGGCTGAACCTGCGGATGCTGCAGGTAAACAAACTGTCCCGGCCGTCCAGGAGCTTTCTCTGACAGGCTGCATGCCAAAGGTTGCCGATCCCTGCTCTATACCAAGGGCAAAGCATGCTGGCTGTGGCTCATTTGCTTCTGCTGAGATAACCCAGGGACAGGAAGTGTGTGTAGAGCCATGGAGGTGGACGTGTCCCTTGCCTGCTAGGATACTGCTTTGTCGTGGGGGCACCTGACAAGCTGTAGCTGTTGCATATGTGGGGGGAGGGGCAGGGGGACACAGATGGATGGAGGGGGTCTGGTGGGGAAGATGCAGGAGTGAATCCAGGGGGACTGTTTAAGGTCAGCATAGGAGGGAATCTGTGTGCTGAAGGGTTATGAGGGACCCCTGCCAAATGCATATAGAGGGCGGTAATGATTGATTCAGTCTGATTTCTTCTCTTTGAAGGTGATCGGAAACTCAGTTGTTTGTAGAGCCCATCAATATTCTTCATCAGGGAAAGCAGTACATATTGGCTTCAGGCAGGCAGGAGTAAGCAGCGCTCAAGCGGCGGGAAGGAGGGAATCTCCAGCTGGGAGCCATATTGACTCCTGCAGACTGGGTGTAAAGCAGTGGTCCAGTGGAGGAGAGCCTAGCAACATGCCTCTGTGACAGCTGCCCAAGGCCACACATGAGATGAGATTTTCAGTGCTCAGCGACAAGGGTCACCCCGGCTTTAACCCCAGCTCCCAGGCAACAGGGAAAAAAAAGAGGGAGTTAGAGAGAGAGAATGCAGAAATGTTTGGCTGATATGGCCGAAGCTCCACATCCTACTTCAATCTGCTTCAGCTACTTCTCACAGGAATGCCCCTGGGTACTGCACAGTACAGCCCCTTCCACCTCCCTCCCACGTGGCCCCTTCTGCTTTGGCCACCCCTATTAAGGGTGTCCCTCAGTCCAAATTTGAGTGTCATCTCCCAAATAAAGCCCAGTTCAGAGCTCAGCCCCCCTCATAGACCAGATGAGAGGTTCTGACCTTGCTATATCTCACAAAGTCTAGATTATCCCAGCACACTCCTCAGGTCCCCTTGGCATAAAGTGAATGGAAGGTCCATGCTTAAAAGTGGTTAGGCCATGGTCTGGGTGGTCTCCCTGGCTCTGCAGCCTGTGGCTTTGCAAACATGAAATTTAGGGGGGCCACATCTGAGAGCAGCAGGAGAATCTTATGGTTACACCTTCCTCTCCCCAGGGGAAGAGGACGAAATGGACAGCTGGGCAGACATATTAGGATCTGGGATTTCCTCCCATGGGCATGCATCACATTGTACGACTCCATTCCACAGAGGCAAGGAACTCCAGTCCATATTGCAGTTCCATACTCCTTTCCAGCTAGATACACCACAAATCTGTACCATGTGACCAGAGAAATTCAGTTCATATGGTCCCCCATCCCTATAAGTATATGTGGGGTAGGGCTATCCAGTCTATGGCCCCCAGAGCTCTCAAGGATAGCTCTTGATGGCCAATGTGTTAAGAAGTCAATTTGTATTGGATTATGGATTGAAAATCTCCCCCCTGGAGATTTTAAACTGAAGTCTCCAAACCAGGCCAGGCCCATTACTATAGTAGTAGGGGGCTCCTCAGAGATACAAACTTAGCCAACCTGATGCACTTGGCAACATCTCAGATTCAATCCAAAATCAGCCAGTTGGTGTGTCATAAACAGATAGCTAAGGGTTAATGTTTCTTTTACCTGTAAAGGATTAACAAAGGGAACCAAACATCTGACCAGAAGACCAATCAGAAAACTGGATTTTTCAAAGTCAGGGAGGGAAGTTTTGGACTCTGGGTCTTTTGTCTGTCTCTCAGCTAAGAGAAGCTTCTTTCTTCTTCTAATCTTCTGTGTCCAACTTGTAAGTACAGGTAGAAAAACAATATAGGCTTTTATGTTGTTTTGGGTGTATTTACATGTGTGTAACTTGCTGGAATGTTTCAAATTGGATATCTTTTTGAATCAGACTGTTTATTCATATTTTCTTATAAGCAATAGCCCTGTATTGTCATCTTGATGCAGAGTTTATATTCTTATGTCTTTTTCTTTCTTTTTTTTTATATAAAGTTTTCTTTGTAAGACTTGTTTGAGTTTTTCTCTCTGGGTAGGTTAAGGAACAAGGGGAGGGAATTCTCTTTGTGTTAGATCTACGGAGGGTAAGCTCTGCAGCACCAGGGAGTTGGTGGGAGGGGGAAGAGATAGGATCATCTCTGTTTCCTTGTATTTGGGGTTTGTCTCTTTGTGGAATAAAGGAGACATGCTTCTTGGTATTGTGATGTAAAGAGATTGCATCAATACTCTCAGGTTAGCCCAGAGAGGAAAGTCTGGGTGGGAGAGGGAGGAGGAAGGGAAGTGGTTTATTTCCCTTTGTTGGAGACTCAAAGCATCTGAGTCTTGGGGGTTCCCCAGGGAAGGTTTTGGGGGGCTCAAGTGTACCAGGCACGGATTCCTGGTTGGTGGCAGCGAGATAAGATCCAAGCTGGTAATTAAGCTTGGAGGTTCAATTCATACTAAGCACCCAAATTTTGGACGCTAAGGTCCAAATTTGAGAAAGAGGCTTATGATATGGTGCGACACAAGCAATTCCAAAAGTCACACGGGATGCTAAGCGAGACAATTGCTTTGTATAGGGTTTAAGAGAAATAGATGAAACATTGATCATCCCCTTTTAACCTTCCTGAAATAATACATTCTTCCCACAGACTAAAACATTTGAACACCACTCGTCTTGGGCCGGATTTTCAACAGAGCTCAGGGCATTGCAGCTCTGATTGTTCTCAATGGGAAAGACTGAGTGCTAAGCAAATTTGGCCCCTTGTGTTTTTAACAGCAGGGCACAGAAATCCAGTCCAGCTCTGGCTGGCTTCTTCCCCTACAAGGGGTTGTACCCAGAATGGATAAGGTGAGCCAATTGGTACTGAAGAAATGCCCTTCTAACAAAACGCTTCAGAGTCCATCTTCAAGGCAGGGCAATGCTGCTTCAGGGAATCCTACTATTATTCTTCTCGGTCCCTATACCTTAAGGACGGCCCACAGAATGAATACATCATACTTAGACTGTAAGCTTTTTGGGCAAGGGACTGTCTTTTTGTTCTGCGTACAGCACCTTGCACTGCTGGGTCCTGGTCCATGACTTAGGGTCTGAGGTGCTACTACAATGCCAATAATTATCATCAACATTCATATTTTAATTGTCTCCTGGTTTTAGATTAGAACTGATTGAAATTTTCCAAATTCAAATTTTCTGATGACATTTTCCCCCAGATCTAGTCAAGGGAAAACAGAACAAAAATGCAGTTCATTTTCTGGTGAATCTTCTTTGTCATTTTTCGATCACCTGGGCAAAATTTTTCAAATGTTGGTGAATTTTTCCATCAAAAGTAGTTTGAATTTTGTTAAAAAAATAGTTTTAAAGGACAGAATTTTCTCAGAAACGTTGCCTACATTTTTGACAGCTGGCATTCTAGATTGTGATTTGTGAGATGTAAGGGGGTTATTTAATATGCATTAGCTGATTTACATACTTCTGCCCCATCCACTAATGTGAGTATAACCCATAGGAACAGACACTGGGCTTTTCAACTGCATAAGGTAATGGCCCTCTCCAGAAAACACCACCAATCCACCAGCCCTTTTGCTTCAACGCCCCCAGGTACTTGCTTTGTGCAGTAGAAACATACAGTGTGAAAGGCGGGTTTGTCTGGAGCAGAGACAGTCTGTGCCTGAATCAAAGGGAGGATAAAGAATTACAGGCAGCTCTGGCTTTACTCCCACATACCCTGCTTTCGCCAACCCCAGAGTGTCTTCAGATGGCTAATTTATGCAGATAATGAGTGACAGGCGCTGCCAGGGGAAGCAGCTGAAGCTCCAGCAGCACCTGGGGCCTCCTCCCAGCTCTCAATCTGTTTGGCTGTCACTTAGCAGAGAGAAAAACACAGGACGGAGATGGGCGGGGGAGTGGCTGCCAATGCCCTTAGCTTGCCAGGAACCACCTGCACAATTAGTCCTGGGGGGGGGGGGGCTCATCTCATCCATCTTTTGGGGTTTCCCTCCTCCACAAAATCACTTACATCCCCCTGACCCTCCTCTCTCTCTATCTAAAACCACACACAGCTAGCAGGGCGCTGAACAATGCTCTGATGCAGCAGGCCCGACAGTCCTGTGCTAAATTCACAACTGCCCCATGCACGTGACTCAGGGAGCAGTATAATTGTTGCTGTGTCAGCCCCAGGATGTGAGAGAGACAAGGTGGGTGAGACAATATCCTTTATGGGACTGACCAACTTCTGTTGGTGAGAGAGACAAGCTAGGCTGGAAAGCTTGTCTCTGTCACCAACAGAAATTGGTCCCATGAAAGATATTACCTCACAGACCTTGTCATTCAGGGAGCCAGCCACTCACAGGTTCCAGGAGCACTGCTCACATCTGTAGCCAGCAGCTATGCCCTCCACCCACACCATCAGCAGCCTCCTCGGAGGACATTGTCAGTGTTGTTCCTACTGTGTGTCATTGACATCTGAGTGTGAGCTCACCCTCAATTTCCATCACTAGCTCCCCCAAGAGCATATGGCAGCTCCTTCGGGACTGCTGGGGTCTTAGGTCTGCTCTATTGGGTCTCTGCCTGGCTCCTTCTTTCTACATTGGCAGGAGCTGTGCCGTGTCCTGGAAAAGAGGGTGAATGGAGAGTGTCTTTCCTTGTAGAAACTCCAAGTTACTTTGAGCAGGTGAAGTAGGTGCAGGGAGGGGTAACTTCCAACATCCCAGTGACTATAAAGATCGCCCCCTTGTGATGATCAATGATGCAAGAATTTATGGGTCTCCGTCAAGATACATGATAGGGGGTTGTAACTAAATACCCTAACTTTGCCCAGAATACCCTGCCTGCAACTGCCCATTTTATCCCCCCTCTAAGTCCATGCTCTTAATAAACAGCAACAGATCTCTCTAAACTGCAGGCAAATGCATCTCACTCTTTGCACATCTCATGTAGGGCCTGATCCAACCCCCCCTGGAGTCAGTGGAAAGCTTTCCGTTCATTTCAATCCACACTGGAGCAGGCACTTCCTAAGAGCAGGGCGTTCTAGCCTCAACTGTTCCTAATGTTTGCTGATTTACTGCCGTCATGCACACTTCAGAGACATATTACCCGTCCTCATCTCCTTTATAACTCACATCAATCTAAACTTCTGTCAGCTCTCCAGAGTGAGTTTATGGCTGGCAAATTTGGGGGGTCCTCATTATACAGCATGTGAGGTGCTAAGTGGAACAAGAGACAGATTTGCTGGGAGCAGAAACTGGTGTGACATCAGTATTATACACTTCAGTTTGGAAAGGTTGTGTTCTAAGGAGCCTGCAAAGTTGATAAGAATGCAGGTGTGGGGACTGCTCACTTGTTGAAGGCTACAGAAAAGAGGTAGGTGGTAAACTGCAATTTAAAAAGCAGGGTGAATGACATTGAGGAAGACAGGTGGGTTTTTCCAGGCAGTTGGAGAGTTAGCAGCAAAGGATCAACCAGAGCTGAGCAAAAAAACGATTTTTCTGGTTACAGGTAATTTCAAAAAGTAAAAAAAAAAAAATCATTTGGGTCAAATGAAATATCTAAAGGATCTACGTACATGAAAAGTCATTTTGAACAAAAAATTTTTTTTTAATTTCAAAATTTTTACTTTTTAGGTTTCTTGAAAATGAACAAACCAGCACGAATTTGTGAGCCATTTCAGTGCTGCTAAATCTGCATTTTCCACTGAAAAAAAGGGTTTGGTCAGTTTTATTTCACAGCTGTAGGATCAACCAGCAACAGAGAAGATTCCTACAGGAGATGAGGAGACTGTGGTGAGACTCAGCCAGGCTGTAGGGATAAGATTTGGGTTGTAGAAATATTGTAGTCTGAGAAGCCTTCATTGGCAGGCCTACTGGCTGTGAAAACGGTGGGCCTCGCAGGTCTTCTGGACAAACAGAGACAGCTCAGGTCACATTGGTGACATAGGAAGGCATACGAGAGTAGTCCTGGAAGCCCTATTTACATACTATGAAGGAAGGTTAAGCCCAAGGCCTCTATCAGAACTTTCTCTGAAATGTTACTGTTTCCTCACACAGGGCCAGCTAGACAGGGAGAGCATCAAGATCTGAATTCACTATGAGAAGACTGTAGAGAGGAAGCATTTATGAGGCAGTGGGCCCTTTGGCTGGAAAGGAGAGCCAATACAGAAAAGATGGGTCATATTGATACATCATTAGTGAGAGCTGAGAGGGTCCAGGAAGCATAAATTGCTCTGGATGGCTTCATCATAACGTCCTGGGTTATAAATCAAGGCACCCTACAGAAAACCCTGGCGTGAAGCAAGAAAAAACTGCTGTGGATTTGAGGAAGGAGCTTAGCAACCTGTCTCCTTCCTTTCTCCCTGATGCCAGTTTTGTTCTTTAAAAAAAAAGAACAGCATGAGAATTGAAATGAGCAAAGCCCAGAACACTGTCAGAAGGGGAATTGGTGCAAAGATTATGAGCCAATGGCTAGTAAAAAGCCCCTCCTCCTTGCTGCATGCTTAGAACAGCCAGTCTGTGACAGGGAACTGAATCCATTCACAGACAAATAGTTTGTTAAAAAAAGAGTTAAGATTGAAAGCATGTTACAGTGGTGTCCAGCCACATCATCATTAACAACATCTAGCTCTTATCTAGAAATTTTCACCAATAGATCTCAAAAGGCTTTACAAGGAGGTCAGTATCTTTATTCCCATTTTACAGATGGGGAAACTGAGGCACAGAGCAAAGCAGCAACTTGCTTAAGGTAACCCAACAGAGCCTGGAACAGACCCCAGGTTTCCCAAGTCTCAGTGTAGTGTTCTAACCACTAAGAAACACTGCTCCCTTGTGTGTAAAGATTTGACAACCTTAAAACAACCAAATATTTCTATGTTGGGTATAAGCACATATAGGATTCAGCTAGTGCTCCATGTAGAACTTGATCCAAAGCCCATTAAAATCAATGTGAGTCCTTCCTTTGACTTCAGTGAATGAGTTTGGATTAGACTTCATCACTCACCATCAGTGATTTGTCCTGTAAAGGAAAATGGGCCTGTCGGGTATATTATTGTTTGTTTATTAAGGACCAGCGTCTGAGCAGCTTACTCACCTTGAGTAGCGGCTTAATCTATGAGTAACCCATTGAAATCAATTGCAACACAGTTCAGAGGATAGGGTACTAGATTGTGAGACAGGACACCTGGGTTCTCTTCCTAGCTAATTCACTAACCAGCTGTATGACTTTGGCAGGGGCGGCTCCAGGCACCAGCAAGCTAAGTGCGTGCCTGCGGCAGCAAGCCATGGGGGATGCTCTGCTGGTCGCCGCAAGGGTGGCAGGCAGGTTGCCTTCGGCGGCATGCCTGCGGAGGGTCCGCTGGTCCCGTGGCTTTGGCGGACATCCCGCAGGCAAGCCGCCGAATCCGCGGGACCGGGGACCGAAGGCAGCCTGCCTGCCATGCTTGGGGCAGCAAAATATCTAGATCCGCCCCTGGACTTTGGTCAAGTTACTTCTTTTCCTTGCATCCCATGTCTGTCTTGATAATTCTGACTGTGAGCTCTTCAGGGCAAGCACTGTCTCTCCTTAAGTGTATGTTCATCATGTAGCCCAACGGAAGCCTCTCCTTGGCTGGGACCTCGAGATGCTATTGCAGGACACTTAAGAATAGCATTCACAGAATAAGACACTATGCAGTGTGAGTAAAGCTGGTAGATTCTTCTCCTACATGTGCAGTAAAGGTTTTGTAAGGAATGTTGTCCTAGGGAACATTAAAGCTTTGTTAGAGTTCTATACATTTGTTCCTAGTGTGATGTGTTGGTGGAGTAGCTGATTGTTTTTATGATTAGCCTTGGAATGATTGCTCTCTGTGCTATTATGAAATGGGATGATTATATGGTGGTGTAAGTTTGTGTACACATACAATAATGTAGACGTAGGAAATCTGTATTGTTATCTAAATGAACTATGTTGTGTAGCAACCAACGTTTGCAGGGGATTGTTTGGGGCTTTTATTAAGTGGGTAATGTTGACAATTATGCTAGCTTTACAATGTATTGAAAATGGCCCCTTTGAATAGGAAATGGGGATTTTATAGTCTCCTAGGGTTCTGTTATTTGGATTTTTGTATCTATTTCTTTCAAGTTTTAGGGGGCAAAGTTAAGATTGGGTTAGTGATATAGGTTAGGTTGGCAGTACAGATTGGGTGGGTGGTGTAAGTTAGCGGCGTAGGTTAACAGTGTAGGTTGCAGAGGGTGGGTGGTATAGAATGATAGTGAGAGACAGAACATTATACAGAATTGTGGAAGTGACAGGATCCCTTTACTATCCGTGTGTGTAAGGTGTAAAATTGTTGTAAAGGAAGTGGAATGTTGCCTGGGCTCCATGACACACATTTTCAACCTTCACTCTTTTTTCTCCACATTTTTTTGTTTGAGAGTTTCCCTGTTTTTTTGGATGAGTATTAATTAGGACCTTGGTATAAAGTCCTCAGTTGGGATCTATAGCCACGTGACTAATTGCTGTGTATGGCCTGATGCATGGGGACCTAGACTCAATCCCTAGTGTGATCTATCCCCCGTGCTGGAAGGAGCTAGGAATGCAATGGAAGCAGAGCAGTTAGCTCCAGGTGTGAGGGGTAGGTAGGGAGAGTGCATAACCTGCTTGTTAGCAGTCCTGCCAGCCAGTAACAGACTCCCAAGCCGTTTTCAGTGGGAAAGCTTGTGGCTGTGCTGTCTGGCGGTGAGTGGCTCCAGATAGAATGTAGAGGACCTCCGAATGAAAATAAATGACAAACCTCTTCCCACACCACCAAGAGGAGGAAAGAATCCAAAGACTGATGTATTGTGCTGGAGCTCTCAGGGTTTCATAGTTATCCAAAAATCAATGTGAACTATTTGGGGCAATTCATCTTTCAATGTGCTAATCATGAGTGGGGAAAAACACTCTCGTAACTGTTTATTAATAGCATTATGAAATGAATTCTCCCCCTTTCTCTCACTTCTTAGAGTAGTTCATTTCACTCTGAAAAGCGAGAAGCGAAAGAGCTGGCTGGCAGTGCCCCAGGGACAGGCTGGTGAGGGGAGGCTGTTGCAAGTGAAAGGGAAGGCCCCTGTGACTGGTTGCCTGCTGCTGCTGAGTTGAAAGGGAACATATCTGGGCTTCAAAGGAGGGAAGAGAGGGCAGGAAGGGTGGTGCGAGAGCTTCCTAGGAAAAGACAGGAGGGCTGCTGGAGACAGAGAAAGCAGCTGGACAGTGGTTTAAGCTAAAGGAAAAGTGCCTGAGGGGTTGGAGGAAGCAGCTGAGGAGCTAGGGCAAAGCCCCTGAAGGAAGCAGTTGGGGAAGCTCTCAGAAAGAAGTAGCCTGAAGGTCCAGGAGGCACAAGTCCATGAAGACGGGCCCCTATTGTAACCACATGGCTCTAGGAGGAGAAAGCAAGGAGCAGGCAGGGAGGGCTGAAATCCTGTGTTTAGCTGGGAACAACTGAAGCCAGACCTCAGACTCTGATTGAAGCTTCAAAGTAGAGAGTCCTCAGAAAGGGGGGGCTGTGCCTGATGGGAGACTGGGGTGACAGAGACTGTGTCTGAAGCTATGCTAATAAATTATTCCTCAAGACTCAGGTCCTCAGTGGACTTATTGAGGAATGCCAGGGCAAAGAGAAACTGAGGCTGGGTACTGCAGAACCACCCAAAGCCAGAAGGGGGTGCTGAAGAACAGGTACGCCTCTTAAAGAGACCCATTTCCTCCCATCCCTTTGCTGATTTAATTAGGAGAAGTAATCATAAAACTTGCTCCTTAGTTTTCAGTTAAAAAGAAAATGTTGATCAAAATGAACATTTTTCACTGCAAGTTTTGTTTTGATTGGAAAAAAATATTTTGTCAAAAAAGTGTACTGATGAAGAAAATTCCCACCAGCTGCAGTACCCAGCACTTTGTTCTACTGTGTGCAGAGTCAGAGGTGCTGACTCCATTGGTGCTCCAGGGCTGGAGCACCCACAGGGAAAAATTGGTGGGTTCTGAGCACCCACCGGCAGCTCCCCGCCCGCCCCACCCCCCAGCCAGCTCATCTCCGCCTCCTCCCCTGAGCATGCTGTGTGCCCGCTTTTTCCCCCTAGCTCCCAGCGCTTGCACCGCGAAAGAGCTGTTTTGCAGGGCAGGGAGGGAGGGGCAATGCGGCGCACTTGGGGAAGAGGCGGGGCTGGGGTGGGAATTTGGGGAAGGGGTCCAATAGGGGCAGGGAAGGAGCAGAGTTGGGGTGAGGACTTAGGGGTTGGAATCAGCGGCAGCTCCAGGCACCAGAGCTCCAAGTATGTGCCTGGGTCGGCAAGCCATGGGAGGCGCCCTGCCGATCCCTGCAAGGGTGGCAGTCAGGCAGCCTTCGGTGGCTTGCCTGCAAGAGGTCTGCCGGTCCTGCGGATTCGGTGGCAATTCAGCGAAAGGTATGCCGAAGCCGTGGGACCAGCAGACCTCCCGCAGGCAAGCCGCCAAATCCGCGGGACCGGGGACCTCCCACAGGCAAGCCGCCGAATCCGCGAGACCAGGGACCTCCCACAGGCAAGCCACTGAATCTGCGGGACCGTCAGACCTCCCACAGGCAGGCCGCTGAAGGCAGCCTGCCTGCCGTGCTTGGGGTGGCAAAAAAGTTAGGGCCACCCCTGGTTAGAATGGGGGCGGGGCAGGGGCAGGGGCAGGGAAAGGGTGGAATTGGGGTGGGGCCGGGGTGGTGCAAGCACCCACTGGCACCGGGGAAAGTTGCTGCCTATGTGCAGAGTGTACTGCAAGTCCTTGGCTGGACACTGAGTTGGAGGAAGGTAGGCATAGAGTAAAGGCGTTTAAGGCCAGAAGGGACCATCTAGTCTGACCTCTTGTATATCATAGGCCACTAAACCCCATGCAGTTACCTCTGCATAGAGTCTAGGACCCTCAGTTAGACTAAAGCATTACAGCCCTCTGGAAGCTGAACTAGCATATGCCCCAGGCAACAAACAGGAAGGAGTGAGGTGCAGCAATGCCAGAGGCCTCTGCAATGGCAGAGAAGGAATTTAGTGAGACATATCCAGATGATCCCAGCAGACAAACAACCATGCCCCACACTGCAGAGAAAGGCAGAAAACCCATTAAGGTCCCTGCCAATCTGATGTGGGGGAAAATTCCTTCCTGGCCCCAAAAAGTTCTTTTGTGTGTATGTGTGTGGCATGTTTATGAGTGAAGTGGTTATGTGCCATATGCATGTATATATCTATGAAGATAGGTCGGCTTTATAATCTCCCAGCTGGCTCAAGAATCTGGAGTTCTCACCAGGAAGAGATCAAGACTGGAGCATGATGCAAAATCCAAGAGACCACAATGAGACCTAGAGAACATGATGCAAAATCCATTTCAACCCACTTCAATGGGGAAAGCAATGGACATGATATACCTTGACTTTAGCAAAGCTTTTGATACAGTCTCCCACAGTATTCTTGCCAGCAAGTTAAAGAAGTATGGATTGGATGAATGGGCTATAAGGTTGATAGAAAGCTGGCTAGATCATCGGGCTCAACAAGTAGCAATTAATGGCTCGTGTCCAGCGGACGGCAACGAAAATGATTAGAGGGCTGGAGCACATGACGTATGAGGAGAGGCTGAGGGAACTGGGCTTATTTAGTCTGTAGAAGAGAAGAGTGAGGGGGAATATGATAGCAGCCTTCAACTACTTGAAGGGGGGATTCCAAAGAAGATGGAGCTAGGCTGTTCTCAGTGGTGGCAGATGACAGAACAAGGAGCAATGGTCTCAAGTTGCAGTGGGGGAGGTCTAGGTTGGATACTAGGAAAAACTATTTCACTAGGAGGATGGCGAAGCACTTGAATGGGTTACAGAGGGAGGTGGTAGAATCTCCATCCTTAGAGGTTTTTAAGGCCTGGCTTGACAAAGCCCTGGCTGGAATGATTTAGTTGGGGTTGGTCCTGCTTTGAGCAGGGGGTTGGACTAGATGACCTCCTGAGGTCTCTTCCATCCCTAATCTTCTATGATTCCCACAGCAATGCTACGTTAATAGCACGAACATACAAGACCAAGTCCACTCCCTGCTGTATGGAGAGAAGAGAGAGAAGAAAATGAACTATGCCATCACATGTACCCTTGGGAGATACTCATACAACATGATGGCAGCCATGTAAGAATCTATGTATCAAGATGCCTTTGGAATGGAAGCCACACCCAGGGTAGTGTTAAAGTAATACACCTTTACACAGCACACATTTACAAAATGATGCCCCAAGGAATACAGCCCATATTTTTTCCTTTGAAAGGACCCAATCAGAACCTCTCCAAGAGGAAAATGGCATCTTAACCTTCCCTTTACAGTGGAGCATAATTCTGGGACTGGGTTATTAAACAGCCAAGCAGCAGAGTGGTCTTAAGAAATGAAGCATTAGGAGTGGGAAGAATTCAACACTATGAACGAACCTGGCAGAAACAGTCTAAAAATGTGGACAAATAAGAAAATAGTGATGGTCTCTTACTAAGGGCCAGCTCCTCAGCTGGTGTAATTCAGCACCGCTCCCTTGGTGTCAATGACACTCCATGAATTTACTGCCTGACCTGACAAACATACATGACTAAAATACAACAGGAGTTTTGCAAATGCTGGAATTTGGCGTGGGCTATTTGGGGGTGGGAGGGATTTATGCTGCAGCTTAAAAGCACCTTAAACTGATTTGGAAGCAGGTGAAGAAGTAATTGCTTGTTTAAAGAATCCAGCTGTTCATAATATTGCCCACAGCAGCAGGTTATAAATGTCCATGTCGGGGTGGAACATGGTATGTGGAGGGGGACAGAGAGGGCTAGAACAGCCTAGAGGTGAGGCTACCACTCCCCTGCCTGAAAAAAATGAAACAAAGTTGCAATTTTTTCTGCCATACAGCTGTACCTAATACCTGGATGTCAAATCAATAGTATAATGACAGCACCACGGAACAGTGTCCTATCACTGCATGGAAAATATTTATATTACCTCCCACTCTCCAAGGATAGGCTGTTAATTGAGCACAAAGGGTAGGATTTGCCTGGAGCCTGCAGAATCCATTAAGGAAGTAACAGATAATGTAAGGATTAAATTGGGTAAATCCAGTGCTGCGAGAAGTAGGCACCTTATGCAGGAAGCAGGGAGAGGCGAGAACAAGGTGTTCTTTGTGCCTTTTAGTACCATCGCTGGGAGAATCATATTGCAGAGCCACTGAAATTAGAGGTGGAAAAAGACCTTTGAGATAATCCATGGACTAGATTCACAGCTGTCATCGACTGCCATCACTTTGGCGACTTCAATGCAAACATTAAGGCAGCAATAATACATGAATACAACCATGCAACAACGAATCCAGACTTGCCCATCTATAAATATCCCCAACCTCAAGATGCTGCCTTAAGACTAGGAACCCCTTCTAGTTAGTGGCCAAAGACCTTAAAACCTTGGGACTGCCACCAAAGGGCAAGTGGCAGAGGCTGTGGGGAAAAAAGCAGGATCAAGAATCAAGACCCGATCATGGATCCTAAAAATCAGCCATCTGGCTTCACCATGCCATGTAAGGAATGGATCACAGAGAACCGCATCAGAAGCTCACATGGGCGTTATAATTACCTACTACACAAATGGAACATGAAGGACACTCCACTACGTGAATGTGGAGAAGACACTCAAACCCCGGAACACCTTATGAACTGCTGCCCACTAAGATCCTTTTCCAGACAGAAACTATGATTCATTCCATGTAACCAGAAGCCATAGAGCGAATGACAAACCTGGACGTCCATCTTTAAAGTTGTTTTTCAAGTTGCCATGAAAAAGAAGAGGAATGGAGCAACTCCAATGTGCAGCAGCTGAGGATCTGGCTAATCTAATTCCATCTCCCTGCCAGTGCTGGATTGTCCCCCTCCAGCATATTCTGAAACCTTAAAATTTAAATATCCCAAGGAATGGAGCTTCTGTCACTTTCCTTGGGAGTCCATTCCACTGTCCGCCCCATTATTAGGACATTTCCCCCTGATATTCTGATTTCTCTTTTGTTCAGTTATGTGCCATTACAACAAATCTTGGAACAACATAAACAATTATTTTTCTTCCTTGCGGTTTTACCCTTCATATATTTGTGGGGGTCTGGTGAGAAAATGCCTGATTTGAACAGTGAAATGTGAAGTGATGGTCTCCTGTGAGTTCTCTCTCACCCTCCATCCATCCATCCCCTCTATATCCATCCATCCATTTGTCCATCTTATTTATTGCCATCAATACCCCTCTGTTGCTGTACAAGCCCATCTACCCAGCTATTGCCATACATACCCATCTTGCTATCTGTCATCCATTGTTTTTTAAACAGCACCTATTCATCTTATAAGCATGTAAGCACTTATCTCTCTCCCACTCATGCATAAGGCAGAGGAGAGTGGGAGGAAAGGCGCATAGCTTTGTGCACTCAGTGCTAATGGTGCCTGTGTTGAAACTGTCGGAGAGGAAGAGTGATGTCCCAGTTCAGCTGCAAGTGCATCCAAAGCAGCCTCCAAGCACCTGAAGAAAAAAAACTCCACAATGGAGGCTTCAGTTTGAAACAGTTTCGGGGGAGGTGAGTGGATGCACGGCTGCCAGTGTTGGCCTAATGATTAGGTTAGAACAAATTGTTGGTCAAATAGTCCAATAAGAGATCAAAATCCTGCTGCTGACCAGCTCACCAGGAGGGGACAACATCTGCGGGGTTATCAGCTTCGAATCAACTTGCCATGGAGAGAAAAGGACTAAATTACTGTTCTGTCTGCTAAATCCATCTTAGCATTCCATGAGGATGCTGGAGGAACTCATACTGCTGACAGGCTAGACGCGAGTGCTCCATGTGATTGTACACAATATCAGAGACGGGTGTGTTGTTTCAGGAAGTCTGGCCATCCAGGTGATTACATGGACCTCATCACCAAGAGTATTAAACAGGTTTCATTTCACATCCTTACATTACATTTAATGTTTGCATTATAGTACCTGGAGACCCCAGCAAGGCCTATGCTAGGCACTGTACATAACCATGAGTTAGAACTGATGGTACCAGGGGATTCAGATGAGTGATTTACGTATAGTTCTTGTATGAACAAACAAGCGAAAACCCACTAATATTGCCATTTACTGGCAATCGACAGTTTATTCTTCCAGGTCATTTAAATACCTCCTAGCTAATCTTCTAGGCTCATTATAGCCTAAAGCCAGATCCACAAGAACAGCTGGAGTTATAATAGTAAGGATTAGCAAAGAATAGCAAAACAACGTTTTGGAAGGAATCTAAATCCTCTTGCTTCAGAGCATAACCAGCTTCTAACTAATGGGGGTTAGGAGGGAACTTTCCCTGGGGCCAGGTTATCTCCTAACCGCCTGCTGCAGGGTTTCTTGAACATTCCTCTGAAGCAGCTGATTTGGCTTCTGTCAGGATCCTGGTCTAGATGGACCATGGGTCTCATCCAGTCAGGCTATTCCTAAACCCATGCTGTATATATGACCTCATGACTAAACCCAAGGAGCGGAAGTTAGGACTTCTAGCTCTGCTTGGACATACTGGGTGACCTTGGGCAAGTCACAGACTCTCCGTGCCTCAGTTCCCCCATCTATAAAGTTGGAATAATACCAGCTCACAGGGGTTGCTGGGAGGCTCAGTCCATTAGCATTTAGAATGTATGTAGTAATCCTTGGGTGGATGAATGGCTGGCTGTGCAGAAAGACTATGTTATTGTTCTGTGTTCAGCACATCCTCCTCTCTCTCCTCACTCTTTCTTACTCCCTCTATCAAAGTTTCATCTTCAGTTTGGTGCTGCCAATGACATCCAGACTCTGAACCCAAACTATTTCCAGCCTGGCACCAGGACCATCAGCCACACACCAAAGGAGATACACCACAGGCAGCCGCAGGTCTGAGCCACCTGCACTGGGACAGCAGCCTCTCTTCTCTCTCTGAGAAAGCATTGAGCTGGCAACCCAGAGGCTCAGCAAGAGGCAGAAGCAGAGCTGGGCTCTTCCTGTAAAGGAATAGAGAGAGGAACATTCTTCCCTTCATCAGGCACATCTGCTCCAGCACAGCCCCGATATATTGGCAAAACTGCTACCCCCCTGGCTACTCAAACGTGACAGAATTACAAATTTTATTAATATGATCTAAAAAAAAAAAAGAAGTTAAAGGTACAGTGTTTAAGCATAGAAATTTCTGGTTACCAGGGAATAATGTACAGATTATCGAGGGGTGTGAAGTTTGGTTTAAGATCGGGTGGCATAAGGATACATAATCTGCAATATCCCCGATTGGGGGTAAAAGATTGATGGGTCAAAATACAGACATTACATTGTGTCTCCTTCTCAACAGGCTCTGATACAAGAGAAACTCCATTTTGAAGTCCCCAAATTCCATTTTTTATCCATGGCTTCCATTTTGAATAAGCAAGAGTCACTCCATTACCATATGGAAGCTGCAGGTCACGTAGTGCTAAGTATAGAATTGGTGGGGAAAAGGTGGTAAACAACAATGACTCAGCAGGTCAAATAATGGTTGTGAGTCTAAAAATAGGACTGGCAATTAGCAAAAGAAGGTAAGCAATTAGGATGATGTCATGTGTCTAAAAATAGAATTGAAAAACCGGTATAAAGGTCAGTGTGTTAGTTGAGGAGACAGTTAAGACGAGAGAAAGAAGACCAGAGCGAGATAAGACGTGCCCTAATGAACACCTAAAGACTGTTACAAACTGCTGTCAGCAACCTGTGGAAGACTGGCCATTTGAAGTGGGGAGCAGTCACCTAGGATCATCTCAACTCTGTTATTGCGGTTTGGGGTGCTCTTTAACATGTTGTAAGGGATTTATGTTTTAGATTGTTGCTGTGTCAGGGTTATGGTTAGCACCAACAGAAAGGTATCTTGTTTTAGAAAAGCATACTGCTTGCATCAATCATTTATCAGTTGTGTCCATGTCCTCTGAGGGTAACAGGTCTGAGATGTTCTGGGGAGCTTCTGAAACAGAACCCAGGAAAGCCTAAGGTATTCCTTGGCCACTATGGAGACCCATCCCTAATGAGAACATATTGGTTATAACAGGTGCACTGTTTTAGGGGATCCCTTGGAAAACCCAGGAGGGGGCAATAGGTTAGCTATTCTGGGGGCACCCAATTCTGTTTGGGGATAACAGCTCTACTAAGGAGAAGTTTCCTGGGGTGAAATTCTGACCCCACTGAAGACAACTGTAAAACTCCCATTGATTTCAATGGAAGCAGGATTTCACTTCTGGATTTGGCTACATCCTCTGGGTCCCATAGCCCAGGGGTTGGCAGAATTAGCTCTATCTTTGTCACTGCTGTCTTCTTCCAGACGCTCTGGCCAAATTCTTATTCTCCGTCAGACCATGATTCTGTGTCATTGTGGGATCCCATCCTTTCCTCACCCTTCACACCCAGATCATGCCTCTGGGTCCCACAAAATCTGTACCGCACCCAACATTCCTCACCCTTGCCACCATCCCAATTTTGGGAATTTCTAAACATCAAGGATAATCTCATCTTTCATGTCACTAAAAGTACAACTCTGTCATTCTCATCTCCCTGAATGATCACAGGTTTTAACTGCCCCCCCCCCGGCTTTTGGGGTCCTGTAATGGGGTCCTGCCAATGTATATGGGATCCCCTAACTGAGTCATGGCTGTGAGGCAGGGTAGTGTGACCAAGGCTATCACTGATGATGCTAGGGCCACTGCAAACTCCTTCCCAGCCAGCTGCCTGTCTTTGAGCCAGTTCCTTGGCTGAGCACCCAATGCAACCCCCCACTATGTGGGCCAGAGAGACAGCGCGATGGCATGAATTGGCATAGGAGTAAGAAGTTGCTGTGTTCTGATCCCAGCTCTGACACTTGGGGCCTCATCTGAACCCATGAAAGCTTCCCATTATAGTTTGTATACTGGGGTAGGCCTCAAGAGGCTCCAGCCGAGATGAGGGCCCATGCTGCCAGGTGCTGTCCAAATGCACAGTGTAATCTTTCTGCTACTGTAATACAGAGGAATTCCAACAGCTATAACCACCAGGATACCAAGATTTAGCAGAGGGGTAGGCTTAGACTGGCCCAACAAGGCTAGGGGAGGTGAGGCAGAGCTGATCCTAGTGCCATGCCAATAAAAGAGATGAGCCTGCCACCCACAGTGGTTCCTCACTTATCCTCTGTTCTTCTCTCCCAGCCTCCTCTAGCTATGCAGGGCCATGGGGAGGACAGAGGTGCCCAGAAGCAGCAGTAACTGTTCCAGTGTCTTAGGCCAGGCAGGGCCCAGCTGGAGGAAGAGAGGCAGAAGGGAGAAGATGGGATTACCGTGCATGCAAAATTTCTTGGGTGTGGAGGGACAAGTGAAGAGGGGGTGGCGTTCCATCATGGGGGAGTCCTCTGTTCTCTCCTCAGGGTGGCCCCTCCCTACCCAACACCAGCCAAGAATATCAATGAATCTGTCTCTCTCCCCTCTCCTCCCCTCCCCTCTAGCCCACTCTCCTTTAACCCACTGCCATTCAGGGTTGGTGACAGGAAACCCAAGTTTCTCACTCCAGATACCATGACCTGAAATTCAAAATGGCAGGTGGCAAGGGGCCGTAATGCTGCAGCCATGCCCTGCAGCCTGGGCTGGCTGGCACACATGCCATTCTCTTCTTCCACACCATATCTGCTGTGGAAAATCAGTCCTGCCAAATTTCCGTAATTAAATAATTTGTGGAGCAGGTGAAGGGTGTTCCCCTTCTCCAAGGAAGGCCTGGCTGAAAGCTGAAGTTAATCGATAAATTCCTTTGCAGTACCACCAACAATTTTCCTAAAGCACAGTCTCCCTGGAGCAACTAATAATTACTCCAGACCCAGACACTAAAGCAAAAGAATATTTTTAATTAATTTTATTTTTTTGAATAGACCCACTGGTGCTAAGCTGGCACAGTGCTACATTGATCAGAGGGGAAATCCAGGAGCATTGCTCTGGTCCTTATGGCCCCCTCATCACAGCAGAGTGACTGCTTTACAGATGGGGTAAGGGGAGCAGGGTCATGCCTTCCTTCCGGTCTCTGGTGTTTCTTTCCTGCACATCTCCACTGCCTTGACACTAACTGGCGAGAACACTTTGGATCTCTAATGGAGCATTGTCCTCTCTCTCTCTCTCTCTCCAGCACAGCTGTCGCTGCTCATTCTTTTTGCATGTCGTATCTAAAAAAGCAGAGGTACCATGATAGGACATTTGGTCCAATTCTGCCACAGCTTCCACCTCCTTTTGACTTCCATGGGAGCTGCAGGTGCTCGGCCCATGGGAAACCAAGCTGCTTTTTATGCAGGTGCCAAAATATAGATTTAGGAGCCTAACTGGAGGCACTGGCAGGTGAAAGCAAGGGCCTGGTGGGTTCTCAAACATTTTCATGTTGGGGACCATTAAGGGAGAGGTTGTCTCTTTGAGATCTCTCTTCTCATTGGGCCAGCCCCTCTCCTATTCATTATCGCACGCCAGTGCAGCAAAGGCTATAGCAACTCCTTGCACGGGGGAGGCAACAACAGGAAAGTATTTTTTGTCATTAGAGGTCTCAGCAGCTGGCAAATAGGAGGAGGATCCCACTCTCCACTCCTCTGATGACAGCTACCTTAGAGTAGTCAGTATTTGCAATTTGCTATGCAAGCTGTGTGGTTGGTCAGTTAAATCACATGGTGTGATCAGAAGCTCTAGGTCAGCATTTCTGGCACACATACTGAGGGAGAGGAGCAGAAGGACTTGGAGACCATGTGGGGCAGATATGACAGCGATGAGGAGTTATTTTGCTGAAATGGAAGAGACCTCTTAGGTCATACTGGTCCCAATCCTGCAAGCTCCTCCGTGTGGGTAGACCTCTGTGCCCATCCAGAGCCCTACTGGGATTCTGGGGAGGCATAAGAGATTGCAGGATTAGGGGTAAAATCCCAGGCAGGGTATCTCTCCGCAGTATCGGTGCTTGGGTATCGTGGCAATAGGCCATATGTACAGCCCTAAGAACAAGACAGAGTTGTATAACCTTCCCCAGGGAGTCTGTGTGTTTTAGGTTATCAAGGATTGGAGTGAGGGGACTTTCACCACAACAACCTAGGAAAGGGAGGCTGTTCCCCAGGTTAATGGGTGTTGCAGTTAGCAGGACACCTCCTCTCATGCACACTTTGTTTCTTTCCTTATTTCATTCCATCCTTCTTAGTTCTACTTCCTTGTCTGAACATAAACACTTCCTCTCTCTTTGCTGCTACCATGGTAGCACCAAGAAGCTCCCGCTGAAATCAGGACCCATTCCAGTGTGAGAGGCAATGTTGCCTATTGGATAGAGTACTTGCCTGGGACTAGGGAGAGCTCATTCTATTCCAGGTCTGCCACCAACCTGCTGGGTGACTTGGGCAAATCACAGCCCTGCTCTTTGCCTCAGTTTCTCCATCTGTAAAATGGGAATAATGATATTGAGCTCCTTTGTAAAGTGCTTTGAGCTATATACTGATGAAAAACACTATGGAGAAGCTATATATTATGCTATGCAAAGTAGGAAACAGTCACAGCCCCAACAAGCTTAATCATAAAAGTGTAGGAGTGGAGGGGACCTCAAGAGGTCATCTGGTCCAGTCCCCTGCATTGAGGCAGGACTAAGTATTATCTAGACCAGCAGTTTTCCACCTTTCTTCATTTGCAGACCTAAAAAATTTTGAATGGAGGTGCAGACCCCTTTGAAAATCATAGACATAATTATGGCCCCCACAGCAGATCCCCAGACCACAAGTTGCAGACTACTGATCTAGACTATCCCTGATGGAGGTTTGTCTAAATTATTCTTAAAAGCCTCCAATAATGGAGATTCCACAACCTCCCTAGGCAATTTGTTCCAGTGCTTAGCCACCTTGACAGTTAAGAAGTTTTTCCTAATATCCAACCTAAATCTCCCTTGCTGCAATTAAAGCCCATTGCTTCTTGTCCTGCTCTCAGTGGAAAAGGAGAACAATTTACCACCCTCCTCTTTGTAACAACCTTTGACATACTTGAAGCCTGTTATTGTGTTCCCCCTCAGTCTTCTCTTCTCCAGACTAAACAAACCCAGATCTTTCAATCGTTCCTCATAGGTCATGTTTTTCTTGTTAATCACGAAAGGCCTGAGAATTATCATCCTCATCCCCATTTTACAGGCGGGGAGCAAAAGCACAGAAAGAGTCAGCTTCTTGACTATTGGAAGCATGTGACAGAGCTGGGAATGAAACGCAGATCTCCTGAGTCCCAGTGTAGTGCTTTAACCACAGGACCAGCCTTCCTCATTATTTGAGGCTGAAACCCCTTTGACTTTTCTCCCTCAGCAAACTGATCCCTAGGCTAACTGCTCATCATCTGGAGCCATCAGGGCATTGTCTCACCGTCCTGTAGAGCCAACTCTTTTCCAGCCACTGATCTGGGCCAGTCGATTGACCTATTCCACCTATGTCCCCATAGAGCAGCTGCTCAGCACCTCTGAACTTCCTTCAGCCAGGAGGCTTCCCTTGCGAGGAGGAGGGAGCATGGGCAGCATGTGTACCGCTGGCTGGGGGAGGCTAGTCACCTTCCGCCCTCCCCCCGACAGAGCTCAAAGCCCCCCCCAACCACAGCTACTGGCTTAGTCCTGCCCCAGACTAGCCCCCCAGATCCTCAGGGTCACCAGGAAAGTGGGTGGTACATGGCCCCAGCTCCGGAGTTCCAGGAGGACATGCAGCTGCAGCCTCACCAGCTCAGGAGTGCCTAAGGGAGCAGTAGTAAGCAGGCAGCTGCAGGGCTATTGCCTGGCTGTTTGGGGAGGCACAGCATCCCCCAGCCTATGCGACCCGCCGCCCATAGGAGGGAGGAAGCTTTGCAGCCTGAGCTAGAAATTAAATATGAGCTCTGGTAGGCGCTGGGAATATTTCAAGATCCAAAGGGTCTGTCTTCACATGGCTGTGACATGGACTAGCACTAAAATGAAAGCATGTGCCTGGTATTCCAAAGCCAGGAGCTTATTGGCTATGTGGAGGTTAAAGGCTCATGGTTCTCTGAATTGTGTCGAATCAGGTGTGCTCAAAGGACAGGCCCAGTAAGTTCACATTGGGTGGGTATTTCACACACTGCCGCCATAGCAGCATGTGCAGGGATGGGCTTAGATGCCAGCTGATGAGAATGGCAGGAAATCAGCTGTGGCATTGCTGGGGGGCACCACAGCCCCTGAGTTCCCAGATGGATGGGGAGCTGCTGAGGAAGCAGAGACAGAGATCTTACAAAACTCCAGAGTGGGGCATCCTAGGAAACAGGCTGAGTAAAGCAAGAAACCAAAAGTGCAGGGAGACTTGAGAACTCTGGGTAGTAGGTAGATGTGGAGCCTTTCAACTCTAGCTCACCAGTGCAAATCCTGTCTCAGCTGGAAGTCATTGCTCTTGAGTGCCCTGTGTGAAATGAGCTTGGGTGATGTCAGGCCAGTGGCTGGTGGGCAGTTTTGCCAGGCTCCTTGACGACTGGCACTCACTGGTAACTGCTGAACAGAGTTATTGACCAAGCCATGGAAACTCACTTAGAACCCTTCACGCAGTCCTGGCAGGTCAGGGTGGAGGCATGCTGGCTGTGGGTGGCAAGGGTGTTTACCCTGCAGTTTTACCTGCTATGAGGGTAAACGGAGGCCTTAGCTCTCAACCTGGCACCTCTCACTAGAAACAAACACTGATTCTCCCGTGCCCCGATGCCAAGCAATGAAGATTTCATCTTCCCCCAAGCCACATGTGGAGTAGAGGAGTCTTGCTGAGAAGAATATGAGAAATGTGGCCTCACGTCAGTGCAGATCAGTTCATCCAGTAGAAATCAGTATATAAAACCCTTGCACCTAATAAGAGGACAGACCTCCTGAAGAAGGTGCTGTTGCAGCGAGTTATTGCTCTCTCCTTTCACTCCTGTGAACTGACATTCAGACTGACCTCAAGTCACAAGTGAAATGTGTTTGCTTCATCCCATGTACATCACAAAGTGATTACAGTGCACAGCTCAGTGGATACAACTGGCAGTGTGTTCCCCAGGCCTCTAGCACACATTTGGCCTCAGCCCCTGCTCCAGTAAGAGTCCAACATCCTAGAGTTGGCAGGGGACTCTGCAGAGCAGGAGTAAAAAGGTGCATTAGTGCAGCTCGGTGCGGACCCAGAACTGGAACCACAGAAGAGTCGGGCTATTGCAGGATGAAAGTGCGTTGGTAGAGCTGGGTGGGGTCTGGACTGCCACTGCAGCGGATGCTGCAAGTCACAACTGAGAACTCTGCTGAGAGATCAGGAGTAAAATCCATACCACATGCATCTTCAATGAATTAGCCAAGCTGTGATGGTGACCCAGAACCACCATCACAGGAAGTGCAGGTCAGAGGTGCACTGGCAGAGACATGTGGGGTTCCCAGGACTGGAACAGTAGAATATGACAGGGTGCTGCAGCTCAAGACTGAGGGGTAATGGCAGAACACTATGCAGGGTCCCAGCGGCGAAACAGGAGAACAGCAGGAACGCTGCAGGTCTGGACTCAGCCCCTCAGAGCTACTTGGAGACCCAAGTTCCTAGAAGTAGGGGTGTCACGTAAAAATACCGCCCCCCCCCCCGGGGACCCTGTTTCTCAGCCTATCTCCTCCTCTTCACCTTACTATAGAAGTAAAAACCTGTAGACGTCTGGCGCCAGAGACAAAAAGCCGCTCGGAAATTCCAGCTGCCGTGCTCTGTGCGCTAAAGAAATGAAGTGTTTTATTTGGTATGATAATTTTACTGCTCTGAAGTGGAGAGGCAACGGTGCAGGCAGCATTGCATCATACTGGATTAATGAGAGCCTCGGGTAAGCACTTCTTGGGGTGCAAGCCTGGCCTCGGAGGCTGAGCAGCAGAAGGTACGTTAATTAACACAGTCCCCAGAGGCAGAGCTGTTGCTGATGCTGCACAGTGCATCTTTGGCAGCATTCGCTTTGGTGCCATGTTAAGTGCCAGGGCTGCACAGAAAAGAGAGGCAAGAAATTGACAATGAATCCTCCAGAGCCAGCCTCTGGGTATGGGGGGGATCTTTACCGTAGTACATAGTGTATATGGCTGCTTTACTTTATGAGCAGCACATGTCCGGATCTTACCCCTCAGAACATGCACTGCTACTAGTTAAGACTCTGGCAGTGTTAGCATCTTCACAGCTCTAAAGTGCAGGCAGATCTCCAGCTGGAAGAAGGCAGGGACCCCACGGTGCTAGGATGCCTGACGAAATCATTGCAACACCTCGTTAATTCCAGGTGGACTCCAGCAACATGTAGGGAGCAGCTTCATGGCAGCGACTCATGGGTGCCAGCTACAATTCTAGCTGTGGGCTTTCTCGCATCAGGGCCTAGCAGGACTCCAGTGCTGGAAGCTTCCTCAAAACAGGTTACCTGGAGCACGTGGCTAAATTAGGATCCAACAAAGGTATATTCAGGCCCTAAGACAGGTAGGCACATAGTTCAGCTGTAGATTCTCAGGAGAAGAGTAACCAACACATCCCCATGCAAGACACTGGCATAGCTCTCTGGTACATCTGAGGCTGGTTATGTAGGTCATTGCTGAAGGGGGCTGCATCTGGGTTATCTGGCGGCTCACTCTTACTATTCAGCTGAAGAATAATATGGAATTACTATCTATAGCTATCTTAGGTTTTTATATGGTATCTTTGGCCACGTAGTAGCCTGTTGGGGGCACCTCTGGGCTACTGGCTAGAGTGCAGGGCTGAGAATCCAGAGATCTGATATAGTCCTAGTTTTGCCACTAACTTGCTATGAAATTGTGGGTAAATAACAACTTTTCTGTGTCTCCATTTCCCTGTATAATGATACTGAATCCTCCTTTCCAATGTGCTTTGAGTTCTATGGATGAGAAGCCCCCAGTTAAGGTTGTGATTGAATTTCCATGGTGAACACAAGTTTTCCCCCTTCCTCACCAAAATCCACACACACACAAAGTCATAGATTCAAAAGTGGTAGGTTAGGTCTAGCGCCAAGACAGTTTTTTGTAACAAAGGTTCCATGGTGAGCAGGAGATGTTTGTGGTCAGCAGACCAAGGGGGCATCCTGTCTCTGAGACTCCTAGGATCTGCTGAATTGGGCCTTTCCATTGTAGATCTGCTAAAGTTTGCAAGAACCAGACTTTTCTCTAACTGACTTTAGGACCATTTCATTTAAAATGAAGAAAATTCCCATCCACAAAAACTTCACTAAGGAGCAGTCAAGGATGCAGGTGCAAATCAGTATCCTGAGTGCTTGTGACCTTGCAGGACCATTACTAGAGGGTTTTTTTAAAAAAAATTAGAAACTCACAAGATTGTACTTCTCAAACAAAGCTCCCAAATCACCGTAACTCTACCCCACAATAATGCCTGGGGGAAAAGTAATCAGAGAAACGTACTGCCTTATCCATCCACAAGACAAGGTTTCATTTACCTTTGATCATAAAAGCTCAGACTCATCTCTGTAGAGGTTGTGCTGTTTTATGGCTTGCTTTACAGTCCTACACTACACAGATACAAAAATTATTCAAGTTCCTAATTACACAAATAGCATGCTGAAGGCAACTCTTCCCCAAGGGACAGGCCCTCTAAGGCACAGAGGTGTTCAGAGCAGAAGCATGGCACCTCACAGGATTGGATCCTATGATGCCATTTAAGCACCAATTCACCAGTTGTATCATTAGACTCAGAGCTAGCGTGTCTCTACATACAACCCCCTTATGCTCAGATCTGTATGAAAAGAGCAAAAGCTAGTGTGGTGGCAAATCACCATACATTGTATCAGAGATGTGTAGGTATGAAACAAACAAGGACACCAATCATCTGTGGCGCACATCTTCAATCCCCTGCATGCAAAGGAGGGCAGGTGGAGATGGACACAGCATTAACAAGGCTTGGGTGTGATGGGGGTCTCTGCAATCTCTCTGGCCATGGGAAGGTATGTGTAATGATGCTGGGAGGGGGTAGAATGACTCCCACAGAAGGGGAGAGACGTTGACTCACCAGCTCATGCAGTGGAGTGATTTCCACCCCCTGCCCCAGCCTGCGGTCTCTAGCAAAGTAAGAGGGACAGCCCTGAACCAGTTGAGTTACGGCTGTGGGCGAGGTAAGCAAGAGCTGCTGGCTTTTCCCTTTGGGAGAGGAGTGGGGGGTGCATTTTTCTTCCCTTTTTCTGTGGGTCTGAGGCCTGAAGCAGAAAACGCACACAGAGGTGCCCCGAGGAGCAGTAGTGTTGGCTCAGGGCAAGCCTTTAGCACAAGCAATACAAAGGACTGCTGAGATCTCCTGCTTTAAGGAGCCCCGCAAAGATTCATAGCAGATGGGCCAGTCAAGTCTGTTCCCATGAGCAGTCACCTCTAGCCTCGGGTGACTGGAGCCCCTACACAGTTCACCCTGGCCAACCTGTAGTGGGAAGGCACTAGATGTAGCATGTGGCATAATTCCCTCCCCTGAAGGAGCTCTAAACATCCAGCTGGGCTGAATTTATTATTGCTGGGCTGGGAGAGAAGGGGAGAGGGGGGAAACCGAAATAAAATGCATCATCGGTGGAAAAATTTCCATTACCTAGAAGAGTTTGCAATGAAAAAGTGCAAATTTACTCAGCCCCAGTTGTAGCCTGATCAATTGCAGGAGGAGTGAGCGCGGTGGCGCTGAGAGATATGGCTTAAACCACCGCTCCCCCGAGCCCCATCACTCAACAATATGGTAATAAAGCGGCCAAGGCTAAAAAAATGCTACGAGGCTCTGGAGGGTTCAGTCTCATCTTGCTGTATTATATCCCTGTTATCTGCACTCCAGGGCCTTGTTAGAGCTCACGCAGGCCAGCTGAGGAGAAACGGGCCTGCGGATGGGGAGGGGGAGTGGCCCCCTCTGTCACACCTGCAGCTGGATGGGGAGTAGATCACATTCCTGGGAACATTTATCCCTAGCAAGGCTCTTCCCAGGTGTGTCTTGGCGAGCAGCTGCCTTGGTGGTGAAAAGCTCTAGCCAGAAGACGCCTTCTGTTCAAGTTCTCACCATCACCCTCAAGTGAGTCCGGCACATCTATTTATATGGTGCCTGAGCAAAGCCCAGCGAAGTCAATGGAAAAGACTCATGGGGAGGACTTCCCTCCATCCTGTCCAATCACCAACCACTGGGAGAGCAGCCTTCCATCCAAAATTTGTACACTCCATTCCCTGCCCCCACCTTTTATCTATCCTCTGACACCGTTGGTGATGGGCCTAGGCCAAAACCTCCCCTCCAGACAACCTGGAATTTTGTGAAAGTTTGGATCTGGTTCCAAACATCTCCTTGGCCTATCTCTCGCTACTACACCCAATATAATCACTAGGGCCCCAATCCAGAAAAGTACTTAAGCCCGTGCTTAGCTGTAAGAACACAAGTTGACCCACTGACTTCAATGGAATGACTCAGATGCTTACAGTTAAATACAGGTTTACATCCTTCCTTGAATCTGGGCCCAAGGGTCTGATCCCATCTGATCCCATTGCACTGACTTCAATAGTCTTTGGAGCAGGCCCTCATGTCAAGGGTGCACGTAGCTGGACAGAGCTAGTCGAATGTTAATAAATGCCCTTAGGATGAACAAAAAATAAACCCCCAGAAGTGTGCATGAAAAACTCGGTTCCCCACCATCAACTGGGAGGTTTAAAAACGGCAGCCACGGTGAGCACAGTATGTGTCCACCTTACATTGCCTAGTGCCTCTGAGGGACTGTCAAGGGTTTTCCAGGTACAGGATGGTGATCTGCTTAAATATGAAGCTCCAGCTATGGACCAGGGCCCTGCTGGGGAAGGCGTTGTACAAACACAGAACAGGAAGGCAGCCCCTTCTCCAAAGAGCCTACAATCTACGGACTGACACTACCAGCCCAAACCCTCCCAGTAAATACAGCCCAGATGCCTTTCAAGTGCACATATGCATTTAAATCACCATCAGCCTCTGGTATCACATTTTCTCTAGCTCAGGAAACATTCCTCTCCCCTGTGGCTCATTAGTGATGCTCTTGTTTGACACATGGTTGATCTCGGGTTCAAAGGCAGCTTTCCTTTCTGCCTTTGGACTTCATTAGAATACGCAGCACCTAGGCACTGCCAAGATGGGCAGTCTCTGCACGGGAGAGATTAGGTTATTGCTGAGCCTGAACCAGAACACCAGCTACGAATGCTGCCTTGCCGGAGTTGGGATATGACCAATCCAATGTGGCTTTATCTTTACAGAAGCCTGTAATTAGGAACTTGACTAATTCTTGTATCTATGTAGTGTAGGGCTGTAAAACAAGCCATAAAACAGCAAACCTCTACAGGGCTTCCACTCCAAACAACCCCTCAACTTGAGGGAACTTCAGAAAAATTGACCTTATTGCCACAAAAATTCCCAGTGGAAATTTCATGAACATTTTCTCCTTGTGCATTTTTTCTAGTAAACATTTTCTAACCAGTCCTAGCAACACTTGAGCTTCTCTATTCCTTCTCCTTTCTCGCTCTTTTAGTCTAGGTGTCACATACTCTGGCCACCTAGAAAGAACATAATAAATCCCTTCACAGCCTCTTTCCAGCTACAAGATTTGTAGAGGAGGATAATGAACATTTTTATATAATAGATTCTATGAATGTTTTACACAAGCCTTGTAAAAAAAACCCAGTCTTTGACAGTTACTCGAACAAAAGATGTCTTTATTGCACAGATATAAAAGCCATGATATATAGAGCAGTGTGATACTTCAGTTGTATTTGTTGAATTAATTGGATAGGGGAAAAATACTTAAATATGTAAATGGAAAAGAAATGAAGCAACATTTATATAGGATTTATTTAAGATGAGTCCAGCAATGGCAATGCCTTGAAGAAAGGCACTGGGGTGGAATAGCATTGATTTCAGTGGAGGAATGCCAACTGAGAAAATGGCATTGTATATCTAGCTGTAAAAGATAGCTCTAATGTATTGGAAAGATCCTCTGCACGTTTTTTATTAGGACTTTGGTTTGGACAAGGTAGAGACAGTCTCCCTGAAGAGTCTAACCCAGTTAATACGCTGGGCTCCGCACTTGCTGGTTAAGGACTCCAGGAGTTTTTAAAACAAGTGTTGTACATAATGTCAAGCCTCCTGGTGTTTTTCCATAAGCTGCTGTTAGTTAAAGGGTCCCTGCGATCCAAGAGCTGTGTGGAGAGGCAGCTCTCAGGGGAGTCGGCCAACCCAATTCAGCAGTGAAATACACAGTGAGGTAAATTACACACTGGCCAGAAAATCTGTGTAAGCAACAAGTCAGTGTAATTTGGACTGACTGGATATACTCTACAAGTGGCGTCTATACACCTCTTCTGTGGGCCACACCTTTTGCTTCGCTGTGTGTCCATTTTAACCAGGTAGAGGCTGTAACCAGTGTAGGGCTGTAAAGCAAGCAAATAATCCCTCATGAGATGGTTTAGATCTAACCCCCCAACCCCCTTCTGACACTTGCACTCCTTGTGGCCATCATGTGACTCTCTGGATGAACTCCAAACAGCTCCAATTAGCAATACACCTCATTGCTAATGAGTGACAAATCTACCACTACCAGCAACAAGGCGGAACTATTGTGTTAGGGAATGGAGCTCCCTGCACAAAAGAGAGAGCCGGATTATGTTATATTGTAGGGAGGGGATTTTTTAAGGCCAGCTGCCTAGCTCCTGCCTCCATCGGCTGCATGCTGGATTGCCACTGGAACTCTGAGCATGCTGCGTGCCAGCCCCTGAGGGAGTGAGCAGCCACAGCCAACACCAGAACAGCTCTGCTTGGATTCAACTTCCGGATCAGGCTCCTAGGAGCAAACACAGGCAAAAAAGACATGAGAACTCGGGGTGGGGGGGGGGGGGGTTAAATCAGGTTATTTGACAGTGTCAGGCAATTGTGGTGCCAAAATTAGGGCTATAGCTGCACCTTCAGGGAAGTGGTTGCACCCCACTTAGGGCTATTGGAAGCTACTGAGCACTCGCAGCTCCCTTAGTCAGCAAGTCTCAGGTTGAAGCTTGAATTTGCTTGAGCCTCCCTGTACACACGCCAACAGCATACCTGCTCAGACCTTTGTTTCCCTCAAAAAAGGAGTAGGAATTGCTGGCCCCACAGCTGATCAGCTTTGCCCCTCCCCCCATCCCCCACTGGAATCAAAGCAAGGGGAAGGATTCTAGAGTGCTGTTGGGTGCACTTGATCCCCCCAGGTGTGCATGGAAAACTCAGATCTGGATACCTATTTCAGTATGGGGCAATAGCTCTTTATGATTATTCCACACAGCAATCAATACCAGGCCTTGTTTTCTGCTTAAAGGCAGCACAGGTCTGTGTAGACTGATCCCAGTGCAGACTGCTGGTGTCCCAGGGAATGTAACCCAGTTCCTTTGAAGCACAGTTAACTGGCTGGCAGGAGGTTAGTCTTACTGGTATGTTCCCCAGGGGTAGGGCATAAATGAGAGGTTCCTAAGCTGTAATCAGTGGAGTACCATGGTAATGGGTCCATGGATGGCTGGAAGTATGAGGTTTGAAGCAGGAATGCCTGAATTTCATCTATCCAGGTACTTACCTGATCTTACTCACTGGTAAGCAGTAGTGGGCTTCAGCCTCATTATATCCCTGGGAGGCAAAGATGAGAAACTGGGCAGAAAAGGGGACTTGCCCAGGATCACACAGCATGTCTCTGGCTGAGCTGCCAGTCGAATGCTCACCTCCTGAGCCACAGGCCAGCAGCCCACCCACTAGCCCATGCTTCCTTCCCTTAGTGCATGCCACTTTCAAACTCTCACCACGTGTATTTTTGGACACCACAGGGTTTGCAGGATTAATTTGGAATCCATGGGTCTTTCTCAGGGCGATTCAGTTTTCTTTGTTTCTCCCCTCCTCGACTGAGGCTAAAACACCCACTCTCTCCCCGAAAAGCAAGGCAGCACACCAGCTCCACGATTTGGCTGTGCCATGCTTTATATTTTCAGGAAGATTTTTCCCACTCCCCTTTCCATTGTCTCACTCTGCTCCCTGTCTCACACTCTCCTAACCTGAACACAAACAACGGAACAGTTGATCTTTCAAGCCCCAGATCCTTGCGTGGGCTCAGTCACCCCAGCTTTGTTGTTATACCTGTCTCCTAGCTCCAGCCCCACTTACCCCCAGCAGCGCCTATGCAACTGTCTGAACTGGCACACTTAGCAGATTTGCAGCCCCCTCTGGAGGTCACAGGGAGCACTACAGAATACAGCCAGGAGAATTACAGGTCACAAGTTAAGATTCACGTGAAGAATAATGATTCCTAAACACTCCAAAAAGACAAATCTTTAATAAATTCACTCTCCAGTGTCTCGGCCAAGGACTCCACGGAATGCAGCCTAGAGTGCAAGACAAGCTGTGACAGGCATACAGCTGAGACCAGGCGCCAAAGCAGCTGAGGACGCACCTGCGGCCTGGGAGCTGGGCCACTGGGATGCGGCTGAGTCGAGGGAATCAAGATACTGGAATGCAAGCAATCTGAGGACTGTGATGCAGCGAGCTAGGAGCTGTGTTGCTAGAATGCAGCTGAGGCTGCGTGGCTGAAACGCACGGCAGCAGGAGCCAAGTTGCTGGGATGTGGATGGAGACAGAAAACGAGGTGTTGGAGCACCACTGGAAGCCTGGGACATCCCCCTACTGCCTCGCTTTCAGGAAGCTTCCACTGGAAAAACAATCCTTGAGCCTGGCTCTCAGAGGCAACTGAATAGTTTACAGAGAATCAATGGACTGATGAATTTCATCTCTTTGTCTGTCTGTGAGCAGTTTCCTATCTTCTCAGAGGGATTCGTTACCTGCTGAATAATTTCCATAACTCATTCTTGGGCCGCAGCCTGTTCCCGGGCCTCTCATTGTCGACAGTCAGCATTCAAGCTGTGCTGGCTAGTTTTGATTGGACGCAAGGGGTAGGTCACATGATGTGGTTTCCTGCTCCCTGGGAAGTGCGCTGCTTAGAATGAAGTTAACAGTGCAAGGGCTCATGTTTATGTATTTAACAACCACGTCTGGTGTATTGTTTTCATCGGTGCTCTCCTGAAGCCAGGTAATCGTATGGCTCCTGGGGCCCCAGTATTTGAGCACCTTGCAAACATTCATCAGTTTAATCTTCTGGGAGGTAGGGAAGTATCATGGTTGTCTTGTTACAGATGGGGAACTGAGGCATGGGGAGGTTGTGTGATTTGCCCAAGGTAACATAGGACGCCTGTGACTGAATTGAGAATAAGAACCCAGCTCTGTCGAGTCTCAGTCCAGTCCCAAGCAAACATGAAATGAGTGCAAGCCGAGACAAAGAAGTTATGGAAAAACTGGAATGAAGGATTGCAGGATCATGTTACCAGCACTATTTTCCCTCTGCTTTCTCTGGAGCAAGACGAATGAGAGAGAGTTCAGCTTCTCCATCCACTCAGAACACACCAGCTTTCTGGATGCTAAATGGAGGATTTCCAAAAACAAACTGCCTCTGACATGAACAATTATCCAGAGGCCGTGGGTCTCTTTGACACTTTTGGTACCACACATAGATTAGACTGTGATTTCACAGCACCATTTCCTTGAGCCGTACTCTGGTCTGCTCCAACGATGAGGCTAGCTAATTAATCACAGATGTTATCCTCTTTGAATAAGCGATCGAATGAGATTTAGAGGTGAGAGTGGCCGGCAGGCTGGATATGAACTTGCAGAATGACCTGGTGGCAAACAATAACAAAGTCATTGTTATGTTGGGTGGTATGTGCAGAAACATCATGTCACAGACCTGTAATAGTCCCTTCTGTATTCAGCACCGATGAGGTGCACCTTGAATACCACACTCAGTTTTGGGAATCTCAGCACCAGAAAAATAGCAACAGATGGGAAGGTGATGAGCAGGAACAATGATGGCAGGGGTTGCTATTGGCCTAGAGGAAAGGTTCAAAGAACCAAACACATGCAGCTTGGTTAAGTGATCATCAAGAGGATATGGGAAGCCCTATATGTCTATTGAAGGTGGGAGAGAGGCACTCAGACCCTACACTGGTGGGTGCCCGTAGAGACCAGAGTAACACAGTGTGGGTCTTTCCCCCTCTCTCCAGTGGTTGATCACATTGAGAGGTTTGTGAATCCACTGCTGCCATTCAGTACTGGAGTTGGTTGTTCAGATCAAGCAGTAAAGGGCTATGCTTTCAGACATAGAGGATTCTGGGTTCCATTCCCAGTCAGGGGCATTGCTACACCACAATAAGCAAATAGAGTCGCTAAGGGGATTAGAGCTATAATTAATGGCATGAAACTGAGCAAAGGAAAGTTTAGGTTGAACTCTTCCCAACAGTACAATCTACTGACCTGTGGAAAAGTCTCCCAAAGGATGTGGTGAAAACCCCAATGCTAGAGTCATTCAAAACTAGCTCATAGCAAACACTAGTCAGGCAGAGCTCCCATTAACTTCTGCCTGAGTTAAGGGGCTGCTGGGAGTGAGCTTGGAATGAGGGACAATGCTGCGCTGGCGCAGATAGGATGACCTTCGGGGTCTGTCCCATCTCTCAGATTCCACAATGGCCCAAAAAAGTCTGCCTTACCAGCCCAAAGCAAAGGCTGTGATGCCCTCCAGAGCCTCTCAAAGGAGCCTCAGCCCCCAGGAAACCTACGTGTTTGTGGTGTAGACCTCCCCAAAGCAACTCAGGTTTATCTGAAAAGTCACCGGCCTTTTGAGCAAATCTGGCTGTAGTTCTGGTTTCCCATTCAGTTTTGAGTGTTGCTGTGAAGGTCAAAATGAAACTCAGTGAGGCAAAGTGGACAGATACAGCTCAGTGTGGGCACCAGATGGGGCAAAGGAGGATCACCAGCACACAGAATGTTTGTGTGAACAAACATGCTGATCTGAGCCCAGCACCTGCTGCTATCCAGCAAGCATCTTCCCCTTCACTGAACTGTGATGGGGCAAGGTCACTGCCAAAGAACAAGGGGTTAACTCCAGCTCAGGCGCCCCCTCTCTTCCCTTGTGCCGATGCTCAGGAGAAGGGCACTGCTTGGGCAGCAGGAGGGGAGAATGGCTGCCTCCAGGGAGATAGGGCTCCACCAGTGCTCATAGAGATTGGGTCTAGCCCCTTCCGGAGGAGTGCCCTATTCTAAGTAGTGGGGTGTTGTACGAATACAGGTCCATACTGGACCTGGATGCCCTATGGTTTTAAATTGAGTGTTACCATTAGAACAGGTGAGAGGCTCAAAGCAGATAATTAAAAAGAGTGAGGTCACGAGAAAGAAGGATGATTTGTGTTCAACTTGGAGTGACCTTTGAACTACCAGTGTTATCTTATTGAAGGTTTGGGTCAAGGGAAAGAAATGAAGAAAATATGGTTAATTGGATCTCAGGTGCCGTAAATAATTGGTTTATTTAGTTTATTATAAAGAAATGCTTAGTGTAGGGAGAAATATGGCAAAACAAGATAAGGAAAAAAACCTTGAAAAGAGAGAGGCCCAGCCATTAATCTTGTCTTGACTGAACCAGAAGACAGAGTTTAGCCTACACGCCCTTATCTGGCCTTAACTAAGGTCCAAAACCCAGCAATGACATCACTGGTTTCTTATAGTGTAGAAAAAGACAAGATTTCAAGAGGTTTCTTTGTCAGAGCTTTTCCTTACCCCTCTGTAGGTGAGTCATTATGGGAAAGCGTCTCCCTAGCCTGATCCTGTTGTACTTGGCCAACGCTTGTGACTGTATTGTTGCTAGGTTATAGACTATAAGGTGGTATTTGCTTGTACTGATATTTTGGATGTAACCAACATCCAGCGGCCTTTGGTCTCCTAAAGAAATGGGGAGGGGAAAACTGAGTCACGTTAAGCTTTCATTAACTCGTTAGGAAGATCATTTCTAATCGGCTTGATTTTCAGAGGTTCTGGGCACTCACAAACCATGCTGCAGGCACTCACACCTCACAGAGCCAGGACCCTTGCTCCTTCAGCTCAAGACCTGCCAGCGACTAGAACTGTTTCTTCTCTGAAGCCCGTTCCATCAGCTTACATGGGCATCTCTAGACACTGCATAGAATATCAGAGTTGGAAGGGACCTCAGGATGTCATCTAGTCCAACCCCCTGCTCAAAGGGGGACCAATCCCCAGACAGATTTTTGCCCCAGATCCCTAAATAGCCCCCTCAAGGATTGAGCTCAGAACCCTGAGTCTAGCAGACCAATGCTCAAACCACTGAGGTATCCCTCCCTGCCACCATGCTCTATACTGCAGTCCTGGGGCAGAAGGCACAACTCTGACTCCTCCTCATCTCCTGCCAGCAAAGAACCCAGCTCCTTTGCTCCCTGAAGTAGTTCTAGCTGAGTTATTGATCCGGTCCCTGTTAGCACTGTACCCGAGTGCTTCACCATCTTTAATGTGCTCATCCGTAGAGCACTCTGTGAGGTAGGGCGGAGCTGTTATCACCTTTTCAGATAGAGAATCAGGGCACAGAGACTTGTCCAAGGTCACACAAAATCTGCAATGAAGCAGAGAGTTGAACCAGGGTCCTCCAAGTCTGAGGCTAGTCCCCAACCACTGGATCATCCTGCTTCTCTTCTCTGCTCACTCTGCCAAATGACTTTCTGTCTCTCATGGGGCAACATTCACCCTTGTGCTACACAGAACATCCACCCTTGCACTCTGGGAACATGTTGTGTCCCACTCACGCTTTTAAAGAAGGCACACACGCTGCATAGGCCTTCTCCCAGCACACTGCGCAAGGTGACTCATCCCCGCAGAGAGGAGCAGGCCGCGGCTGAAGAACCATCTGCCCTTTCCCAGCCAGCCCCTCCGCTGCGGCTGGAATGCCACACCACAGCAGAAGAGAAAGGAGAGTGAAAAGCAGCCCAAAGTGAAGAAAGCCCAGCAGTTAGAGAAGCTCAGATGCTGTGTCCACCCAGCCACTGGTTTTCCAAGGGGCATCCCTGGTTTGAAGCCACCCTTCCTTTTATGCAAACTGACAGCTGTCAGATGTATTATCTCTATTGTCATCAGTGAGATGAGGCCTCAGTCTCCCGCAATCACATTAATTTGTTTGCGCCACAGGCCCCGGTCTTCCTCCTAGCTGGTTTGTTTGGTTTCACGGACTTTACTAGAGAAACAGTGAGGCGCAATTAAAAAGCCCTTGGAAGGCTGAAGCATGTGTGTGACACTGGGTGTTTGGAGAGGTGACGGGGGAATGAACCCTATCTACAGGGGGGAGGCTTGTGGTTTACACATTAGGATAAAAGAGCATCTATAGCCAGGGGAGGCTCCAGGCACCAGCGCAGCTAGCACGTCTGGGGCGGCAAGCCAGGGGGAGTGGCCTGCTGCTCATCGTGAGGGCAGCAGTCAGGCTGCCTTCGGCGTTTCTGCCGGAGATCTGCTAGTCCTGTGGCTTCGGCGGCAATTTGGCGGTGGGTACTCTGAAGGCGCGGGACTGGCAGATCAGCCGCAGAACTGCCGCCGAATCCATGTGACTGGCGGACCTCCCGCAGAAACGCCACCGAAAGCTCCCTGACTGCCGTGCGTGGGGTGGCAAAAAACACAGAGCCGCCCCTGGCTATAGCCCTAGTGACACCACTTACTGGAAGGGAAAATATCTTACTGGTGCCAGCAGGAGGCACTTTACCCAATGTGAACTGAGAATGCTGGGAGTGCAGGGGTCTCTCAGAGAGTGGAGACTGGAAATTGCTCATTGGTGGCAGAAGTGAGGCTGTCCCCACATGTGTATATAGATCATATGTCCCCCTCTCATCCACAGAGGATATGCAACTGCTCCAGCTCTTAATTAAGGGAGTTAGTCCTTTGGCTGAATGTACAGCAGCAACATTCCTACCTCTAGAAATCCCTGGTAGGGACCACAATGATGACTGTTTCACTAGAACAATGGGCAAGGGGTCCCCAGACTAGCAATGAGTCAATAGCTCACTACCTATCTTCCATGTGATGAAACTAGTCCCCTTTCTTGCTTACAGAATATCCAGGAGCCGATCAGTAGCCTCTCAGAGTCCTGTGTTATTCCCATCTATTCAGTGAATGTTTTTTAGAAGTTTTTTACTCTACAGCATGATTGTGATCATTCTAAATAAGTTACAATTGGCCAGATAAATCATATGGCATTGTCTTGCTTCCTTGAGAGGCTGAGTGCCCAAGCACTTTTGGCATGAATACTTGCAAATTCAAAATTCACTCTCTGTGCACTCTCCACCTGCAGCTTTGATAGGATGGCTTCTCGTGGACTTTTTGGCCAGTGAATGCCATCACAGAGAGATGTGTGGAGTACAAACCCAAGAGGGACATGAATCTAGCTGGAGGTAATGGACTTAAAATCTGGAGCAGAGATTCCCAGGAAATGGGTTGCTACCATGATCCAAGTAATATATTATTTTCGATTAGCCCAGTTGCATCTGGGTCTAAAATCTGGAAGAATTTGCAATGCCTGCCTGGTGCCAGCAGAGTGTGTTGCCAGCCAGTTAGGGGGGAGATGCAGCACTGGACAGAGCTCTCTTCTATTATGGAGGTGCCGTAGCTATTCCATAGCGAAGGTGCATGGAGGTTAGCTCTTAAGGCAGGGACTAAAGGTGAGATTTTCCAAGCAAACTGAAAAAGATTTGGATGCTCAGTTCTCATTAATTTTTAATGGAACTTGGGTGTCCAGCTCCCTTGGGCACCTTGAAGAAAAATCTCATCCTTACTCTCCCCAGATGTACAGTCTTTCCCCTTTGTGGCCAGATGGAAACCCATCAAGGCTCTGCCAGGCAGCGTGTTGATTTGACACGGACTGTGCTGGAATGCAAAGCCAAGAAGGGTCATGCCTGGAAGCGTTAAAGCAAACCCTACTGTCTGGCATATTGGTGCCTCCCTGCCCTTCCCCCACAGCTGCCACTTCTTGTTAGGAGGAGTGAGTGATAGACAGGAGCTGGGATAGAATGCCATATGGGCTGTATCTCGGGAAGCCTCTGGGAAATGTGAGAGGAGTTCAGGGATAAGGCATCTTGCCACCTGCTGGAAAACAACACACACACAGAGATAGATCTAAGCCCACTTTGATCTCACATCCAGGCTTTTACCCCAGAATAACTCCCCTAACCTCAGTGGAGCTGTGTCTGATTTACACCAGTGCATGTGAGATCAAAATCAAAATTGGAGCAGACTCAAATTTATTTCTTCATTGGATTCATCAATCTATCATTGCACAGTAGGTGCCCACGGTACAACAGTGAAAACAGGCATGCAGCACACTGGTCCAAGTTGACCCAATGTGAGGCAAAGTATTCCACCACCTGGAAAACGGAGATAGAAAACCAAAGCCCTTCCAAACTCAGCACACCTCCTCAATAAAAGCCTGGACAAGAACAGAGAGGCCTTACAACTTGCCTGCAAGATCAAGAGACCCAGGGCCCTTTGGGCCAATGGAGAATGTGAATTCCAGAGTCCAAGGCCCTCCACCACGGACAGATCCCAGACATGTTAATCTGCAGAGCCTCAGGTCAGGCATTCCAGTGGTTCTCAGGGATGGAAAGCCCTATGGAGTTCTGCACTGCTAGCTTTGCAATAGGAAAGACCCTAAAAATGAAGGGCCCTGTAGCTTAGAACCAACATCTTGAATTACACCTGGATGCTGACTGGAAGCCAGAGCAGTTTTGGGAGCATAGGTGCCATCTACCCCATACGCACTGCTAAAGCAAGCAGGCAGTTGCAGTCAGCACTAGCTAAAGATGATGAGTGGTCCCCCAGGTGCAGCCCAAATCAGAATGTAAAGCAGTCACACAATATGGAGGGGTTATAGCCAGGAGTGGCGCCAGGGTTTTTGGCGCCCTAGGCGGGGGTCCTTCCGTGCTCCCGGTCGTTCGTGGCAATTCTGCGGTGGGGGGGGTCCTTCCGTGCTCCCGGTCTTTGGGGCACTTCGGCGGCGGGTCCCGGAGCGAGTGAAGGACCCGCCGCAGAATTGCCGCTGCAGACCCAGAGCGCAGAAGGACCCCCCACTGCCGAATTGCCGCCATGGGCGGCAAAATGCTGCCTTCCCAACTCCGGGTGCCCTATGCAACCATCTAGGTCGCCTAAATGGAAGCGCTGGCCCTGGTTATAGCCCGGCTAACTCTAGGGACGGCCCCATTAAAAGGCACAATCACAACAATCTAGCTAAGCACAGATGGGAAAAGTGATCAGGCCACCCAGAACCAGATGGGAAACCAGCAGCTTGGGAAGCGTAGAAATAAAAGGCAGGCATATTTCTGCAGTAAAAAGGACTGGCTGAATCTGCACCACAGGTCTGAGCCCTCATCTACCTTTCCTCCAAGCCCAAATGTCTGCTAAGTACTGGGAAACTCAGGTAGCCTCACAGGTCAGATCAGATGAGAGAGACACACACAGATGAGCGTCACCTTCAGAATGACAGCCACGTGACCCGAGGGTTGCCAAGCCTCCAGGATTATCCTGGAGTCCCCAGGAATTAAAGATTATGTCATGTGATGAAACCTCCAGGAATACGTCCAACCAAAATTGGCAACTCTACCTAACGGTGAGCAGCCTGGAGCTCATAAGGAGACCAGCCTGAGAGCAGGTAAGGAGACTCCCTACTCGGCCCTAGTGCCCTGTCTAAACAGGAAGAGCATGAGGAAGCTGATCATCTTGCTGGAGGTGGTGCTCCTCCTCCCCCTGGAAGGTTAGGCGAACCAGGCACACAGCCTTTTTGGGGGATTGCAGCCTGGGGCCTGAATCGTTGTTCCATGTGCTCCTTCCCAGGGGCTTCATTAAAGGAGATACTTGGGACTTGTCTGGTTTGGCTTCTCATTACCCTGATGTGTGCAAGCAGATTGGCTGATGCCCAGCTGGGGGAAGGTAAGGTGGGGCTCACCTGCAATGCCACACCTGCCAAAGGTGGGGGGGCTTTGGGTGGCCCACCCACACTACCTTGGCTCACTACAGCAGAGGTGACAGGACAGAGCCCTCTGGTACTCTGCACAAGAAAGCCCTTGAGTAAAGAACAATTACCCAGAACTGCTTTCCACTTCCTTGCTGATATGGGAGACTGGAGCCCCTCTGGCTCAAAACCCTCTCGCCCTGCCAGCCACCACAAACCAGTCAGGAAGACTTTTTGCTTAATGGTATCAAAGACAGCCGATGTCTGAAAGGATCAACACAGACACCTAGTCTTCATTCATCAACAGAGGAGCTCGCTAATCAGCTCCTCTAGGGAGGATGATCTAGCAGATCAACCACTGCAGTAGGATTCAGAAGACCTGTGTTCAATTCTTGGCTCTGCCACAAACTTCCCAGGTGACCTTGGGCAAGTCACTTGCTCTCCCCTGTGCCTTAGTTCCCCATCTGGGCTACAGAGGTAATAGCATTGCCATTAATGACTGTGAGGTGCTCAGATACTATAGGGACAAGGGCCAGGTAAGTACCTAGATAGACAAACTAGTGCTGGCCCAAAGCACAGGGGCTCTCCTCAGCTATTGTGCCCCAGGCTCTGACCTCTGCTAGACCTATAACCACCAAGCTGACATGCAGGCAGCCTCTCCTCTGGGACTACTTACACCAGGCCAGGTTCAAGGAGTCCGGCAGTGGTGCACAGGAACAGAAGAACCCCTCAGGCCTGTCTGGGTCCTGCAGCCTAGGTAAAGAATCCCCTCTTCCCCGGCACACAGCAGCACATCTACACTATGCATACCTACATGCACAGTGCAAGGGATGCATACACATGCCAAGACATGTGCCAGGCCTTACGTGTGACCACACAGTGCTACCAGAAACAGAGCGGAGTACCCATCTGGAGATGAGCCAAGCCCCACAGCCACAAGTCCCCTGGGCGTGTGGATTCCACAGTCACTGACAAACAACACACATTATGTCACCCACACTGTTAGGAAAAAGCAGACCACAGGTTCTGTTCATGTCCATGCTCATTCTTCCTTCCTTTTATACAGAAAGGCCCTCTTGGCTTTCCAGGTCCTTAGACAAGTCAGCACCCCCCACATACCTTCCCATTCCCCCAGCTGAGTGACAGTCTGTCCATTGAGATAGCCAGCCCAGCCTCCAGTTGTCTGAGCTGTCCATAGCTTCCCCCCAGAGAAGGCTGCTGTAGTCTCAGCCTGGCGGTCAGTGGTGAATGAAATTAGCAATTCAGAACCAGAGACTCCCTTAATAGTGTGACTAATAAGCCTGTGCCCAGCTTGGTGTACGGTGGTGGCTGCCGCGGCAGCAGTAGCAGCTGCTCCAGCATGCCCTTGGAAATGAGCTGCTGTGACCTCAAGGGCTCTCCTTGCATTCTAACCAGGATGCTGTGAGCCATCAGCATTCCCCCCATACCTGGGGGAGCCGGAGAGCCCCGCCCCCAGCCCTGTACAACGCTTCCACTTTGGGAAGCAGCTGCCAGTGACTGCAAAATTCTGGGTCACACATTAAATCTCTCTCCTTTCATCTCTTTATCTTGCTGCCTTCTCATCTCTCGCTTCTTTCTGGCAGGCATGCTATTTCATCAGGAGCAAACTGAGTGACAGGATGGTGCTGAGGGACAGGATGATAGAGGCATGAGGCCAATTCCTCCCAGTAAGGGGAGGTGACAGAATTAGAGGTATGGGGAAGGGTGACTGGGGGAGAGGTATCACTAGTGGCTGGGGGGCAGTGGGGGATTCCCCTCCCTGGTGGTGGCTCCTCCACTCTGCTTCTCTATGGTGGGGACCTAACAGTGGGACATTCTGCAGAAGGAGATTGGTTAGAGCCCTCCAGCAGGAAACACACCCAGGGATTGCTCTCTGTGAAGATCATATGGACTCAGCACCACCCTGAACCCCAGCTGCCATGGCAACTTCCAGCATGTTACCGGAGCCACAATTTTTGGGTTCTGCTCCAGATGCCTACAGGCCACCTCCCCCCAGTGGACACAACCCTTCCTAACATACAGTATCAGAGACATGGCCAGAAGAAGCCATCTCATCCTTGCCTGTTTTTGCTATTTGTCCTTCCACAGATGGCCCAGTGGCCAGGGTGCTGCTAGGCTATGACGCAGGAATCCTAGGTTTAATTCTCTGCTCTGCCACCATCTTCCTGGGTGACCTTGGGCAAGTCACTTAGCCTCTCTGTGCCTCAGTTCCCCCTCTATACCATGGGGATTGTCAGGATTCCTTCCCCACTCTGAACTCTAGGGTACAGATGTGGGGACCCACATGAAAGCCCCCTAAGCTTATTTCTACCAGCTTAGGTTAAAACCTGGTACACTGCCACCACCAAGTGATTTAACAAGAAACAGAGAAAGGA